>NC_065587.1:68664835-68964835 GCF_024542745.1 Macaca thibetana thibetana
GTACAGGAAATATTTAAAATAAATGTACTTTAAAGGTGGAGACGTAAGAGACATAATTGTAGAAAAGTTTCTACAGTTCACTTGAAGTGCTGAAATGTCTGTCAGTAGATGATGGTAAGTACGTTATAATACCTAGAGCTAACACTAAAAAAAACTATACAAAGTGATATACTCAAAATCAATGGAAATTAAATCTAGCCTAAGTCTAGACATATAATAAATTGGCAGGTTTAAGCCCTGAAAAACAATAATTACCTCAGATGTGTATGACCAAAATTCACCAATTTTAAGAAAGATACTGAAATAAATGAAAAATAAAAGCAGGGTACAAAAACTTATTATCTACAAAAACTCATTTCAAATACAAGGACATAAGTAAATTAAAAGGATAAAAAAATAAAAGTAACAGGATGAAAAAAGATACTTGCAAACTTTATACAAAAATCAGGAGTGGCTATACTAATATGAGATAAATAAATTTTGAAGCAAAGAACATGACTAGAGGCACAGAAGGACTCACATAATGAGTTTAAAAAGTTAATCCATCAGGAAGACATAATAATCATAAATGAGTATTACCAGAAATTATAGCCGCGAAAAACACAGAAGAAAAATGTCCAGAATTGAGACCGGGCACGGTGGCTCATGCTTATAATCCCAGCCCTTTGGGAGGCTGAGGCAGGTGGATCACCTGAGGTCAGGAGTTCGAGACCAGCCTGGCCAACATGGTAAAACCCCATCTCTACTAAAAATACAAAAAATTAGCCAGGTGTGGTAGCACGTGCCTGTAGTCCCAGCTACTAGAGAGATGGAAGCAGGAAAATTGCTTGAACCCAGGGGGCAGAGGTTGTAGTGAGCTGAGATTGGGCCACTGCACTACAACCTGAGTGACAAAGTGAGACTCCATCTCAAAACAAAAATTATAAAACAAAAATGTCCAGAATTGAAAGTAGAAATAGAAAACATTCTCAATTATATTTAGGATTTTAACATCCAACTCTCAACAGTTGACAGAAGTAGTACACAGCAAGAATACAGAAAAACTGAACAACACTATAAACAGGAATTCTCCAAACTCTTGGGAAATCATAAAACACACTTCTACATAATCCATGGGACAAATGGGAGGTCTCAAAGAAAGTAAAAATATATTTGAACCTAATAAAAAATAAAATAGAATCTACCAAAGTATGTGGGCTACAGCTAAAGAGGTAATTAGAAGAAAATGTATATCACTAAACACTTATAATAAAAAAAATTCCAATAATCTAATATCCTATCTCAAAACTAGAAAAAAAGAGCAAAATAACCCAAAGCAAGCAGAAGAAATAAAATAATAAAGATAAGAGCAGAAACAAATAAAACAAGAAGAACAAGAAAACAAGAAAAATGTAAAACAAAAAGCTGGTTCTTTAGAAATCAATGATATTGAACAATTCTCAAATCACCAATATCAGCAATGAAACTGTGGCTATCATTACAGACCCTGGAGCCATTGTAACTCTACATATTCTGTGCTCCTATCCTCAGTTTCCTGGCTTCATTACAAACACTTGCACCTCACATATCATTACCAATGCATCAGTCAGAATGCCAGCACCCCAGGCATCAGTGCTATTACTGCTCTGGAATCCAGAGCCTTATCCCTTCCATGTGTGTCCATGCTTCAAGTCTCAGCTGTGAAGTTACTCCACAAGCACCACTTATTACACAATGATGTCACTGCTACAATGAGCTAGACCAGTGCCGTGAGAGAACCCCTCAGTGACAATTTCCTGGTGGGAGAGAAAGACATCAGGAGCAGCCATTATCACTGAAGACTCAAACAGCCCTTGTTGCCACCGCAGGTATACACAGTATTGACTGCTGAGGGCACTTGCAATTACCATCAACACTGAACTTAGCTGACATTGTTGCACCATCACTGTTGTCAGAATCATAGCACCTCACCCAGCAAGTAACCTCACACCCACAAAGGAAGGACTTCCTAAAGCAAATCCAGCCTATAAAATCTGCAAGGGGTGACTATTTCATTAAATGCTCAAATATCACATAAGGAAACAAGAAACATAAAAAATCAAGGAGACATATCACCACCAAAAGATTACAATAATTTACTGTAGCTGACCACAAAGAAATGGAGATATATGAACGGCATGGCAAAGAAACTGAATGACTTCAAGAAAATACAAACAATGCAATAAAAAATCAGGAAAACAATAATCAAATAAAATTAGAAATTCAACAGAGACATTGAAGTCATAAAAAGAAGAAATATTTGAGCTGAAGAGTACAATGAATGAAATGGAAAATGCAATAAAGAGTATCAACAGCAGAGTTATTCAAACAGAAGAAAGGATCTGTGAACTTATAGTTTAATTAAAAATAGACAGGGGGAAAAATGAAAAGGAATGAAGAAAGCTTATGGAATTTGTGGGACAACATCAAAAGAGCAAATACTCAAATTATAAGATACACAAAGGAGAAGAAAAATTATTAAAAAAAATAATAGCAGAAAACTTTCCAAATCTGGGGAAAGATATAAATATTCAGGTACAATAAGGTCCAAGGTCTCCACTCAGATTCAATCAAACTACACTGACATAATCAAACTGTCAAAAATCAAAGGGGGAAGAGAAATCAAAGACAAAGTTTCCTAAAACCAGCAAGAAGAAAGAAGCATATCAAATTTCAAATATAAGGGGATTTAAATAAGGTTATTACTAGATTTCTCAGCAGAAACCTTGCACACCAAGAAAAAGTAGCATTTTTTTTGTTGTTGTTCAAAGTGCTGAAAGAAAAAAAAAAAAAAACTACCAATCAAGAATACATTGCCTGGCAAAGCTATACTTCAGAAATGAAGGAGAATAAGGATTTTCTCAGATTAAAAAAAGCAGAGGCAGTTCATCACCACTAGACCTGCCTTACAAGAAATGGTAAGCTGAAAGAACAGGATGCTAATTATTAACATGAAAACATATGAAAGTATAAAACTCATTGATAAGAGTAAGTACATAGCCAAATTCAAAATATTCTAATACTGAAATGGTGGTATGCAAATCACATACACTTAGTATGAGGGCTAAAAACTAAAACTAGTAAAAATAATTACAGTTACAATAATTTGTTAAGGAATATACAATATAAACAGATGCAAATTGTGATATCAGAAACAAAAACTGGGGGTGAAATAAGATAATAGAGTCTTTAATGTGGTCAGAATTAAGTTGCTATCAGTTTAAAATAACCTGTTATAAGTGTATTTTATATAAGCCTCATAGTAACCACAAGCAAAATTTATATTAAATACAGAAAAGATGTTTTAAAAAAAGGCTTTAGGCCAGGCGTGGTGGCTCATGCCTGAAATCCCAGCACTTTGGAAGGCTGAGGCAGGTGGATCACCTGAGGTCAGGAGTTCGAGACCAGTCTGGCCAACATGGTGAAACCCTGTCTCTACTAAAAAATACAAAAATTAGCTGGGCACGATGGCAGGTGCCTGTAGTCCCAGCTATTCAGGAGGCTGGGGCAGGAGAATTGCTTGAACCTGGGAGGCGGAGGTTGCAGTGAGCTGAGATCGCACCATTGTGCTCTAGCCTGGGTGACAACAGTGAAACCATGTTTCAAAAAAAAAAAAAACCCAAAAAACAAAAAAACCCAACATTTTAAATTATGCCACTATTGATATCATCAAACTACAAAGGAAGGTAACAAAATAGCAAGAAAGGAACACATGATCTACAAAACAACTAGAAAACAATTAACAATGCAGTAGTAGTCCTTATCTATCAATAATTACATTAAATGTAAATGGATTAAATTCTCCAATAAAATCACATAGAGTGGCTAAATGAATTTTTTTTAAAGACCCAACTATATTCTCCTACAAAAGACTCACTTCACCTTGAAAGTCACACATAGGTTTAAAGTGAGGAGATGGAAAAATATTCCATGCAAATGGACATCAAAAGAGAGCATGGGTAGGTATACTTAAATCAGATAAAATAGACATTAAGCTACAAATTATATAAAGATACAAAGAAGGTTATTATATAATGACAAGGTGTCAATTTATCAAGAACACATGCCAATTGAAAATATTTATGCATACAACATCAGAACACTTAAATACAGAAAGCAAATATCAATAGATCTGAAGGGAGAAATAGATGGGAATACAATAGTAGTAGGGGACATCAATATGCCATGTTCAACAATGAACAGATCATCCAGGCAGAAAATCAGAAAGAGAACAATGGAGTTAAACTACACTTTAGACTTTAGACCAAATGGACCTAACCAGACATAGAACAGTGGACCCAAATACAGCAGAATACACATTTTTCTGAACTGCGCATGAATCATTATCCAGCATAAGTCATATGTTAGGCCACAAAACAAGTCTCAACAAATAAGAAGACTGAAATCATATCAAGTATTTTTTTCTGACCACATTGGTATGAAACTAGAAACTAATGATTGTAGAAATATTGTGAAAATTACATATATGTAGAAATTAAACAACATTCTCCTGAACAACTAATGCATCATAGAATAAACTACAAAGAAAATTTAAAAGTATCCACTGACACATGAAAATAGAGACCCGACATACCAAAACTTATGGGGTATAGCAAAAGCGGTTTTAAGGAGACAGTTTATATCAACAAATTCCTTCATCAAAAAAAAGAAATCTCAATAACAAACCTACTTTACACATCAAGGAACTAAAAAAAGAACAAACTAAGCCCAAAGTTAGAAGGAAGGAAATAACAAAGATCGGAACAGAAATAAATGAAATAAACACTAGAAGAACAATAGAAAAGATCAACAAATTAAGTATTAAGTTTCTAAAAAGATAGGTAAAATTGACAAACCTTTAGCCAGACTAAGATAAAAGAGAGAAGACTCAAATAAAATCGGAAATGAAATGGACACATTACAACCAGTACCATGGAAATACAAAGATCTTAAGAGGCTACAATAAACAATTGTACACCAACAAATTGGATAACCTAGAAGAAAACAATGAACTCTTAGAAACATACAACCATCAAGACAGAATCAAAAAGAAACAGAAAATTTGAACAGATTGATAACAATTAAGGAGGTTTAATCAGTAATAAAAGGTTTACCATCAAAGAAAGGCCTAAGATCACATGTCTTCATGGCTGGATTCTCCCAGACCCTTAAAAAAGAACTAATATCAATCCTTCTTAAACTCTTACAGAAAATTGAAGAGGAGGGAATTTTATAAAGCTAGCATTACCATGATACCAAAGCCAGATAAGGATACTACAAGGAAAAAAAATTACTGGCCAATATCCTTGATAAATATAAATGCAAAAATACTCAAGAAAATACCAGCATACTGAATTCAGCTGCACATTAAATAGATTATTAATTATGATCAAGTGGGACTTGTCCTTGGTATGCAAGGATGGTTCAACATATGCAAGTCAATAACTATAATGCATCACATTAACAGAATGAAGGACAAAAACCATATGATTATTTCAATAGATGCAAAAAAGTCATTTAATAAAATTCAACATCTTTTCATGATAAAACTTCTCAACAAATAAATATAGAATGTACCTCAACACAATAAAGGCTTTATATGACAAGATCACAGACATCATACTCAATGGTAAAAAGTTGAAAGCTTTTCCTCCAAGATCAAGAATAATACAAGAATGCTCATTCTTACCACTTATTTTCAACATAGTTCTGAAAGTCCTAGCCAGAGCAATTAGACAAAAGAAAGAAAGAAAGGTCATCCAAATGAGAAAGAAAGAAGTTAATGGTCTCTGCTTCAGAACACATGATCTTGTATAAAGAAAATACTAAAGACCCCACCAAATTAAACCTGTTAGAACTAATAAACAAATTCAGTAAGGTTGCAGGTTACAAAATCAATGTACAAAAATCAGCAGCATTTCAGCACAATAAAACAAACTATCTGAAAAAGAAATCAAGAGAAACAATTTATTTACAATCAGTACCAAAATTCTTAGAAATAATTTAACCAAGGATATAAAAGATCTGTTCACAGAAACTTATAAAACATTGAAGAAATTGGAAACACAAATAAATGTAAAAATATTTCACATTCATGAATTAGAAGAATGAATATTGTTAAAATGTCCAAATTGGGGGACAAGACAGCCAACCAGACAAGGCTGGGAGAAATGCCTCTCCTACCGAGAGAAACCAAAACATTGAATAAACTATCCCGTTTTTAACAGATTTTTTGAGAGAAAAAACTGAAAGTTAATAGAGAGGTGACTCAGATCCAGAGGTGGAAGAGGAAGGAAGCTTGGCACCCTATAGAGTTGCTGAGTGCCAGGACCAGCTCCTGGTCCTAAATAAGGAAGGAGAGAGTGAAGGAACTGCCAGGTGACACACTCCCACCATGGACCTCTGGGATCCTAGCTTTAAGAGATCCCATCACCCACATAAACATTTGAATTGACAGGGGGAGATGCATGGGGAGTAGGCAGATGCAGAGCTCAAGCCTGTGTGGAGCCCAGATTTTGTGAGTGGGACAGTTGCATCAAAACGCAACCATAGGTGCCCATCCACTAAGGCAGGCTCTTCAACTTGCTCGGAGTGGCTCTAGCCCTTGCTGACTGCTGGGCAGGGAGAGAGCAGAGCTATCTTCCTCATGGGACCTGGGTGTGTCTGATCTGTGCACACCACTATCCTCCGACTGATCCCGAGGCTCCTCCCTGGCCACTCTCGTGTGCACACAGCACAGTCTCTACTGCTACACCTGAGTACTTTGCCAGTGGCCTGGGAGCACTTTGTCCCCCCTTGCAAAGCTAGTGCTGGACCATGAGGGGCCAGAGAACAAAGCCATGGGTACGGTCCCAACTCCCAAATGTTTGAACACACAAGTTGGAATATTGGGCTGAGATCTGTGGCCAGAGTCTGAGTAGGGGAGAAGCTCCCACTCTCAGAACACTGAGAAAAGTAAGGCATGGGTTTCTGGGCTGGTACAGGAACTCGGTGTGCTTCTCTCTACAAGACTGGTGAGGGAAAGGTGTAACCTGTTTGTCAGCCACAACATCTTCCTGAGGGAGCCTTGTGTCTGGGTAAAACTGACAGACCAGTGATCTGGGTGCAGAAGGCTTGAGACAAAACTAGCTGGTTGGGCCAGCTATGGGGCAGACGCTGGAAAGAAACCTGGTCAGGGGAGCCTGAGCTGAGTGGTCCCCACAGTCATCTGCTTGGCAAGAAACCCTAGGTCGCAGGTGCTAGACCAGCTGCACACCCACAGCAACACTGCCATGCCCAGGATCCTCTGGCCTTGATCCTGAATCAGCAGACCGCCTGCAGATACACTTCACAACCCACGCTGACTCTGCCATGCACACAGGACCAGTGGGCCCCAGGGGAGCTGCAGGTCTCCTGGTGACCTAATCTTAAGCTAAGTGTGGCTAAGAGCCTATCTGCTGGCCTTTACTATTAAGCACCGACCACTGGATTGCCCCTGAATTACACCACCAAACAAATACTGTTTCAGCACACATTACCAGTGAAACCCAATGCAGGAACATAGTAAAAAATAAAGACCTGGCATAGAGTCTTGGCCCTCTGAAAACACCCAGAAAAAAGTCAACCATAGTCAACATACATCACAGTCAAAATATCAAGGAAAACAATGAAGAATAAAACAAAAAGTCAAAACCAAATGATAGTAACTTCAAAAAGAAAGGAACACCAGCTGTCCTTCGATGAGAAAGAATCAGCACAAACGCTGGCAGTTCAAAAAGTCAGAATGTCTTCTTACCTCCAAACAATCATACTAGCTCTCATCAGATTGAAATGGCTGAAATGACAGACATAGAATTCATTATCTGGAAGGTAAGGAAGCTCAAAGACATTCCGGAGAAAGTTGAAACCCAGTCCAAGGAAGCCATTAAAGCAATCCAAGAGTACAGAGATAACATAGCCATTTTAAGAAAGAACCAAATGGAACTTCTGCAATTGACAAATTCATTATAGGAATTTTGTAATACATTCAGAAGTATTAACAACAGAATAGATCAAGTTGAGGAATCTCAGAGCTCAAAGATCAGTCCTTTGAAACAACACAGACAAAACTAAAGAAAAAAATTTAAAAATAAAAATCTCTAAAAAATGTGGAATTATGTAAAGATATCAACCTTACAACTTATTGGCATTCCTGAAAGAGGAGAAAGAATAAGTAACTTGGAAAACATATATGAGGATAGTCCATGAAAATTTCTCCAATCTCCCTAGAGAGGCAGACATGCAAATTCAAGAAATGCAAATAACCCCCGTGAGATAACTACAAGATGACTATCCCCAAGACACATAGTCATAAGATTCTCCAAGGTCAACGTGAAAGAAAAAAATCTTAAGGGCAGCTGGAGAAAAACCTGAGGTCACTTACGAAGGGAACCTCATCAGACTAACAGCAGACTTCTCAGCAGAAACCTTACAAACCAGGCAAGATTAGGGGCCTATTTTTAGCATCCTTAAAGAGAAGAAATTTCAATGAAGAATTCGATATCTTGCAAAACTAAGCTTCATATAAGAAGGAGAAATAAGCTGGGCATGGTTGCTCACACCTGTAATACCAGCATTTTGGGAGGCTCAGGCAGGAGGATTGCTTGAGATCAAGAGTTTGAGACCAGCCTAGGCAACATGGCAAAACCCTGTCTCTTCTAAAAATACAGAAGTTACCTGGGCAAGACTCCATCACAAACAAACAAACAAAAGCTATCAGGTACTATGCTCACTACCTGGGTGACAAAATCATTTTTACACCAAACCCAGTGACAAGCAATTTACCCATGTAACAAACCTGCATGTGTATCCCCTGAACCTAAAATAAAAGTTAAAAAAAAAGAACTTTCATCAACATTTCTCGCAGTGAAGGTATGTTAGTGATGAACATTCTCTGCTTTTATTGTCTGAAAATATCTTTATTTTGTATTCATATTTGACATATATTCTCACTGGGCATAAAAATTCTAAATTACAAGTTTTTCCCCTTTTTTATATTAACAATTTCATTCCAATGTCTTTCATATTGCCTTATTTGTGATGATGCCTTCTGTCCTTCTTATCTTTGTTCCATGTATAAGAAGTGTTCCACAACCCCAGACTGATTAAAAACATTTTTTTTAATTAAAAAAGCAAAAGAAAGAAACATTTTTATCTGAGGCTGTCTCAGATTCAGACACCACCCAATCTTCAGATTTTGAATAGCTTATACTCAAACATTTGGTAATATCAGCTCCTTAATGGTCTTCCTGGAGGGCAGATGCATTCTAGAGATGAGAACAAGATCATGATTACGAATGCTACCACCACTATGCACGCACAAAAGTCACTGGTGTGATCCTTTCTCAGAACATTGTGGTAACTTCTGGACATTCTCTGCTGTTATAATTGCTTCTTCTTTCTGGTTCCCCCCCCCCCCCCTTATCTGGGCAGACAATTTTCTCCATTGGAATGAAAAAGTCTTGCTTCATGCTCTTTAACTGTGTGACTTCGGGCATATTACTTTACTTTGGGGCAAACCATTTTCCTTCTTGAGGACCAAATGTGCTCTTTTATAAAATGAGCAGTTAAGATTAGATTGTCTCTCTGGACATGGCTCATGTTGACAACCTGGATCACATTAGAGGATCACACTGAGATCTTTATGTCGGCCTCAATTTCTCCATCTGTAAAGTAGAGGTTGGGCTTAGATTATAGATGATAAAGACACCAACTTTCCTGGAAAGGATTCTGAACTTAGGCTCAGCCTCAGTTAAGAAGGAGTTCTGTGATTAAATGCCCACCTCAGCAACAGAAATGGGCAGGTCAACCATGTATGCTGTGCCTTGGTGAAGATTTTATGCTATGCTCTGCATTTGATATCCATTCTCTATATTTGAAATCCAATCTAAGATTATCTAGAAGGTCCTTTCCAAGACACTGGTGAGATATATCTATATAAATATACAACTCAGGATAAAAGCAACTTTTAACATTTAGTGTGTGCCTCTGATCTGATTACAGCCCACAGGGAAATATAGACAATACAGGCTAATGAAGAAAGGTGATAAGATTTTTTTTTTTTTTTGAGATGGAGTTTCGCTCTTGTCACCCAGGCTGGAGTGCAATGGTGCAATCTTGGCTCACTGCAACCTTTGCTTCCCGGGTTCAAGCGATTCTCCTGCCTCAGCCTCCTGACTAGCTGGGATTGGAGGCACCCACCACCATGCCCAGCTAATTTTTGTATTTTTCAGTAGAGATCGGATTTCCCCGTGTTGTCCAGACTGTTTTCGAACTCCTGACCTCAGGTGATCCGCCCGCCTCAGCCTCCCAAAGTGCTAGGATTATAGGTGTGAGCCACTGCGACCGGCCAAGGGTGGTAAGATTTTAAAAATTCATTTAAAATACAGAAATTTCAAAAAGGGAGAAGTGCAGTGATAGCAAAATTGATGCAAACTGTGCAAGCATGAAATCTATTTTGTAGCTGAATCTAATTTTCTTGGTCCTGAGATTCGATTTCCATTGGTTTTCAAATAGTTAATTCTATTGATTTTTCAGGGAGATTACTAAAATCACTGATAATTATTTTTTTAGTGACACAGAATCTAAAAAGCACTATATAGACCTTCTCCCTCTATCTCCCCTTATCCTCACGTCACCTTACCCTACCCCAAATACTCCAATGGCAGAGTATCTACCCATGGCAGAGTAGAGAATATGTGCACTAACAAAACCAGATGCACAGAGGTGGGGTATCCACCTCTGACTTGGCTGAGCTAGTCTAAGGAAGGAAGGCTCTGTGGCCATTGTCCTTGGAAGTCATTCTCACAGGTTGGTGGTGTTCTCCACTAGATGGTGCTTGAGTGGCCCAAGAGCACCCACATGCTGCTATGCATTTTTCTGACAACCTCTTTATGATCTCTGACTTTGGCAGATCATCCTGTATCTCTCAATTGGAGAGTCACCTTTCTTATCTCCACAGAAAATTCTTAATCAAGCTCCTGGTTTTCCCTTATAGCTTCTACTTTTTAAACTAACTTCTCCAACTTCACCACTACATCTCTGACAGATGAGAACATTAGAGATTCCTTGCTTTTCAAAAACAAAACAAAACTCAGCAAAACTATAAATATACTAAGGGGAAGTCTGTATTATCTCCTGCCAAAATATATCACCCTGCATTTTTTAAAATTTTTAACTTTTGTGGGTACATAGTAGGTGTATATATTTGTGGGATACATGAGATTTTTTTTTTTTTTTTTTTTTTGGTTTTTTTTTTGAGATGGAGTCTTGCTCTGTCACCCAGGCTGGAGTGCAGTGGCCGGATCTCAGCTCACTGCAAGCTCTGCCTCCCGGGTTCACGCCATTCTCCCGCCTCAGCCTCCCGAGTAGCTGGGACTACAGGCGCCCGCCACCTCGCCCGGCTAAGTTTTTGTATTTTTAGTAGAGACAGGGTTTCACTGTGTTAGCCAGGATGGTCTCGATCTCCTGACCTCGTGATCCGCCCGTCTCGGCCTCCCAAAGTGCTGGGATTACAGGCTTGAGCCACCGCGCCCGGCCGAGATGTTTTGATACAAGCATGCAATACATAATAACCACATCATGCAAAATGGGGTATCCATCCCCTCAAGCATTTATCCTTTGTGTTACAAATAATCTAATTATACTTTTTTATTACTTTAAAATGTACAATTAAATTATTTTTGACTATAGTCATCTCGTTATGCTATTAAATACCAGGTCTTATTCATTCTTTCTAACTATTCTTTTGTACCCAATAACCATCCTCACCTCCCCACACATGCCCAATACCCTTCCCAGCCTCTGATAACCATCTTTCTACTCTCTATCTCCATTGAGTTCAATAGTTTTGATTTTTAGATTTCACAAATAAGTGAGAACATGCAATGTTTGTCTTTCTGTGCCTGGCTTATTTCACTTAGCATAATGGCCTCCAGTTCCATCCATGTTATTGTAAATGACAGCATCTCATTCTTTTTTATGGCTGAATAGTACTCCATTGAGTATAAGTTCCACATTTTCTCTATCCACTCATCTGTTGATGGACACTTAGGTTGCTTCTAAATCTTGGCTATCGCGAATAGTGCTACAACAAGCACAGGTGTGCAGATATCTATTCAATATACTTATTTCCTTTGGGGGGGGGTATATACCCAGCAGTGGGATTGCTGGATTGTATGGTAACTCTATTTTTAGTTTTTTGAGGAACCTCCAAACTGTTCTCCATAGTGGTTGTACTAACTTACATTCCCACAAGTTGTGTACGAGGGTTTCCTTTTCTTCACATCCTTGCCAGCATTTATTATTGCCTATTCTTTTGGATAAAAGCCATTTTAACTGTAGTGAGATGATATTTCACTGTAGTTTGATTTGCATTTCTCTGATGATCAGTGATTTTGAGCACCTTTTCATCTGCCTGTTTGCCATTTGTATGTCTTCTTTTGAGAATATCTATTCAGATATTTTGCCTTTTTGTTTGTTTGTCTGTTTGTTTTGTTTGTTTTGAGACAGAGTCTCCCTCAGTCGCCCAGGCTGGAGTGCAGTGGTGCCATCTCGGCTCACTGCAAGCTCCGCCTCCCGGGTTCACGCCATTCTCCTGCCTCAGCCTCCCTAGTATTTGGAACTACAGGCGCCCACCACTACACTCGGCTAATTTTTTTGCATTTTTAGTACAGACGGAGTTTCACCGTGTTAGCCAGGATGGTCTTGATCTCCTGATCCCGTGATCCATCCGCCTTGGCCTCCTAAAGTGCTGGGATTACAGGCTTGAGCCACCATGCCCTGCCGTTATTTTGCCCACTTTTAAATTGGATCATTAGATTTTTTTTCCTATAGAATTGTTTGAGCTCTTTATATTTCCTGTTATTAATCCCTTGTCAGACAGGTCATTTACAAATATTTCCTCCCATTCTGTGGGTTGTCTTTTCACTTTGTTGATTGTGTGCTTTGCTGTGCAGAAGCTTTTTAACTCGATGTGATCCCATTTGTCCATTTTGCTTTGATTGCCTGTGTTTGTGGGTTATTACTCAATATTTGCCCAGAGAAACGTCCTGGAGAGTTTCCCCAGTTTTCTTATAGTAGTTTCATAGTTTGAGGTCTTAGATTCAATTCTGTAATCCATTTGATTTTTGATTGATGTTTTGTACATGGTAAGAGACAGAGGTCTAGTTTCATTATTCTGCATATGGATATCCAGTTTTCCCAGCACCATTTATTAAAAAGACTGTTGCTTTTAATAAACAACAGTTTATGTTCTTGCCAGTCATGCCAGTGTATATTCTTGGCACCTTTTTCAAAAATGAGTTTACTGTAGATGTGTGGGCTTGTTTCTGGATTCTCTATTCTTTTCCATTGCTCTACGTGTCTGTTTTTATGCTAATTTTACAACCATGCTGTTTTGGTTACTATAGCTCTGTGGTATAATTTAAAGTCAGGTAATGTGATTTCTCCAGAGTTGTTCTTGTTGCTTAGGATGGCTTTGGCCATCCTGCATTTTTAACCCTTTTCCCATTTTCACCCAGAGTACTCGCTGGTGGCACTTGCAGTGCCAGGGTTTACCCTGAGATAACTTTGCCATGAAATATGTCACCTTTATTATTATTTTCACATCGTTCTAATATATTGACTTTGAAAACACAAGTTATCATTCTATTTGTAGCATCTTGTTTTTAGCAATGTAAATTTCCATTTACAAAATATAGAAATTCTTGATCGCTGAAAATGTCAAATTCTAGAAAGCATAGCATTCCTATGTTAATACTGTTCTCAAACAGTTTTTGGCCAAAGAGTCATTTAATGAATCCAGTTTTTTCCAAAATAGACGATTCTGATGATTCAGATGATACTGATGTTAGTTCTGTTCAAAAATAATTCCAAGAACAGTTTGTATATTTTATTTTCACACTGAAAATCCGTCAGCCTCAAGAGGGTGTTAATGTAAAATTAAATGAACACAGGCAGTGAGCTGCACTTTTTTTTCTAAACAGTAAAAAATTTTCCTGATTTTCTTGGCATCCGGTGGTATTAAACATATGTGGGAGAAATATAGCTCAGCAAACTCTTCCAGGAGATAAAGTGCTGATCACCCCTACTGGGCAATTTCACAAATATCTCCTATATTTTTCTCCTTTGGTAGTGGGGATGGGGAGGCACAATGTTACACTGGGCCTCTCTCCTCTCTCTCTTTCTTTCTCCCTCTCCTTTAAAAATGTTTCCTCTCTCTCAATATTTCATTTCTTATTTGTATTTCTGAATGAGGGAAAAGAGTTGATGGGACAGTGGAGTGGGAAAAAGAAGAGCACCAATAAAACCTCTTTTCCTGTTTCACTATTTTCATTCCAAATTCCTTCTATCTCATAATTGATGGACTCTTATGAACTTATTAGTTAAAAAGTGTCTTTCTTGTTTCACAGGAATTCATACTGGGGTGATCACTCAGAAGAAAAGGTGAATACCAGATGTTGTAAGCTATTGGACTGCCACAAGTGATATCTTTACACACCATTCTGCTGTCACTGGGTATGTATGAAGTGCTGCATACAGACAGAGGAGAAAGGCAATTGACCTCATCTAAAGTTAACCAAAACTTTCTCTTGGGGCTGTTTCTTTCCATCAGACCTTACAGTTGTATGGGATAATAGCGTATCTCATAAGGCCTGAGCTTTCTTTAATAATTTCTAGAAGCAGACGTTATTGTGTCATGCACATTCAGTGTTGCAAATTAATGGTCTGGTGATCTGGGTGGCATGGCATTTTCCCCTTCTCTGGTTCATCACCCATGATAGAACAGTAAAGGTGATCACTTAAATTCCTTGCTGTGCAGTGTTCTGTATTCCTCAGGACACAGAGCTTCCTCTCTCCCAGGAGCCATGAATCTCCTGATACTGACCTTCATTATCTGTGGGTTGCTAACTCAGGTGACCAAAGGTAATGGAACCCTATAAAGCAGAGATGATGGAACTAGGATGAGTTGTTGCCCTTGGGCTCCCCTGGTATCATGATGGGAAGAGAGGGAATCTACAGGAAAAATCTGGGCCAATAAAGAGCAGCAGAAATGCTCTTATTTTGGCAGCTCCATGCCCCTAGTCTCTGAGAATCTTTCTGTTAGGGACATCTAGCAAGCTGGGATGTCCTCTGAGGCATTTCTCCAAAGACAAGAATTTCCTTAATGCTCTGAGCCACCCTATCTGTCTCTCTACATAACTATCCAATGTTAGCTCAGCCTCACTTCACTTCTATTTTGATTATTCTGTTGTATCTATTTCATTGTTGTGTCCTATTAGATCTCCTACCATCTTGAATTCTTCTTTGCCCAGAGAGTACCTTCAGAGGGAGGCCCTCATTTTCGTGTTCTTAGATATGGTGAACAAGTCCATTGACAGTCTGTAGATTCTGTAGCACTATCATATGGAAGAGACAATATATATGTTTGGGGTAGAAGTGGAAATAAGTGGAGTGAAGACAGGATAGAAAGACTAATGACCAATGGGGAGCTTCAAATTTTAGATGAATAGGAACAGTCTGTTTCCACTATTTAATAATGCTACTTTTGAAAATTGTTAACTTTTTATTAAAAAATAATACTTGCAATTGACTTATGTATCAAGAAATTGATAGATTTATAGGGTTTAAGGAAAAGAAAAGGGTTTGCCTGTCCAAGAATACCAGTTCTTCAGTCTTCCCCTTCAGAATCAATCAATGTTACCAATGTCTTATATATCCTAGCAAACACAAATATACTTATTTGCCTGTGTATACTTTTTAGATTTTTTAAAAATGCAATTGCAAATGCACCATGTGAATTGTTCTGCAATGTACTAGCAATATATTAGAGACATCTTATCCATACATAAACCTAGTTCATTATTTTTAATCAATAAGTAAAACTTTGAGGAGGAGCAGATGAATCTCCTCACATTAATTACTCTGCTACTGATGAAAAATAGGTCTTTAATTATCAAAAACAATTCAGCAAGAAAAATTTGTAAGCAAATGTATGTCTTTCCATTTATGACTGGACACATGGACACACACACACACATACACACACAAATCACCTACCAGAAAAGCTGAACTACTCTTCTCTCCTATCACCAGCTGCAAGAGTGTCAGCTTCCCATACGCTCATCAGTCCTTTTTGTTTTTTCTACTACATTCTTCCAGGTTTTACAGTCTAATATATGAAAATGATGTCCTGATGTTTGAATTCATGACACTTCAGTTATAAATGAGTTTGAACATCCAGTCCATTAGATTTCTAAACTTTCTTATCTTTATATACTAAGAAATTTGGCTTTTGTTAAATTTGGAGGTGTTACATGTTGCCTAGAAAGATGCTATTCATGTCTATTAAATGGTTAAAACTGTGCCTATGATCTGTTATGTCTTGATTCACATGTTGATGTAATATGAGTTACAGAATTAATATCTACTTTCACTTCTGATTATAAACTGCTGTATTTGTTGAAAATTTGGAAATTTTGAAATTGTAAAGAGGTAAAAAACATTGTAAAGAAGTTAAAAGAGACAAAATATTTTTGATCAGTTTTTCTTCCTCAGTTTTCTTGTTTGAATAAAAATGTATAGCATACTTACAAATTTTCTATTAAACTATTAGTATTTTCCCGCTTACTAAATATTTTTCAAAAACTATTTCCAATGACTGCATAAAATTTTATAGAATGGATACTGTTTAAATTACTTAGCCAAATTTTTTTTGCATAAATAAGTACATTTACATTTTATAGACAAGGATGGCTAGCATAACATTTCTTATACATAAATCATTCAGCATAAAATTCCTGGAGATGTAGTTTTTTCTGTCTGCTTCATGTATTATCAATTTTTGAATACTTGCCAAGTCCTAAAAATGAAAGATTATATTTAGTTAATTTTTATTTATGTCTGTGAGTAATGGGGAAGTCAAACTCCAAATACATGCTTAATGTATATTTAACTTTTCTACAAATTGTCTATGCTTCTTTTTCTCTTTTATTTTGGAGAGTTCGTTTTCATTTCTTTTGATTTAGAGATTTTCATTTTTGTGTTCTCTTACAGGTTTGGTTTTGAAATTTAACTATTTAGTCTCTCTGGGCTTTATATTATGTGTTTTCAAGTGAGATAGCCCCTGATGGCTTGTGAAGCAACTTTTTACCAAGCCAAGCTATCAGTGGACTGCTATCAGTAGATATATTTTAAGTTGTTGCTAGCTGATTTTATATCTGGTATGTGTGGTAAGAATTCCACACATGGGATAATGTTTTGGCTAGATGGCTCCCCTGCTTAGAAACATGCAATTGCTAGTCATATTTCTAATTTTAGAATTTTGAGATTCAGCTTGATGAAGATCACATGTCCTAACAACATAATAGTTCCAGACTGAAGTTCTTTGAATAAAATGACTATTGTCACTCTAGAAAAAAAATTATGAATTATTCTCAATTGCCATCATTCTACTGCTTAAACCAAATTCTTGGAATTATCTTTGATTTTTCTATATCCTATGACATTCATATCTATTAGGAAGTCTATTACATCTGCCTGCAAATTATATCCAGAATGCAATTATTCTCGTCACCTCCATTGCTGCCACTCTGATTCTAGTCACCATCATCTCTCACCTGTGTTACTGCCATAGCTTCCTCAGGATCTCTGTCCTTCTGCTCTTCCCTTCCACCCTCTTGTGAAGTACACATAATGCATAATCCGCTTACACTGGAAGTCAGATCATGTACTTTTGCTCAAAACTCTGCTATGGCCCCCTCTATACTCAGAGCAGTAACCAGAGTCCATACAATGGCTCACCTGGCCCTGCAGGATCTGGCCCTTATGACCTCTCTCACCTCATCTCCTACTATTATAGTCCTTGTTCACTCCACTACAGCCACACAGGCCCCAGTGCTCTTCCCCAAACATAGCAGACTTACACAACCCATAGAGCTCTGTTTGTTTCCTCTGCCTAGAATGCACTTGCTGGTGTGACTAATTCCTTTACCTCCTTCAAGCTGTTTAATCATCACCTTGTTACACAGGCCTGTGCAACTCCTGTTTATGAATCTTCTATTACCCTTACATCTATTCTCCCTTCTTTCTGCAAACCATTTATCACCTTTTCATCTACAAAATACTTTGTTTTTTATTGAGGTAAAATATACATATATAATTTATAAAATATACATATATAATTTATAATGTATATATAATTATATATACATATATAAATTACCATCCTTACCATGTTTTTACCATATTTTCATGTATACCTGTTGGCCATTTGTATATCTTCTGTTGAGAAATGTCTACTCAAATCTTTTACTCATTTTAAAATCAGATTATTTGTTTTTGTTTTTGTTCGCTATGGAGTTGTTTGAGTTCCTTATATTAATATATTTTTGGTTGTTAATTCCTCGTCAGACGGATAGTTTGCAAATATTTTCTCCCACTCTGTGGGCTATATCTTCACTTTGTTGATTATTTCCTTTGCTGTGCCCAAGCTTTTTAGTTTGATGTAATCCTAATTGTCTATTTTTGCTTTGGTTGCCTGTGCTTTTGCGGTCTTACCCAAGAAACCTTTGCCAAGACCAATGTCCTGAAGTGTTTCCCTAATGTTTTCTTCAGGTAGTTTCATAGTTTCAGGTCTTAGATTTAAGTCTGTAAACCATACAGTCTAGCAGGGAGTGCACTTGCTTTTTATTGTCTATCTCCCTCTGCTAGAAAGTCAGCTCCATGTGATTTTTGTCTGTTTAGTTCACAGATGTACCTCAAGGGCCCAGGATGGTGCCTGCACCATAGAAGGGGCCCAAAATTTTGATGACTGTGTGATTATAGCCTAATTTAATAATGGAGGGGATAACATAAAAGCAGTAGGAAGGAATATAAGTGAGAAACAATTTTGAAGAATAAGTGACAGAACAAGGCGATTCAAAGACAAAGGGGAAGAAGATAGCCAAGATGACATATTTCAAGTACGGATAATGCTGGAGAAAAAAAATTAAGATATAAATCTTTGTAGATGTGAGGAATGAAGAAGCAAGGTTAGAGTTTGTCTGGCACAAAATAAGTGGAAGGTCTAGACTTGAAACTTACAGAAAATTCCACGAAGTACAAAGTAAAATGGAGCCAGTAAAATAACAAAGATAGAATAAATGACTCTAGAAGAGCGAAGGTAAAATAAATAATCAGTGAAGTTGGACTAGAGCCAATATTTCCCAGAGGATAAAATATGAACCAAGTTATTGTGAGCCTAACACATATATACATACATACATCTATATATGCTTTATATATATTATCACATTAAATTCAAGCAAGGTTGTTTAGAAAATTACTTGCTCTTCTGTACATATGCCAGGCTTCCTCCTCCATAGAGCCTTATCTCTAGCTGCTTCCTCTGCCTAGAATATACTTATCTAGGTACTCCTTGGGCAATTGTCTTGAGAAAGATGATCAGGCAGTTTACTGCTTGATAAATGAACATACAATGCAGCACACTAGTTTCCCTTTAGATTTATATCTTCACCCCTCAAATGAGTAGTCACACTGCTTGGAAATCCTACTGCATTTCTCTTATAAATGAACCTTCCCTCTTTTTCTTTCTTTTTTTGAAACAGAGTCTTGCTCTGTCACCAGGTTGGATCGCAGTGGCCCGATCTTGGCTCACTGCAACCTCCGACTCCCTGGTTCAAGTGATTCTTCTGCCTCAGCCTCCAGAGTATCTGGGATCACAGGCACGTGACACCACATCCAGCTAATTTTGTATTTTTAGTAGAAACAGGGTTTCACCATGGCCAGTCTGGTCTCAAACTCCTGAACTCAGGTGATCTGCCCGCCTCGGTCTCCTGAAGTGCTGGGTTTACATGTGTGAACCACCACACCCAGCCTGCTTGTTTCTTTCCTCATTGCTTGCAAACACCATTTCATTCTTCAAAACAAACCTGAAAGGCCTCCCTTAACCTTACATTGCCCTCTAACAAGTTATTTATTTCTCTGTTTTTCTTTGGAGCTAAACTTCTTCTTTTTTTTTGAGATGGAGTCTCGCTCTGTCACCCAGGCTGGAGTGCAGTGGCCGGATCTCAGCTCACCGCAAGCTCTGCCTCCCGGGTTTACGCCATTCTCCTGCCTCAGCCTCCCGAGTAGCTGGGACTACAGGCACCCGCAACCTCTCCTGGCTAGTTTTTTGTATTTTTTAGTAGAGACGGGGTTTCACCGTGTTAGCCAGGATGGTCTCGATCTCCTGACCTCATGATCTGCCCGTCTCAGCCTCCCAAAGTGCTGGGATTACAGGCTTGAGCCACTGCGCCCAGCCTGGAGCTAAACTTCTTAAGAGTTTCATTTACAGATCCTGCATTCACTTCTCTCTCATTCACATTTTGACCAACTGCAATTTAGTTTCTTTTCTCACACCACTCGGAAGCTGCTCTCCTCAGTATGAAGTGACCTTCATACTACTAAAAGCATGGACACTTTCCTGCCTTCATCTTTTTTTTTTAACCTCTCAGCAGTATTTGACCAGAAAATGACCACTCTGTTCTTTAAGAAACAGTCTCCTCTCCTGCTTAATGTAGTCGCATCAGATACAACTTTCCCTATAACCTTTATGCATTTTCTGTTTTCATGCATATCAGCCCAACCTGCAACTGTCAGTATCTCCCAGTCTTTCAACAACTGCTTGTGAAATACCCCTGTATATGGCAATCCAGAAATGCCAGAAAATTATCAGCTGTCTCCGGGATCATCTATTAACTATGGGGGAAGCTGGATAAATAGTCCAGGTCCTTTGAGCCTCATGTAGAATAATTTTGGGGCTTGGTAATATTTTTTTTTCCTGTGGTAATTCCCTTATTTGCAGTTCAAGGCTATTGTGGGAAGAAAACAAATGATTTTAGTTCTTCAAGGTTTTTCTGTAACACTGCACCATTGGGACCTGATGCCCAATTAAACATTTTTTTAAGTTGTTTGGTCTTTTTTTAAAAATAAAAACTAAATGCTATTTTTGCTTTTACTTTTAGTTGACATGTAATAATTGTTCATACTTAGAAGATACAGAGTGATATTTTGATTTATGTGTACCATGTGTAATGATCAAATCAAGGTAATTAGCATATCTATCACCTCAAACATTTGTCATTTTTTTATGTTGGGAATATTCAGAATCCTCTCTTCTAGCTATTTGAAAATATACAATAAATATTGTTACCTACCGTCACCCTACAGTGCTATAGAACAGCAGACCCCTTTTGGCACCAGGGACCAGTTTCATGGAAGACAGTTTTTCCAACGGGGTGAAGATGGTGGTGGGGATGGTTTCAGGATAAAACTGTTCCACCTCAGGTCATCAGGCATTAGTTAGAGTCTCACAAGGAACACACATCCTAGATCCCTCACATGCACACAGTTCACAATAGGGTTCATGCTGTTATGAGAATCTAATGCCTTGGCTGATCTGACAAGAGGTGGAGCTCAGGCGGTGATGCTCACATATCTGCTGTTCACCTTTTGCTGTGCGGCCTGGTTCCTAACAGGCCATGGACCAGTACCCATTGGCTGCCTTGGGGGCTGGGGACCCCTGCTATAGGACACTGGAACCTTTTCCTCCTATCTAGGTGTAATTTTCTATCTGTTAACCAACCTCTCTCTATCCTCAATTCCCTTCCCAGCCTCTAGTAATCACTATTCTACAGTCT
This sequence comes from Macaca thibetana thibetana, assembly GCF_024542745.1. Lineage (NCBI taxonomy): Eukaryota > Metazoa > Chordata > Mammalia > Primates > Cercopithecidae > Macaca > Macaca thibetana. The sequence continues at coordinate 68,686,552 of NC_065587.1, forward strand.
ACTTCTATGAACTCAACTTTTTTAGCTCCTACTTATGAATGAGAACACGTGGCATTTATTTTTTTGTGTCTATTTCACTTAACGGAATGTAACGTGTCCCCCAGGCTCATCCATGAGTCTGAGGCTTATTTGTAGCCTGGCTGCTGGGCTTCCCTGTGGGATTGTCCTGTGAGCAAACAGAACACAGCCATGTTGCTGGCCAGCAGTTGATAGATGATCTCATGATAATAACAGGTTATAACTCACCTTTTATTGGATTTCTTGCTTTCTTGATTTCTACATTTCTCCACTGATTTTTTTGAGGGAGGAATTTTCTCTCAACTAAACTATTATATTCAAATCTTTGCTGGAGCTCTGCTTTGCTGGGGGTCTGCTTTAAGACTCTAGTGTCTTATTCTCCCGTTCTGATCTGACTTATCTTATTGGTCCTTTTAAGTCGTTTCCTCTTATCTGATCTCTTATCTTATCTGATCTCTTAATATTGAAACTCACTAGAATTTAATTCTATTCCTCTTTTTTTCTCATATTATTTCAACCCACCATGGTTTATCAATTTCTGTACTTTAAATGCTATCCGTAAGCATCACATTTATTGATTTGCATATGTCGAACCAACCTTGCTTCCCAAGGATAAAGGCTACTTGATCGTAGTGGGTAAGCTTTTTGATGTGCTGCTGGATTCAGTTTGCTACTATTTTGTTCAGGATTTTTGCACTGATGTTCATCAAGGATACTGGCCTGAAATTTTTTTCTTGTGTCTCTGCTAGATTTTGGTCTCAGGATGATGCTGGCCTCATAGAATAAGTTAAGGTGGAGTCCTGCCTTCTCAATTTTGGGGGAATAGTTTCAGTAGGAATGATACCAGTTCTTCTTTGTATATCTAGTAGAATTCAGCTGTGAATCCGTTTGGTCCTGGGCTTTCATTTTCATCCTTTCTATCCAGGTTTCGTATCAGTCTAAGTATGCTCTCTCTCCCTCTCTGTCCCTGTCTCTCTTTTTCTACCTTCCTCCTTTTCTCCACATAACTTCTTTAATGGCACATAGCACAATTTTAATATACACTTTTTGTTGTCCTGTTTGTCTCTTTCAATGGCTTTTTGTATTTGACATAATATTAGTCTAGATGTCAGTCAGTATAAACTTTTGAATGAATGAAAAGTTGTGTTGATGCCAGAGTTAAAAATTTGACCTATATTTTATTCTCTACAGGTAGCTTTGAACCCCAAAAATGTTGGAAGAATAATATAGGATATTGCAGAAGACGATGTTTAGATACTGAAAGGTACATACTTCTTTGTAGGAACAAGCTATCATGCTGCATTTCTATAATAATATCATATGAATACACTCGACGACCACCATTTCGTGTGATTCACCTAGAGGATATAACATTTGATTATAGTGATATGGGCTCTTTTACTGGTTCCCCAGTATCTAAGTTGAGTGATCTGGTAACATTTGACACACGTAGAGAAACCATGACCCCCAAGACCAATACTCCCGAGACTACTATGCCACCATCCGAGACCACTACTTCCAAGACTACTATGCCATCATCCAAGACCACTACTTCCAAGACTACTATGCCACCACCTTCTCAGATGGCTCTTACTCATAATTAATTAACATTTACTTCTGGTATGGAACAACTAGAAATACTGCTGGAAATACTATCCAAAGAGCTGATTCTACCAATCCAATTTCACCTGGAAAATTCCATCAGGGATTGTATGAGCATGGGGATGGACATAATTTCTACTACTAAGACAACAGCCAAGACAGTTGCCTTGCAATTAGAAACATGTAGACAGAAATGTATAGAAGATACAAGGATTCTCTTAATTGGACCTAAAGTCTTTATCTATCTTCCTCTGATGTACTAAAATATGTGAGCTAATTTTTGTCTTAAGTGAACATTTGTATGTCTATGTATTTTTCCATGCCAAAAACAAAAACGAAGACCATTGTTTGGAGCTGCCTATTATGTCTAAGACAAAAATTTTTACTTTAACAGTGCCTGGCCCACTGCTATCATATATAGGAGAACATATAAAAGCATATAGAAAGACGGTTCCAGACAAATGTTCCCTTCTCTACCCTCCACCTTTTATTGTAAGAACTTACAATACTTCTGTGTGTCATGACGTCAAATTTTGTTTAAGGTTCTAGCTGGTAACTAACAGTTAGTTAGTTAGAAGCTAATTCTTTCATTCAGCACAAGCACTGATCTCACTGGATAGAGATAAAAGTGGGACTTGCCTTGAGAGTACATCATATTAAATTAAAAGCTGCATCTCAAATTCTACTTATCTTTCCAATCTTCTTTCCGCTTAAAGTCCAACTTCCAACTATGGCAGCCTCATAACATGCCTCCTCAGGTCTCTGTTTTGTCCATGTTAGTTGTGTGCAGTGTTTCTATGCTTCGTATGGCTGTACGCATGTGACTGCTGTTTGTATGGCAACAGATGGGTCAGTAAGTGTTTTCTATGATACTACAGAGAAGCGGTTATTAACTATAAAGTTGATTAGGTTTTTTTTTTTTTTTTTTTTTTTTGAGACACAGTCTTGCTCTGTCGCCCAAGCTGGAGTGCAGTGGCACGATCTCGGTTCACTGCAAGCTCTGCCTCCTGGGTTCACGCCATTCTCCTGCCTTAGTCTCCTGAGTAACTGGGACTACAGGCACCCACCACCATGCCTGGCTAATTTTTTGTTATTTTTAGTAGACATGGGTTTTCATCATGTTAGCCAGGATGGTCTCGATCTCCTGACCTCGTGATCCACCCGCCTTGGCCTCCCAAAATGCTGGGATTACAGGCATGAGATACTGTGCCCAGCTGACTATTATTATTATTTTTTAACTTTAAGTTCCGGGATAGAAGTGCAGAACATGTAGGTTTGTTACATAGGTATACATGTGCCATGGTGGTTTGCTGCACCCATCAACCCATCATCTAGGTTTTAAGTTCCACATGCATTAGCTATTTGTCTTAATGTTCTGCCTACCCTTCCGCACACACCCTGACTGGCCCCCATGTGTCATATTCCCCTCCATGTGTTCTCATTCTTCAGTTCCCACTTATGAGCAAGAACACATGGTGTTTGGTTTTCTGTTCCTGTGTTAGTTTGCTGAAGATGATGGCTTCGCGCTTCATCCATGTCCCTGCAAAGAGCATGATCTCATTCCTTTTTATGACTGCATAGTATTCCATGGTGTATATGTACCACATTTTTTAAATCCAGTCTATCATTGATGGGCATTTGGGTTGGTTCCATATCTTTGCTATTGTAAATAGTGCTGCAGTAAACATGCATGTGCATGTGTCTTTGTAATAGAATGATTTGTATTCCTTTGGATATATGCCCAGTAAGGGGATAGATGGGTCAAATGGTATTTCTGGTTCTAGATCCTTGAGGAACTGCCACACTGTCTTCCACAATGGTTGAACTAATTTACATTCCTATCAACAGTGTAAAAGCATTCTTATTTCTCCACAGCCTTGCCAGCATCTATTGTTTCTTGACTTTTTAATAATCGCCATTCTGACTGGCATGAGATAGTATCTCATTGTGGTTTTGATTTGCATTTCTCTAATGAACAGTGATGTTGAGCTTTCTTTCATATGTTTGTTGACTGCATAAATATCTTCTTTTGAGAAGTGTCTGTTCATATCCTTCACCCACTTTTTGATTTTTTTTTTTTTTTTTTTGTAAATTTGTTTAAGCTCCTTGTAGATTCTGGATATCAGACCTTTGGTAGCTGGGTAGATTGCAAAACATTCCTCCCATTCTGCAGGCTGCATGTTCACTCATGATAGTTTCTTTTGCTGTGCAGAAGCTCTTTCATTTAATTAGATTCCATTTGACAATTTTGGCTTTTGTTGCAATTGCTTTTGGCATTTTCGTCATGAAGTCTTTGCCCATGCCTATGTCCTCAATGGTATTGTCTAGGTTTTCTTCTAGGGTTTTTATGGTTTTGGGTATTACATTTAAGTCTTTAATCCATCTTGAGTTAATTTTTGTATAAGGTGTAAAGAAGGGGTCCAGTTTCAGTTTTCTGCATATGGCTAGCCAGTTTTCTCAGCACCATTTATTAAATATGAGTAAATTCACACATGACACTGTTAACCTTAAATGTAAATGGGCTAAATGCCCCAATTAAAAGACACCGACTGCAAATTGGATAGAGTCAAGACCCATCGGTGTGCTGTATTCAGGAGACTCACTGCACGTGCAAAGACACACGTAGGCTCAAAATAAAGGAATGGAGGAAAATTTACCAAGCAGATAGAAAGCACAAAATAGCAGGGGTTGCAATCCCAGTCTCTGTCAAAACAGACTTTAAACCACCAAAGATCAAAAAAGACAAAGAAGGGCATTACATAATGGTAAAGTGATCAATTCAACAAGAAGAGCTAACTATCCTAATATATGTGCACCCAATACAGGAGGACTCAGATTCATAAAACAAGTTCTTAGAGGCCTACAAAGAGACTTAGACTCCCACACAATAATAGTGGGAGATTTTAACACTCACTGCCAATATTAGACAGATCAATGAGGCAAAATTAACAAGGATATCCAGGAATTGAACTCAGCTCTAGATCAAGTGGACCTAATAGACATCTACAGAACTCTCCACTCCAAATCAACAGAATATACATTCTTCTCAGTGCCACATTACACTTATTCTAAAATCGACCACATAATTGGAAGTAAAACACTCCTCAGGAAATGTAAAAGAACTGATTAGTTATTAATAAATTGGGCTGATGCTTGGGTGCTACTGAAAGCCACAATATCAGACGCCAGAATGTCTCAAAATCAAAAAGATTTATTCCACTAATTATTTTTTATGTGATCCAAGCCAAGCTGCCAGTGACTATGGCTGTAGTTTGGATGTTGACCATCAGACCACTGACCTTTCAGTAGACCTCATATTCTAATAGGTCTTAGACCACCAGTTAGGGTGTCCATCATTCGGATTTGATTGGGACAGAGGGGCTTCCCAGAACATGGGAATTAGAGAGCTAAAATGAAGGAAATCCAGAGTAAATTGGGACAAGTTGATCCACCCTCACTTCAGTGTACTTCTGTCTAACAAGCGCTTTTTCCATTTTTCATGGCTATACCTTATCACATAGGTCATACATTGGCTTTTCACAGAAACAGTCTAGGGTGCTCTTTTTCCATATTTCTGCCTCAACTGTCATTTTTTTTTTTTTTTTTTTTTTTTTGAGACTGAGTCTGGCTCTGTCGCCCAGGCTGGAGTGCAGTGGCCGGATCTCAGCTCACTGCAAGCTCCACCTCCCGGGTTTACGCCATTCTCCTGCCTCAGCCTCCCGAGTAGCTGGGACCACAGGTGCCCGCCACTTCGCCCGGCTAGTTTTTTGTACTTTTTAGTAGAGATGGGGTTTCACCGTGTTAGCCAGGATGGTCTCGATCTCCTGACCTCGTGATCCGCCCGTCTCGGCCTCCCAAAGTGCTGGGATTACAGGCTTGAGCCACCGCGCCCGGCCTCAACTGTCATTTCTTGAAACATACTCCTTGACCATGCAGAGCACCTCCCATTCTACTTTGTATTATTTTCTTCCCATCATTTGAACTCTGAAATCATTTTGAGTATTTACTTTCTTTCTGATTTTTTTTTTTTACTAACTTATGGCCTAACACCCCTGCTATAATGTACATATACTCCTCATCTCTTGGTCTTGTTGACATCTGTGATCCAAACTGCAAGAACAGTGCGTCACACATGGGAAATCCTCAATAAAAGTTTGCGAACAAATTATTCAGGCAGTTATCTTAATATATATGAGAAGGTTGTAGAATATAAAACAGTAGTCTTCAAACTGCAATACTGGTTACAAAAAGATTTTTCAAGCTATACATATTGATAGTTTAAAGGAATAAAATTTCAGACTCTCAACTTCCAAATTTCTTACGATGTTTTGGAGCATTCTTAACAGGCTCTTCTTTTATAACTCCAAGTTCTCAATTTTCCTTCTCCCACTCTGAAAAGAAAACTTACCTCTCACTCACCCTTTATCGGACAATCATGGATTGCCCTGAGTGAACAAACCTCCAGTGGACAATTGAAATACTGGTGCTGATATTCAGAAAGTGAATAATCATAGACTTTGCATAACAAATCCTTTGGAAATAAAAGTGTTTTAAATTTTTTTTATTTACAAAAGCAATGATGGGGGTGTCAATCAAGTTGATGGTTAATATTAAATAGATCCTTAAAGATAAACTTTAATAATAGCCTACTATGAAATTGTTAGCATATAACTTGGAAGAGGTTAAAAGAACTGTGTAAACATTAGAGTCTTATATTCAAAGAGATTTCACAATAATAAGCTACAATGTATGTCTATGTTTTGTCATAGAGAAATGTGATAGAAAGATTAATAAAAGACTTGCAAACACAGAAATATAGTACATTAGGATCAAATTTTGTAGAGAAGGTTGAATAAAAACTAAAGGTTTAAAAAGAAAAAAAGATATAATATTCCCAATTGCTAAAAAAGAGCTTGTGTATTTATTAAATGAATTATTGTGATTAGCAAATTGTCATGCATTCATATTCCATTGGATGTATTTAGTATTTAGTTGTTACATGTCAATATTTGTAATATGCTATTAATTGTCTTTTTATGATTAAAATTTAAGATGAAATAGTTTATTTCCTAATTTTAAATTGTATTGGGAAAATACACACTTTATTTTTATGCCGAGCATAGACTTTTTGTTCCTTCTAATTGGAAGAGAGCTTTGCAATTTGCAATTAGTATATGTGTGACTTTTAGGAATGCTTTTTTTTTTTTGAGACGGAGTCTCACTCTGTCTCCCAGGCGGCAGTGCAGTGGCGCGATCTCGGCTCACTGCAAGCTCCGCCTCCCGGGTTCACGCCATTCTCTTGCCTCAGCCTCACCAGCAGCTGGGACTACAGGCGCACACCGCCACGCCACGCTGATATTTTTGTATTTTTTAAAGTAGAGACGGGATTTCACCGTGTTAGCCAGGATGGTCTCGATCTCCTGACCTCGTGATCCGCCCGCCTCGGCCTCCCAAAATTCTGGGATTACAGGCGTGAGCCACCGCGCCCGGCCCAGGAATGCTCTTAACCACTTCATCAAGCATCAACGTTGGTGCTGTCTAGATGTTGGTTTTGATTGCCAACCTACAAAAGAAAAGGGAAATTATAAAAGAGAAAATAAACAAGTGAGTACAGTTTCAAAATCTGTCCTGCAAATGTGTTTTAAATCAAAGAAATCATCTTTGACATGAGCTATTTGCTTTATAGTCATTCAGAATTGCTTGGTCTCTGTCTCCTGAAGACTGTGGTTAGGATTATTCCTGATGAATGAGAAAGTTACCATAAATCAAAGATAAAATGAATAGAATAACTTAACAGTTGACTCTCAGAAGAGGGTATCTACTCTCACTTTGCACTGGTTTTATATATACATATATATATACACACACACACATATACATACACACACGTAATTGTATAATATGTATACTTTTATAGATTGATTTAGAAGGTACAGGTGTTGTTTTCTTACATGCATATGTTACATAGTGGTGAAGTCTGGGCTTTTAGTTTAGCCATCACCCAAATAGTGTACATTGTACCCATTAAGTAATTTCTCATTTCTTAGCCCCCTTCTACCCTTCCAAGTTTCCAGTGTCTATTACCCACTCCTTATGTCCATGTGTATACTTAGTTTCCGCTTGTGAGAACATGTAGTATTTGACTTTCTGAGTTATTTCTCTTCAGATAATGAAAACATTCACTTCAGATAATGAAAACACATTTTCCAAAATTCAAAGAGGTTTGAAAAACTCATGGCCTAATAGTCCCACTATAAATTTTATTTTTAAACTGTTCATACTCCTAGAATGAACAGAAGCTTCAAACACTATCTGGTATAAACTGATGATGATTCTTCTACTGCTGTGATCATACTGTTTTTCTATGATTCCTGGATTTTCCTTTTCCATGAAATGTGGGCTTTGTGGCATAACTTCTACTTCATTTATATCATTGCCCTTTAGGATCTCCTGTAGGCTCAGTAATCTATCACTTCCCTATATGGGACTGACCTCCAAATTACTGACTTTATATGTTGTGTGTATGTGTGTGTTGTGTGTGTGTTTAGTATTTGCATTTTGCTACATTCTTATATAGTTTCCAGCTCAAGTCTGAAATTCTCTACCTCTTTATCTATGCTGCCTGTATTAGGTATATGATTTGATAAGTTAGACATGTAACATATATTTCCCCCTTTCTCTGGATTGTTTTTTTTATTTTATCAATGGTGTCTTTTGAAGTAGAGCAGTTTTTAATTTGATGAAGTTCTCTTTTTAAAAAACACTTTTCTTTTTGGTGTCATATCTAAGAAATCTTTCCCTAATTTAAGGTCATAAAGATTTATTCTTGTATTTTCTTCTAAGGGTTTTAGCTTTCACAGTTAGCTATATGGTTCTTTTTAATTTAGTTTTTTGTATGATGTAAGGTAGGGGTCCAAATTCTTTTGCAGGTGGTTCTCCAGTTTCTCCAACACTATTTGATAAAAAGACTATTATGTACCCACTGAATTGTCTAGGCACCCTTACAGAAAATCAATTAATAATACATGTGATAATTTGGGCAGATCTTTGGAGAGAAAACACCAAGAGTGGATGGAGAGGCAACACTGACACCAAAGCTGAAGAGAGAGGAAACTGGAAACTCTGCATGAGCTGCCTGAACATTAGAGCTAGTTCCTGGCCCTGAGTGGCTCCTGGGGAAGGGGTAAGTAAGGGGACTAAGGAACATCCTGCTTTTGCCATGGACCTCTGGGATCATAGCTACAGGGGACCCCATGTCCCTCATAGATTTGTAGGCTAGCAGGGGGATCTACCCAGGGAGCAGGCAAGGCTTCAGCCAGTGTGAAGCCCAGGAGCTTTTGTGAGTGGGGTAGCTCTTGCAGAGCATGACCACAGGTGCCCATCCCCAAGCACTCCCCATCTCATTCTGAGAGGCTGTAGCCCCAGCTGACTGCTGGACCTGGAGAGAGTGGGCCCAGCTTTGCCATGGGACTGGGGTGCATCTGTTCTGCAGGCTCTCCTGACTGCCAGCCCCTCCCATGGCCCCTGCTTAGCCACCCTGCAGGAGCATGTGCACAGTGCAGCCTCCACTGCTAAGCCTGAGTGCTTTGCTCCACGTGAATACATTCCCAGTGACCTGGGAGCACTTCAGATCCCCCTGAAGTGCAGCTAGAGCCTGACCCCAAGCCACAGATCATCCCAGTGCCCCAGGGCTGCAGCGCACAGCTTAGGAGCATGCAGCTGAGATCTGTGGCTAACAGGCAAGTAAAGGAGAAGCCCCCAATCTCAGAGCATTGAGGGGGCAAGATGTGTGGGTTCATAGGCCAGCTTGGGAGCAAGGTGTGCCTCCCTCTGAAGGGTTGGTCTGGAAAGGGTGTGGCCCATCTCCCTGCCATGGCCTCTGCCCAAGGAAGCCCCACAGCCTGGAACACCTAACAAAAGAAACATAGAAATGATGCCAGTGATCAGAGTGGGGTCCCTAAAGGCCCAAGAGCAGACCTGGTGAGGAGTTATCTCTCCTGCTCCACTTACCATAGAACATGCCTGCGAATGGAAGGACATGCAGAAGAGCTGAATAAAAGCCTATGTACCAGTCGCTACTTAAGCATCAATGACTAGATCTCAGACCCAACTACAACACCAAAGATGATTCTGCTAATATACACCCCTGTGAAACCAAGTGCAAGAATTTGCCCATACATAAAGATTCTGTACAGAGCCATGGCCCTCTGAAAACATCCAGAAATGAACTCAACTGACTATACTCAACTTACACCACAGTTAAAAGAAAACCAGCCCCCTCCCACCAGAAGAGAAAGAATCAATGCAAGAACCCCAGCAGTTCAAAAAGCCAGAGTGTCCCCTTACCCCAAAATGAGCCCACATCCAGCAGTGATCCTTAACCAGACTGAAATGACAGACATAGAATTCAGAATCCAAATGGCAAGAAGCTCATTGAGATTCAGTAGAAAGTTAAAATCCAATCCAAGGAATCCAGTAAAATGATTCAATCACTGAAAGATGAAATAGCCACTTTAGGAAAGAACCGAACTAAACTTCCAGAACTGAAAAATTTACTACAATAGTTTCATAATATGACAGCATAACAGTATTAACAGAATAGACCAAGCTGAGGAAAGAATCTCAAAACTCAAAGGCTACTCCTTCAAATGAACAAAGTCAGAAAGAAAATATCTTTAAAATTGAACAAAACCACGAAGAAATATGAGATTATGTACAGAAACAAAACTTCTGACACACTGGCATTCCTGAGAGGAGGGAAAGAGAGTGAACAACTTGGAAAATATATTTGAGGATATACTCCATGAAAATTTCCCTAATCTCACTAGAGAGGTTGACATGCAAATTCAAGAAATACAGAGAACCCCAGCTAGATAAAATACAACATGACCATCCCAAGAAACATAGTCATCAGATTTGCCAAGGTCAGCATGAAGGAAAAAAATCTTAAAGGCAGCTAGAAAGAAGGGTCACTTCATATATAAAGAGAATCCCATCAGGCTAACACCAGACCTCTCAGCAGAAACCTGACAAACCAGAAGAGATTAGGGGCCTTTTTCAGAATCCTCAAAGAAAAGAATTTCTAACCAAGAATTTCAAATCCCATCAAACTAAGCTTAATAAACAAAGAGGAAATAAAATATTTCCCAGACAAGCAAATGCTGAGGAAATTCATCACAACGAGACATGCCTTACAAGAGATTCTTAAGGAAGCTCTAAACTTACAATCAAAAGAACAACATCTGCTACAAAAAAAAAAAAAATACGCATACAACTCAAAGACACTATAAAGCAACTACACTATCAAGTCTACATAATAACCAGCTAACAACACAATAACAGGATAAAAATCTCACATATCAATACTAACCATGAATGTAAATGGACTAAACACCCCACTTAAGGGATATAGTGTAGCAAGATTGTTAAAAAGACAAGACCCAATTGCCTGCTGTCTTTAAGAGACTCACCTCACATGTAACCACACCCACAGGCTCAAAGTAAAGGAATAAAGAAAGATCTATCACACAAATGGAAAACAAAAAAGAGCATGAGTTGTTATTCTTACATCATATAAAACAGACTTTAAATCAACAACTATGAAGAGGGACAAAGAAAGGCATTACATAATAATAAAGGATACAATTCAGTGAGAAGACTTAACTGCTGGGCCTGGAGAGACTGGGGCCACCTTTGCCATGGGACTGGGGTGCGTCTGTTCTACAGGTCCTCCTACTCTCAAGCCCCTCCAAGGGCCCCTGCCTAGCGACCCTGCAGCAGCATGTGCACAGTGCAGCCTCCACTGCCAAGCCTGAGTGCTTTGCTCCACCCGAATATGTTTATACTAAACATATATGTCCCTAACATTGGGACACCCAGATTCATAAAACAAGTTCTTCTTAACCTATAAAAAGATGTAGATAGCCATGCAATAATAGTGGGAGACTTCAACACCTCACTGAGAGTGTTAGACAAATCACTGAGGCAGAAAATTAACCAAAAAATCCTGAACTTCAACTCAATATTTGACCAACTAGACCTAATAGACACCTACGAAATATTCCACCCAACAACAACAGAATATAACCTCATTCTTCTCTTTGGCACATGGAACATATTCTGAGATTGACTCCATGCTCAGTCATAAAGCAAGTTTCAATAAATTAGAAAAAGTCATACTAAGCACATTCTCAGGCCACAGTTCAATAAAAATAGAAATGAATATCAAGATCTCTTAAAATTACACAAATACATGGAAATGCTCCTGATACCTGGGTAAACATCAAATTAAGGCAGAAATTTAAAAATTGTCTGAAATTTATAAAAATAGGGACACAATTTACCAAAATATCTGTGATACAGCCAAAGCAGTGTTAAGAGGGAAATTTATAGTGCTAAACGTCATCATCAAGAAATTAGAAAGATCTCAGATTAACTATCAAAGTTTGCACTTAGAAGAACTAGAAAGAAAAGAACAAACCAACCCAAAGCTAGCAGGAGAAAAAAAAATTACTAAAATTAGAAAAGAACTGAACAAAATTGAGATGCAAAATTCCATAGAAAGGACCAATAAAACCAAAAGGTGGTTTTTTGAAAGAATAAAAATGTTGATAGACTGCTAGCTACATAACCATGAAGAAAAAAGAAGATCCAAATAAACACAATAAAAAAATGAAGAAGATGACATTACAATGAATCCCACAGAAATACAAAAGATACTCAGAGATTATTTTGAACAACTCTATGCACACAAATTAGAAAATCTAGAGGAAATGGATAAATTCCTGGAAACACAAAACCTCCCAATATTAAAGCTAAAGGAACATGAAAACCTGAACACATCAATAACAAGTTTCTAAACTGAATCAATAATAAAAACTTACCAACCCAAAAAAGCCCTGGAACAGATGGATTCACAGCCTAATTCTACCAGACATAAAAAAAAAGAACTGGTATCGATTCTACTGAAACTATTCCAAAAAAATCTAGGAAGAGAGGTTCTTCCCTAACTTAGTCTATGAAGTCAGCATCAGCCAGATACCCAAATCTGTCAGAGACACAAAAAAAGAAAACTTGAGACCAATATCCCTGATTAACATAGATGCAAAAATTTTCAACAAAATACTAGGAAACCAATCCCAGCAACACATCAAAATTAATACATCACAATCAAGTAGGCTTTATTCCTGGGATGGAAGGCTAGCTCAATATATGCAAATCAATAAATGTGATTCACCACACAATCAGAATTAAAAGCAAAAAAATATGATCATCTCAATAGATGCAGAAAAGGATTTGAAAACAACCCAACATACCTTAATGATAAAAACCCACAACAGACTAGGCACTGAAGGAACGTACCATAAAATAATGAGCATCTATGAAAAACCCATAGCCACGATCATTCTGAACTGGTAAAAGCCAGAACCATTGCCTTTCAGAACTGCAACAAGACAAGGATGCCCACTCTCACCATGCCTATTCAACATAGTACTGGAAGTGCTACTAGAGCAATCAGGCAAGAGAAAGAAATAAAAGGCATCCAAATAGGAAAAGAAGAAGTCAAACTATCCCTCATTGCTCATGATATGATTCTACACCTGGAAAGCCCTAAATACTCTGGCAAGAGGCTGATAATACTGATAAACAACTTCTGTAAAGTCTCAGGATACAATATCAATGTACATTTCTATGCACCAATAACCTTCAACCTGAGAGTCCAATCAAGAACACAGTCCCATTTATCATAGCCATTAAAAAATGAAAATCCCTAGGAATACAGCTAACCAAGGAAGTGAAAGGTCTCCACAAGGAGAACTACAAAATAATTCTGAAAGAAATCAGAGATGATACAAATAAATATAAACAATTCCATACTCATGTATCAAAAAGATCAATGCCATTTAAATGCCTTTACCGTCCAAAGCAATCTACAGATTCAATGCTATTTCTATCAAAGTACAAAAACTATTTTTCACAGAATTATAAAAAAACTATTCTACCATTCACATAGAATCCAAAAAGTACCCAAATCACCAAAGCAATCTTAAACAAAGGGAACAAAGCCAGAGGCATCACATTACCTGACTTCAAACTATATTATAAACCCACAGTAACCAAAACAGCTGATACTGGTACAAAAATAGATATATCACTAATGGAACAGAATAGACAACCCAGAAATGAAGCCACACACCTACAGACACCTGATCTTTGACAAAGACAACAAAAATAAGCACAGGGAAAAGACCCCCTATTCAATAAATAATGCTTGGGTAACTGGCTAACCATATGTAGAAGAATGAAAGTGGACCCCTGCCCTTCACCAAATATAAAAATTAACTCCACAAGGATTAAATATTTAAATGTAAGATCTTAAACTATAAGAATCCTGGAAGAAAACCTGGAAATACCCTTCTCAACATCCACATTGGTAAAGAATTCTTGGCTAAGTCTCCAAAAGCAATTGCAACAAAAACAAAAATTGGCAAGTGGGACCTAATTAAACTAAAGAGCTTCTGCACAGCAAAAGAAACTCTCAACAAAGTAAACAGACAACCTACAGAATGGGAGAAATTATTCACAAACTACACATCCACTAAAGGTCTAATATCCAGAATCTATAAGGAAATTAATTTGATAAGCAAAAAACAATATCCCATTAAAAATGGGCAAAAGTTATAAACAGACACTTCTCAAAAGACATACAAGTGGCCAAAAAACATGAAGAATTCTCATCATCACTAATCATCAAAGAAAGGCAAATCAAAACAATTAGATACCATCTCATACCAGTCAGAATGGCCATTATTCAAAAGTCAAATAATAACAGATGCTAGTGAATCTGTAGAGAAAATGAAACACATACACTCTTGGTGGGAACAAAAATTAGTTCTGCCAGTTTGGAAAGCAGTTTGGAGATTTCTCAAGGAACTTAAAAATAGAGCTACCATTTGATCCAGCAATCTCATTAGCGGGTATCTATGCAAAAGAAAACAAATCATTCTACCAAAAAGACATGTGAACCTATATGTTCATTGCAACACTATTCCCAATAGTAAAGCATAAAATCAACATATGTTCTCGTCAATCATCAACGGTGGATTGGATAAAGACAATGTGTTATACATACAGCATGAAGTACTATGCATCTATAAAAAAGAATGAAATCATGTTTTCTGTAGCTGGAGACCATAATTCTAAGGAAATTAATGCCGGAACAGAAAACCAAATACTGTATGCTCTCACTTAAAAGTAGGAGCAAAACATTGTGTAGGCATGGACATAAAGATGGAAACAATAGACAATGTGGATTACTAGAGGGAGGAGGGAGGAAGGGGGCATGGGTTGATAAACTATTGGGTACTATGCTTACTACCCGAGTGACAGGAAACATAACCCAAATGACAGCATCACACAATATACCCATGTAACAAACCTGTACCTGTATCCCATGTATCTAAAATAAAAGTTGAAGTTATAAAGAAAAATAAGTGTTAGAGTTTATTTCTTGGCTCACAATTCTACTCCATTGTTATATACGTTTAACTGTATTGAGGGGTCTCCAAGATCACCCTCAGGTTTGATGACTCACTAGAAAAACTCACCAGACCTATAAAAACAATTATACTCATGGTTACAGCTTAATACAGTTAGGAGATACAGATTAAAGTCAGCAAAGGTAGAAAGTGCACAGGGTGATGTCTAGGAAAAAACAGGTATGAGCTTTCAGTTGTACTCTCCCTCCAGAATCACATGAATAGAACTCAATTCTTCCAACCATAAGGTATGACAATAAGTGCAAAATGGTGCCAGTCATTTTCAGTGGGAGTCAATCACATAAGCATGTAGCATCCCCAAGAATGAATTTAGCTACTCAATCTTCAGTCCCTGACCTTAGTAGTCAAGCTAATACAGCTTGGCCTGAAGCCCCAGTCATAGAAAAACATGTGATTTATTCACCATAAATCACATTGTTAGCATAAACTATTTGGCTTGGGCCAACTCTCAGGTATACAAAGACATTTTATCAGGCAGGATACTTAAAGGGCTCAGAGATTATCTGCCAGGACCTTTGAAATATGCAGGGTTAGGACAACCCCAAATCTTCTGAGTTAACCCTCTATTACACAGTCCACCCCATGCCCCTTGGCCTAGGCTGTCTTTCAGCAAAACAGTTCTATATTTCTGAGCATCTACATTTAGTATAGCATTTATATAACAGAACTAGAAATAGTATCAGTATGAAGAAAGATCTCTAGTTATAGTAGATAAAATATAGCAGTGGAAGGCCCAATATACTATGGTTGTGCTATGCTCAAACACATTTGGAGAAGCCAGTGTGGGGTAGGGATAAAGACTGAAAAAACAACTAATCTATTTCATAAAGCCATTACATGAATTTTCATGTTTTTGTACTGATTTGTTACTTGTTTCTCCCCTTGATCTACCACTTTAATCTTACAGCTACAGAATTATTTAGCCTAGAAATTAGTTTATGGTTAACTAAATCCAATTCTTCCTTAGGCTAGTCATTTTCCATTGGTAATACATCCTGAGGAGGCTTAACACAATCTCTCAACACATTTGATCATCAGTATCAGTACAATCCTATGACTTATTTAATAAGGTGGTTGAATCTTACCAACAATAATAGTGTCACACTGTATAGCAATATGGTCATGGAACAATTTAGTTTCATTCATAGAACAAATTAGTTAAACTTACATAAGTTTTGCTATGCCTCTCCAACAGAAACAGTCCCTGCTTATTATACAAGATATTCTTACGGACAAGCATTGTTATAATTGTTAGAATGATTTGATTATTTCTGGCTTCCATGTCAGCGGAGGACAAAGACAGCCACCCGGTTTTAGTTTTCAAGCTTGGACAGAGACTGGTTTCCATTGTGTGATTTTATATAGTAAGACCTCCCCACCCTCCTGTGGGAGGTCACAGGTGATATTCAGATAGCTTCAGTCCCTGCTAACTGTACTGCAGAATATGTCTTATTCCGAAGCTCTAATGGGGCAAGAATAATTCATAGTGCATCAGTGCACATTTACAAATGCCCTGAGAGATCTTTCATAAGTTTGAAGGCCCATGAGATTCCCATAAGTGTGCCCCTTTTTCCTCAGCAACTAGAGTGTAGTGCTATTTCCCCATGGTTACTTTGACCTTCATCTGTAATTAAAATAGTCAAAAGGCACTGTTGGATCAGGGTACAAGCCTTTTCCCAACGTTGGATCTTAGCATTATCTAGCATTATTTTTGAGTCTACTTGTTTCATTTTAATAAAGCCTCATCGCTTTCTCAGGATGACCCTCATCTTTTGCCTTCCTCCTAGAAAAGAATTCTCTCCAATCTGCTCATTTTAGTCCATTAATATTTCCTCTAGAGGCTTCACTAAGAGGGAATTCAGCTTGTTCCATGATGCCTGAACTGACACCTAATGCCCCTAAAAAGTCTGTCTTATGCACCTATGTAGTTTAATTCACCATGCATGTTGTTGGCATTGTATACTTATGGCCTGAGTGCAGTTAGGATATGTGGGTTTTACCCCAAATGTGGGTTCTTCATATATAGGTTAGATGAATTGTGGTCAAACTAGATCTAATTTAGTTTTTAGTATGTTTTAATGCCTTTCATAATCTTTTTTGTCTCAGGGTGGGGCCTTTACCCCAGAGGAATTCAAGTCACCATGTAATGGCTACTGCTTTAATCCCATCATGTATTAATTGCCTTTCTCTCTTTTTTCAACTTTCATTTTAGATTCAGAGGATACATGTGCAGGTTTGTTACCTGGGTATATTGCATGATGCTGAGGTTTGGGACATGAATGATTCTGTCACACAGGTCTGAGCATAGTACCCAGTAGTAAGTTTATCAAACCTTGTCCACTGCCCACCCAGTAGTACCCAGTGTCTGTTGTTTTCATCTTTATGTCCATCAGTACTCAATGTTTAGCCTCCACTTATAAGAGAATATATGGTGTTTGGTTTCTGTTCCTGTGTTAATTCACTTAGTATTATGACATCCAGCTGCGTCCATGTTGCTGCAAAGGGCATAATTTCATTCTTTATTATGGCTGCATAGTATTTGATGGTGTATATATGACACATTTTCTTTATCCAGTCCACCATAGATGGGCATATAGGTTGATTTCATGTCTTTGCTATTGTGAATAGTGCTGTGATGAGCATATAACTGCATCTGTCTTCTTGGTGGAATTATTTGTTTTCTTTTGCATAGATACCCAGTAATGAGATTGCTGGGCTGAATGGTAGCTCTATTGTTAAGTTCCTTAAGAAATCTCCAAACTGCTTTCAAACTGGCTGAGCTAATTTACATTCCCACCAAGAGTGTATAAATGTTCACTTTTCTCTGCAACCTCACCAGCATCTGCTTTTTGTTTGTTTGTTTTTCACGTTTGAATAATTGTCATTCTGACTGTTGCGAAACGGTATCAAGTCATGGTTTTGATTTGCATTGCTCTGATGATTAGTAATGACGAGCATTTTTTCATATGTTTGTTGAGAGCTTATATGTCTTCCTTTGAGAAGTGTCTGTGTATGTCCTTTGCCCATTTTTTTATGAGTTTTTTTATTGAATTGTTTAATTGCCTTATAGATTCTGGATATTAGATCTTTGTT
Source organism: Macaca thibetana thibetana (assembly GCF_024542745.1). Lineage (NCBI taxonomy): Eukaryota > Metazoa > Chordata > Mammalia > Primates > Cercopithecidae > Macaca > Macaca thibetana. The sequence goes on from NC_065587.1 coordinate 68,704,824, forward strand.
GGATGTATAGTTTGCTAATATTTTCTCCCATTCTATAGGTTATCTGTTCACTCTGTTGAGAGTTTTGCTGTGTAGAAGTTTAATTAAGTCCCACTTTCCAATTTTTGGTTTTTGTTTTTTCCAATTGCTTTTGAGAACTTAGTCATAAATTATTTTCCAAGGTGATGTTGAGAGTGGTGTTTTCTAGGTTTTCTTCTATGGTTCTTTTTTTCTTTTCCTTTTTTTTTTTTTTTTTGAGATGGAGTCTCACTCTGTCGCCCAGGCTGGAGTGAAGTGGCGCGATCTCAGATCACTGCAACCTATGCCCTCTGGGTTCAAGCTGTCCTCCTGCCTCAGCCTCCTGAGTAGCTGGGATTACAGGCGCATGCCACCACGCTCGGCTAATTTTTGTATTTTTACTAGAGATGGGGTTTCACCATGTTGGTCAGGCTGGTCTCAAACTCTGACCTCATGATCTGTCAGCCTCGGCCTCCAAAAGTGCTGGGATTACAGGTTTGAGTCACCATGCCCAGCTCCTCTAGGATTCTTAAAGTTTTGGATCTTACACTTAAATCTCTAATCCAACTTGAGTCAATTTTTATATATGGTGAAGGGCAGGAGTCCCTTTCATTCTTCTGCATATGTCTAGCCAGCTATCCAAGCACCATTATTGAATTATTATTTTTTTCTTATTTATTTATTTATTTTTATTTATTTTTTATTATTATTATACTTTAAGTTCTAGGGTACATGTGCATAACGTGCAGGTTTGTTACATATGTATACTTGTGCCATGTTGGTGTGCTGCACCCATCAACTTGTCAGCACCCATTTTTAGATTTCAAAGATTTTCTCACTTTATCTTCAAATATGCCTGTTAATCATTTTTCTAATTTCCAAGAGTTTACTACTTTTCCTTACATAGCATGATATTATTGCTTTATGGATGGAATACACTCTTGAAACTCTCTCCAGCCCCTAAATAATAGTTATTCTAATGTGCCTTTCTTCATTTATTTTCAGTCATATTAAAGATTTTCTCAAATAGATAGCCAGCCAAGATTGTTTATTCATATTTTACATGTATACTGAGCCATTTTATGTGTGCAAACTTGTCCAAAACTTTTGTTTTAAAATACTTGAACTGTGAAGATACAAAAAACATGTTTGCTGGAATGCATAATACTGAAGTTTACTTCTCGTAGTCTTTCTTTAGAAGTCATCACCTAGGCAGAAAAAGAAAGTAACTGAAAAAAATGAAAACATAATTTCCAGGAATATCTGTGCCAACTCAGGTGATTAGTAAAACAAAATTCTAAGATGACAGCTCTTATAGCCTACATAGGAAGCAACCAGTTCACATTATAGAAGGAAGAATGAATGTTCCAGAGACAAAATATAGTTATGATACACCCTCATCTATTGTAGTATAAAAAAGCTGAAGTCTAAAGTACACAAATATAGCAGCATAATACTATTAAATAATAAATAATTTAATATTCTATTTTATGGCGTTATTTTAGAGGAGCATTATTTGATCATCTTCTGTTTATCACATATATATCTACCATTTATCTTATATTATCCTTACATAAACACTAAAATAGTTATACTCAGATTGTACACTTTTGAAGGGAGTTAGCCTATTTGTGTCAATTATTTACTAAAACAAAGCTAAATAACAACAACAAAAAAGCCTTGTTGGAACAGGGACCAGGGGAATGATCAGAGCAATAGGTAGCTTGCATGAAAATGTTATTAACTCTGAATACTTTCTCATTAACATTAACAGTGTGTCCTGCCTGTATATTTAATCCATTTAGGATTAAACTATTAATATATTGTGTCCTAGGATGGCAGAGTTATTAAGCAGCCCCTATATGCTCCAGGAGATATAGGTTGATATTCTTCAGCTGTCAAAATCCTTCACTTAAATCAGAAGTAGTGGCATTTATCACCAGTCAACAAAGTTCTTCTATCCTCCACTTCTTTAGCCTACTCATCTAATGGATGGTGGCACGAACATGAAGTTTCTCTCCTAAATATCTATGATATTCCACAAATCATGGGATATGCCTGCAGGCTGCCAGCACAATCAGATCTTCATGTTCCAAGAAAGGGATCATTAGTTTGGCCCTGCAAGATGTGCCACCTTTCTTGGAGAACTGAGTGTTCCACATGCAATCTGCTGAGGCATGAATGTGCTCTTGGCATTTCTGTTTATTTGCTCCTTATTACACTGTATTGTGTCAGAATGATGGTTTGGGTTCAACAGTATGCTTGCGTAAGCAACTGTTCCAAACTTCCTAAACGCACAGTTGTGGAATGTGACACAATTATTGGCAATGATATTTAAACAGGATATGTGTTTTTGGTGGGGTCTCTGGGAAAAATTACTCAAGGGAGGGGTGGAGTGATCCAAATATTCAAGTGGTAGACACCCACTTGACCTTCCTCCTGTTTGGAACATAGTCATAATGCTGGAGGTAATGCTGCCATCTATAACAATGAAGGAAAAACACTGGATAACAGTATGTGAACAGAAGAGTAGAGGCTGACTAGCATAGTGAAGCTGTTATATAATTTCTGGACTTTATGTTGTATAAGAAAATGAAACCTGAATTTGTAATAAACGAACAAAACACCTTTTTCATGTTTTTCTGTTTCACATTACAGTCTATTATACTTTCTACCTGGCACATTGTGGATTATAGATAGAATGTGATATAGGATTAAACTCTCTTAAGTTTAAAATGTGTAGTTTTATTCTCTCTTGTTCCTTCTCTTACTGCCTCCAGTTCATTTCAGAGGATATGAAAAGAGACAATAAGAGACTTTTAGCTGGGAGTTTACATTGTCTTATGAGTAGGCGGAAAGTAGCTTAATAGTTCTATAAAGAGTATCATTACAATTTTAAAAACAAACAAAAGCATAAAGTATATACCTGTAGTCTATCCTGAAAATATTTCCTGAAGTCACAGATTTGGAGTATTGTCGACTTGTGCATAAACTTCCTGAGACCATGGACGATTGTTTTTCTCACTGCTTTATCCCTAGCTCCTTGATCAGAACAGGCAGAGAGAAGATGCACAATTAGTAATTGTGAAATGAATAAATATAATAAATGAATATATCCTTTATTACTTACACAAACACACAAACACATGCGCACCAACACATCTGTGAAGTTTTACATGATAGTATAAACATTGCTTTGGTGGAGGAAGTTACTGATTTTCTTTTAGCTTGTTTTCCTGCTTTATTTTTCTTTACCAAACAAGTTTCACTTTTGCTATTAGACTATAATAAATAACAGAAACCTCATGAACAAAGTAGCAGCTGAAAAAAAGAAATGGAAAATTCTTAATTCATATATGATTGCCTCTGTGAAACAGTTAAAAGTGGTCATCCAATTTCAGTTTGAACACTTTTTTCCTCATAAAGTCATCCTATACCTTTGCTCAAATTTAGTTTTAGGTGGATTAGGAGTTAAAAATAAAACATAAACCCATTTAAGAACCAAGAGAATTAGTAAGGTAAATTACTTTGGTAAAATGCCCAGGTTCCGGGCTCTGCTGAAGAGATATTGTTGATTCAACCTTAAAATATTTGAAGTCTCTGGTAAGGTGACTTTAGCTAAAGCTGCAACCAGCTCAGAAACAAATCAGAGTGACTCACTATTCTAGCAACTTGACAGAAGAACAATACTAGACAGAATATTAATTACCTTTTGGAGGTAATTATTATTTATTGAAAACTCTACTGAACTTTTATATGTCTGGCATACAATAAAGGTTATGACATATTTTTAAAAAGAAAGAAAATACAACTTATTGTCCAGAAAGGAAATTATCAACACCCGGTCAATGGAATTGAATTATCAATGGAATTATCAACCAGTCAATGGAATTATCAACCAGAAACTCAAGATAACTCTGATAGAAATATGCTAAAGAATATGGTGGGAAAGTAAATAGTACTGGTGTTTACTGATAAGATAGAGAATTTTACCCATGAGTCAAAACAAAGCAATACAAATTAAAAACTCAATATCAGAAATGGATAATTCATTCAATGGACTGAACAGCAGACTGGGAGAAGCAAAGAAAACAATCACTTTACTTGAAACTCTAATGAACATTTGAATAGAAATTTCCCAAATGAACACAAAGAGAAAAAAAGTAAAAGAAAAATTGAATACAACATCAGAGATATGTGAGATATTATTGAATAATTCAACATGGGTTTAATTGGGTCCCCAGAAGAAGGGAAGGAGAGAATGAAGCAGAAGAAATAAGAGCTAATAGCCTCCTACATAGCAAAATTGATCCAAGAACTTCAGCAAGGTCTAATTAGGACAAATTCAAAGAAAATTTCTAGACACAGTGGATTTCAAACTGCTGAAAACCAAAGACAGAGAACAAATCTTAAAAGTAGCCAGAGGAAAAGGACATGTTATCTAAGGAGGAACAATGACACAAATGATCCTGAGCTATTTCCAGAAAAATAAAAACAGTGGGTGACATCAGCAAGATGGCAGAATAGGAAGTCCCAGATCTCATTTCCACATGGAAACACCAGTTTAACAATAGATGAACCAAAATACCTTTATTAGAATTCCAGAAGAGAAGAAAAGCAATTCAAAGATTTCTCATAAGAAACTTCGAAGGGCAGGAGGAAGTGGCACAATATTTTTAAAGAGCGTCAAGATAGTAAGTCTCAATCCAGATATCTATGTCCAAGAAAATATCCTTCAAGAATGAGGACCAAATAAACACATTCTCAAATGAAGGAAAACTGGAAAAAAAAAAAGCGGGGGGTGATCACTAGTAGATATACCTAAAAGAATAGCTAAAGGAAGTCCTCCACAGTGAAAGAAAGTTTTTTGTTTATTTTTTTTTAAAAAAAGGAATCTTGGAACATAAGGAAAAAAGAAGAGAAAAAACAAAAACGGCCGGGCGCGGTGGCTCACGCCTGTAATCCCAGCACTTTGGGAGGCCGAGGCGGGCGGATCACAAGGTCAGGAGATCGAGACCACGGTGAAACCCCGTCTCTACTAAAAATACAAAAAATTAGCCGGGCGCGGTTGTGGGCGCCTGTAGTCCCAGCTACTCGGGAGGCTGAGGCAGGAGAATGGCGTGAACCCGGGAGGCGGAGCTTGCAGTGAGCCGAGATCGCGCCACTGCACTCCAGCCTGGGCGACAGAGCGAGACTTCCATCTCAAAAAAAAAAAAAAAACATCAGAAATGCAATAAACTTTTAACCTACTTTTTAGTTTTCTAAATTATTTTTGACAGTAACAGCAAAAATTATCCCTCTATTGTGATTCTCAGCATAGGTAGAAAAAATATTTAAGTCAATTATATTAGAAATGGGGGTTATCGTAGAGACATAAAGGGAGATAAAATCTCTAAATTTTATCTGATGTGGTTAAATGATACACCAGTATACTGTAATAAGTTATGGATATATAATGTAGCACACACAACAATCACTACAAAAGCTATACAAAGAGGTACACTTGAAAACATTGTAGATAAATGAAAATGGAATTCTAAATCATGGAAAAATATCTCACAAAATGGCAGGAAAAACAAGACAAAGAAGCAAAAAGGAAACAAAAAAATGAAAGATTTAAGCATTAATATATCAATAATTTAATTAAATTTAAATGATCTAAACGTGAAAATTTAAAGATAAATATTGGCAAAGTACGTTTTTAGATGACCCAACAATTAAGAAACTCACATCAAATATAATGACATAAATAGGTTATAAGTAAAAGAATGGAAAAAGATATACCATACAAACATTAATAAAAGGTTTGCAGGAGTGACCATATTCATGCCAGATAAAGTAGACTTCAGAACATCAAAAAAAATTACGATGAAAAAAGTGACAAAAGGTCCAATCCACCAAAAAGATACGGCAAACCTAAATTTGTATGCTGCAAAATACAAAGCTGCAAAATATGTGAAGCAATAACTGAGAGAGTTAAAGAGAGAAATAAGCAAAACACAATCGGGATATCACCACCCACTTCTTCTCAGCATTGATAGAACAAGAAAGAACATCAGTAACAGCAATAGAAGAACTCAACAACATTAACCACAGGATCCACGTGGCATTTAAGGAGAATTTCCACTCAACTACAGCAGAATAAATATTCCTTTCGAGCTCAGAGACTATATACTAAGATAGACTATATCCTAGGCAAAAAAAAAAAAGAAAAAAAAAGTAAAAAAAGGATACTCAACCAACTAAAAATAATTTAAATCACACAAAGTTTATTTTCTATATGATTGACACAGTGAAATCAAACTACAAATCAATACCAGAAATAAAACAGAAAAATCTCCAAACACCTGGAAATTACACAACATACTTCCAAGTCAAAGAGAAGTCTCAATAAGAATAAAATATACATAGAATTAAATAAAAATGAACCTATAACATATTCATAATTTGTGCTAAAGCAGTGCCAAGAGAGAAATTTAGAGCAATAAATGCTTATATTACAAAAGAAGAAAAATGTCAAATCAATAATCTTAGCTCTCACCTGAATTAGAAAAAGAGCAAATTAAATGCAAAGTAAGCAGAAGAAAGAATATAATAAAGATAACAGCACAAATCAATGAAATTGGAAACAGAAAAACAATAGAGAAAATCAGTGAAATAAAAAGCTGCTTCTTTGAAAAGATCAATAACATTGACAAACCTTCAGCAAGACTGACAAAGGAAGACACAAATTATCAGCATGCGGAATAAAACAAAGAATATCACTGAAGACCCTATGGAAATAAAAATGATAACAAGGGAATACAATAACTCTTTTTTTTTTTTTTTTCCAAGACGGAGTCTCCCTCTATTGCCCAGGCTGGAGTGCAGTGGTACAATCTCAGCTCACTGCAACCTCTGCCTACTGGGTTCAAGAGATTCTCCTGCCTCAGCCTCCCAAGTAGCTGGAACTACAGGCGTGGGCCACCATGCCCAGCTAGTTTTTGTATTTTTAGTAGAGACGGGGTTTCACCACATTGGCCAGGGTGGTCTCAAACTCCTGACCTCATGATCTGCTCACCCCGGCCTCCAAAGTGCTGGGATTACAGGCATGAGCCACTGCGCCCGGCCAACTAACTCTATACATTGATTTACTTTTTTATTTTAAAATATCCTTGCATTCCCAGTAGAAACCCTAGTAGGTAAAGAAAAAAATTCTTGTTTGTAAACCCTTCTTCTTTGATGATATGCATCTACAGCTAAGGATTTTCCATTAAGCGAGGCAGGAGCTGTATTTCACACATTATAAAATGTTGTATTTTACTATCTTTCAGTTCAAAATACATATTAATTATTCCTATAATTTTATCTTTAACACATGGCTTTTAAATAATTTTAAATAATACTTTTTAAATTTTTAATTAAATTTTAAATACTTTTAAATAATAAAAGTATGCTAGTTAATTTCAAAATATTTGGTATGTTTCTTAACATCTTATTTTTATTGGTTTCCAGCTTAATACTGATGTTTTTCTAGATATCACATTTTTAATTGTTTGCTATTTTTCAATTATTTCTGCAATATTTTAGTGTTTTGACATTTATAGGGACTTCTTTAAAGAATCAACACTGTCCATCTCAGTAAGCACTCCATGTGCATGTGAAAAAAAATGGGTATTCTGTAGTTATTGGATGTAGTGTTCTATACATGTTAATTAGATAGAGGTGGTTATTCAGATTTGCTACATTCTTTTTTTTTTTTTTTTTTTTTTTTTTTGAGACAGAGTCTTGCTCTATCACCAGGCTGGAGTGCAGTAGCACGATCTTGGGTCACTGCAACCTCTGCCTCCCGGGTTCAAGCAAGTCCCCTGCCTCAGCCTCCCGAGTAGCTTGGACTACAGGTGTGCGCCACCATGCCTGGCTAATTTTTTTGTATTTTAGTAGAGATGGGATTTCACCATGTTGGCCAGGCTGGTCTCAAACTCCTGACCTCATGATCTGCCCGCCTCGGCCTCCCAAAGTGCTGGGATTACAGGCGTGAGCCACCATGTCCGGCCATTTGCTACATTCTTACTAAATGTTTGGTCTAGTTATGCTACCGATAACCAACAGTGAATGATAAAATTTCCAACTGATTGCAGGTTTGTCTATTTTCAAGTTACTTTTGTCCATCTTTACTTCATGTATTTTTAAGTTCTATTATTAGATACATCAAGTCTTTCTAATGAATTGACCCTTTCATCATTATGAAATGGCCTTCATTATCTCTAGTAAATACTGCTTGTCTTGGAGTCAAATACATCAGATATTAATATAATCACTCCACAATTAGCAAAGCCATCAAAAGTGGCTTCTATATCCAACTTATTCTCTGTATTGATTTCTTTCACTTTTGGCCTGAAAAATCTTTACTCGCTGAAAAGCAAATAATATAAAGACAAAAAAAGGTAAAGAATATCCAGGGACTGTGGGACAACTGCAAAAGCTGTAACCTACATGTAATGGGAATACCAGAAGGAGAAGAAAGAGAAAGGAACAGAAAAAATATTTAAAACAACAATTGAAAATTTTCAGTGGGAGTATAATTAGTTCAACCATTGTGGAAGACAGTGTGGTGATTCCTCAAGGATCTAGAACCAGAAATACCTTTGACCCAGCAATCTTATTACTGAGTATGTACCCAAAGAATTATAAATAATTCTACTATAAAGACACATGCACACATATGTTTATTTCAGCACTATTTATAATAGCAAAGAATTGGAACCAACCCAAATGCCCATCAATGATAGATTGGATAAAGAAAATGTGGCACATATACACCATGGAATACTATGCAGCCATAAAAAAGAATGAGTTCATGTCCTTTGCAGGGACATAGATGAAGCTGGAAACCATCATTCTTAGCAAACTAACACAGGAACAGAAAACCAAACACTGCATGTTCTCACTCATAAGTGGGAGTTGAACAATGAGAACACATGGACACAGGGAAGGGAATGTAACACACCGTGGCCTGTTGGAGGGTAGGGGGAAATGAGAGGGAGAGCATTAGGACAAATACTTAATGCATATGGGGTTTAAAACCTAGATAACAGGCTGATAGGTGCAGCAAACCACCATGGCACATGTATACCTATGTAACAAACCTGCACGTTCTGCACATGTATCCCAGAACTTAAAGTAAAATAAAAAGAAAGAAAAAAAGCTTAAAAGACTAAAATGAAAAAAAGAGAACATTTTCCCCAAATTAATATCAAACATCAAACCACAGATCCAAGAAGCTCAGAGAATACTAAGTAGGATAAATGAAAAAAACAAACAAAAAACAAAAACAAAAACAAAAACCCCTAATCACGTCATATTCAAGCTCCATGAAACAAAATATAAAGAAAAAATCCTGAAAGAAGATGGAGGAAAAAATATTACCTTATTATAATAATAAAGTGGTCATTTCTCCAAGAAGACATAACAATCCTTAATGTGTATGTGTCTAAAAACAGAGAGTCAAACAATGTTTTGATTTGCATTTCCCTGATGACTAGTGATACTGAGCATTTTTCCATGTATATGTTGACCATTTGTATGTCTTTTGAGAATGTCTATTTTTGTTCTTTGCTCATTTTTCAAGGATATCATTTGTTTTTATTTCTGTTTTTTTGCTTTCAGTTGAGTCCCTTGTTTATTCTAGTTTGATACAGTCCCATTTGTCTGTTCTTGGTTTTGTTGCCTGTGCTTTTAAGGTCTTAAAATATTTGCCTAGACCAAAGTCCTGGAGTGTTTCCTCTATGTCTTCTTCTAGTAATTTTATGATTTTGGGTCTTAGGTTTAAGTCTCTAATCCATTTTGAGTTGACTTTTGTACATAATGATAGATAGCAGTCTAGTTTCGTTTTTCTCCATATAAATATCCAGTTCCCAGCACCATTTATTGAAGAGTGTGTCCTTTCCCCACTGGATGTTCTTGGTGCCTTTGTTGAAAATTGCTTGGCTGTAAATATATGAATTTATTTCCGGATTCTCTATTCCGTTCCATTGATCTATATGTTCATTTTTATACCAACACCATGTTGTTTTGCTATAAGAACTATAGCCTTGTAATGTATTATGAAGGCAGGTAGTGTGATGCCACAGCTTTGTTCTTTTGTCTCAGAATTGCTTTGGCTATTTTGGCTCTTTTTTGGTTTCATACACATTTTAGGATTAATTTTTCTACTTATGTAGAAAATGTCATTGGTATTTTGATAAGAATTGAATTGAATCTGTAGATTCTTTTGGGGAATATGGTCATTTTAACCAAATTGATTCTTCCTTTTCATGAGCATGGGAGGCATTTCCATTTGTTCATGTCCTCTTCCATTTCTTTCATCAATGTCTTGGAGTATTCCTTGTTGACGTCTTTCTCCTCCTTGGTTAAATTTATTCTTAGGTATTTTTTGTAGCTATTGTAAATGGAATTGCCTTCTTGATTTCTTTTTTAGTTAGTTCATTATTGGCATATAAACATGCTACTGATTTTTTAGTGTTGATTTTTCATTCTGCAACTTTACTGAATTTGTTTATCAGTTCTAAGAGTTTTTTGGCAGTTTTTTGGCAGGTTTCTTTAAATAAAATTATGTAATCTGCAAAGAGGGATAAGTTAGCTTCCTGTTTCCCATTTAGATACTGTTTATTTCTTTTTTTGTCTAATTGCTCTATCTAGCACTTCCAGTATTATGTTGAATGGGAATTATGAAAGCAGGCATCTTGTCTTATTCCAGTTCTTAAAGGAAAGGCTTTCAGCATTTCCCCATTCAATATGATGTTAGCTGTGTGTTTGCTGTATATGACCTTTATTTATTTTATTTTTTTGAGATGGAGTTTTACTCTTGTTGCCCAGGGTGTGGTGCGGTGGCACGACCTCAGCTCACTGCAACCTCCGCCTTCTGGTTTCAAGTGAGTCTCCTGCCTCAGCTTCTCAAGTAGCTGGGATTACAGGTGCCTACCACCACACCCAACTAATTTTTTTTTTTTTGTATTTTTAATAGAGACGGGGTTTCACCATGTTAGTCAGGCTGGTCTCGAACTCCCGACCTCGTGATCCGCCTGCCTCAGCCTCCCAAAGTGCTGGGATTTCAGATGTGAGCCACCGCACCCGGCCATATGACCTTTATTATGTTGAGGTATGTTCCTTCTGTGCCTAATTTTTTGAGTTTTTATCATGAAGTGATGTTGAATTTTATCAAATGCCTTTTCCTGCAACTATTGAGATGGTCATATTGTTTATGTCCTTCATTTTGTTAATGTATCATGTTTATCAACTGGCATATGTTGAATAATTTTTGCTTCTCTGGGATAAATGCCACTTGATTACGACATAATACCTTTTTGATGTGCTGTTGTATTTGACTTACTGGTATTTTGTTCAGGAGTTCTGCATCTACGTTTCATCAGGGATACTGGCCTGTAGCTTCTTTCGTTTTGTTGTGTTCTTGTCCGGTTTTGGTATCTGAGTAATGCTGGCCTTTAGAATGCTATAGGGAGAATTCCTTTTTCAATTTTTTGGAATAGTTTGAGGAGGATTCGTGTTAGTTATTTATACATTTGTTAGAACTTGGTAAACCAGTGAATGCATCTGATCCTGGGCTTTTCTTCAGGGATTTTTAATTACAAATTCAATCTTATTGCACATTATTGGTCTGTTCAGGATTTCTGTTTCTTCCTGATTTAATCTTGGTGGCTGGTATATGTGTGGGAATTTGCCTTTTCCCCTAGATTTTCCTGTCCATTAGTGTATAGTTGTTCATTATAGTCTCTGATGATCTTTTGTATTCCGTGATATCATTTGTGATGTCTCCTTTTTTCTTTTCTGATTTTGTTTCTTTAACACACAAAAGTATAACTCACTGGTAGAGCAAATGCATAAATGAGGAAAAGACCCAAATATTACCACTGCAGAAAACCACTAAACCATAATTATAAATAATAAGAGAGGAAAAAAAAGAAAAAAAGCTATACAAAACAACCAAAAACTAATTACCAAAACGACAAGAAAAAGTCCTCATACATAAATAGTAAGTTTGACTGTAAGTGGACTAAATATTCCATTTAAAACGTACAGATTGTCTGAATGAATTTTTTTAAAAAGTGATCCAATAATATAATGCCTACAAGAAACTCACCTCACCTGTTAAGACACATAGACTGGTAATAAAGGGATAGAAAAAGACATCTCATGCACACAGAAACCAAAAGCAAGCAAGAGACAATGGCAGTACGTTCAGGTAGGAGATGAGCTTCCATGACCTCAGCTGCCACCATTCCCCACAATGCCCCAGCTACCCAAGAGACCCTGAGCCCACTCAACTAGTACATTACTAGTATAAGTAGTACGTTACTACTATAGCAGGCATTTGAGAGAGCCACTACAGTAAAGCTATTAGCAACCAAGGAAATCATAAAAAGTCTACATAACTCCTTGACACTCCCGTCAGGGCTAATGATTGCGCTTGCCATTGGGAAACCTGAGGGCAAAGCTGTGCCCAATTTTGCCCCCACTTTGGAGCTGAGAATGGAGCCCATGCCAGTGTGCATTCCACAGACAGACCATTTCCTGAGACAATAGTATTTCTCCCAGTAAACAAAGATCAAATATAAACTCCCTGCTATCACCACATCTGGCTCTTAACTGCAAGAGCCACCTACTGGCCTGGAGGTCAAACTGCACAACCCAATAGAAGTGTTGACACAAGTGCAAAGTGCTTGAGAAAAAGATAAGCGTCTCAAGACCTTTGCCACTCAAGATCTGCAGGAAACTGTTAGCCTCATCACATGCCTAGTGCATCACTACTACAACTGGCATTTGAGAAAGTCACCGCATGAAGGCTATTTATAACCAAGGAATTCATACAGAGTATATGCTATTCTCCCCGTCATTACCGCAAGTGCTGGTGTTTGTGCCTGCCAATCAGCTATTTGAAGGAAGGTTTGACAGCTTAGCTCCACCCAGCTTTATCCTCCCCTTTAGGGGCTGAGCAGGGAGCTCAGGCTAGTGTATATTCCATAGACCTGCCCCTGGCCTGAGGCAACAGAGAGCTTCTCCCAGTAAACAAAGATCAAGCATATACCCACCTGCTTCTGCCCAGATTTTATTCATAAGCACCACATAGTAGCCTGGAGGTCTAACTGCAAAACCCAATAAAAAACTGGCTGACACAAGTGCTCAGCACAGGGAAACAAGTTAAACTTCCTGAGACTTCTGCACTCTGGCCCTGCAGGAGGTGGTGGCCTAGCCCAGCATATCACTACTACAACCAGCATTTGAGAAAGCCACCACACAAAGACTATCTATAATCAAGAAACTCATACAGAGTCTTTGCCACTGAAAGCACCCAGAACCAAAGCCAAATAACCCTACACAATGTATATTATAATCACATCCTCAAGGGGGAAAAAGTCCTAACCAAATGAAAGTAAATTTAAAAATAAGAACAGATAGTTGATCCAAATGAGAAGAAACCCAAGAAACAATTCTGGAAGTATGAAAAAACAGAGTGTTACAACACCCCAAAGGATTGTACTAACTCGTCCACAATGAACCCTAACCAAAATGAAATATTTGAAATACCAAACGAAGAATTCAAAATATTGATTTTAAAGAATCTCAGTGAGGTCCAAGAGAAAGTAAAAAATCAGTACAAATCAGAAACACAATTCAGGTTATGAATGAAAAATCTACTAGAGATATATTTTTTAAAATAGTTTTTTTGTTGTTGTTTGTTTATTTTTGTTGTTGTTGTTGTTGAGATGGAGTCTTGTTCTGTTGCCCAGGCCAGAGTGCAGTGGTGCGATCTTGGCTCACTGCAAACTCTGCCTCCAGGGTTCAAGTGATTCTCCTGCCTCAGCCTACTGAGTAACTGGAACTACAGATGTGTGCCACTACACCCAGATAATTTTTTTTAATTTTTAGTAGAGACAAAGTTTCACCTTGTTAGCCAGGCTGGTTTCAAACTCCTGACCTCAAGTGATCTGCCCACCTTGGCCTCCCAAAATGCTGGGATTACAGGTGTGAGACCACTGTGCCCAGCCTAAATAGTTTTTTAAAAATGAACTTCTGTAAATGAAAAATTCATCCAACCTGGGCAACAGAGCAAGACTCCGTCTCCAAAAAAAAAAAAGAAAAAGAAAAAAAGAAATTACAGAATATAGTTTAAGGCTCTAACAATAGACTAAACCAAGCAGAAGAAAGAGGTTCAGAACTTGAAGACAAGTCTCTTTTGAATTAACCCAGTCAGACAAAAATAAAGAAAAAAGAATTTTAAAAAATGAACAGAACTTTCAAGAAGTTTGAGATTATGTAAAGTAACTACTGAACCTATGAGTCACAGGTATTCCTGGGGAAAAAGAAAAAGTGAGAAGTTTGGAAAAACTATTTGAGGAAGTAATTGGGGAAAACCTCTTTAGTCTTGCCTAGGGATTTAGACATCTAAATAAAAGAGGCTCAAAGAACGCCAGGAAGATACATTACAAGACAGACTTCATCAAGATATGTAGTCATGAGACCGTCTAAAGTCAACATGAAGGAAAAAAATTCTAAAATCAGCAAGAGAAAAGTATATAGTCATCTATAAAGGAAATCCCATCAGAATAACAGTGGACTTCTCAGCAGAAACCTTACGAGCCAGAAGAGATTGGGTCTAATTTTTGGACTTCTTAAAGAAAAATAACCTGTCAAACATGAATGTTATATCCTGTTAAACTAAGCATCATAAATGAAGGAGAAATAAAGTCTTTCCTGACAAGCAAATGCTAAGATAACTCATCATCACTAGACCAGTCCTATAAGAAATGCTCAAAGGAATTCTAAAAGTCAAAATTAAAGTTCAGTACTCACCATCATAAATACACACAAAAGTATAAAACTCACAGGTTTTATAAAACAATTAATTGAGACTACAGAACAACTAGGTAAAAAAAATAACATTACAACAGGAACAAATCCTCATATATCAATATTAACTTGGAATAAAAAGGGATTAAATGCCCCCACTGAAGAGATATAGATTGGCAAAATAGATTTTAAAACATGAACTAACTATATGCTGTTTACAAGAAACTCACCTTATTAATAAAGACATGAATTCAGGTAAAGGGATGGAAAAAGGTGTTCTGCACAAACAGAAACCAAATGAGAGGAGGAGTAGCTATACTTAGATAAAGCACACTTTAAATCAACAACAGTAAAATAAAACAAAGGAGGTCATTATATAATGATAAAAAGATCAATTCAACAAGAAGATATAACCATCCTACTAAATACATATGCACCTAACACAAGAGCACCCAGATTCATAAAACAAATACTACTAAATCTAAGAGGGATGAGAAATTACCTAATTGGTACAATGTACACTATTGTGATGATGGTTACACTAAAAGCCCAGACTTTACTGCTACTCAATATATCCATGTAACAAATCTGCCCTTGTATTCCTAAATCTATAAAAAAAAAATTAAAATTTAACAAAAATAAATAAAACACATAGCTAAAACTAAAAAAGCAAAAACAGAAAACTATGGTAAATATTGGTAAAGATGTGGGGGAAAAAGTGAACTGTCAAATATTGCTAGTGGGAATATAAAACGGTACCACTTTGGAAAACAATTTGGTAGTTTTTTTTTTTTTTTTTTTTTTTTTTTTTTTTTTTTTTTTTTTTTGCATGCCAGAAAAAAATATTTACAGGAACTATGGAACACAGAGGTTTATTACATCCATAATTAACATGGAACGTTTACTATCAGTTTGATAAGGACAACACTGAGACATCTTAGGACAGAGAGAAAGGGCAATTTTCAAAGGGAAAAAGCATAGTATATGCATATTTAATAAGTAAAACATACACATACCCTGTGAGTCCGTCATTCTAATTCTAGCTGTTTATCCAAGAGAAATGAAAGCATATGGCTACACAAAGAGTTGCACACAAATTTTCAATGGCAGTTTTATTTGTAATAGCTAATATCTGAAAACAATCATAATGTTCATTAGGGGGTAAATGGATAAATAAATGATCATATATGCATAAAAAGGAATACAAGCAATAAAAAGGAATTAACTATTAGTACATGAAACATATATGATTCAAAATAATTGCCTTGGATGGAAAAAGCCAAGCAGAAAAGTATTCATGCTATATTACTTCATTTACATAATATTCAAGAGAATGCCAAGAAAGCTACAAGAACAAATAGCAGGTCAGCTGTTGTCTGGGTATCATGGAGGTAGAGGGAGGGAAGGGAAGAGGAAAGAGTGGATACCAAA
Source organism: Macaca thibetana thibetana (assembly GCF_024542745.1). Taxonomy (NCBI): domain Eukaryota; kingdom Metazoa; phylum Chordata; class Mammalia; order Primates; family Cercopithecidae; genus Macaca; species Macaca thibetana. The sequence goes on from NC_065587.1 coordinate 68,721,099, forward strand.
GAGGAATGAGAAACATTATGTTGATTATGGTAATGGTTTCACCAGTGCATCTTTTGCCAAGTTAATCAAATTATACACTCTAAATAATGCAGTTTAATCAATTATATCTCAAAAATTTGAAATGAAAAAAAACTAAAAACTCCTCTCAAAGAACAAAACCTCTAGGACCTTATAGCTTTCAGTCACAATATAGTCAGGCACTCAAAAAAAAAACTTTAACACAAATAAAATTCTCTTTGGTTGCCACCTTAAACTCAATCCCATCCAGAGAACACAACTTTTATTAGAATGACATGTGATTTGCATTTTTAGTTCATGCATTTACTTATATTCACATGCATATAACTTTTTCACATAAATTGGAATCATTACTATGCATGTTGTTCTAAAATGTTGCTTTTTCCTCAAAACATGTTTAATAAGATAAAATCTGCTGCACTCCTTTTAACAGAAGCACAGAATTAAACATATGGATGCACTTCATTTTATGCTACTCTACAGAGTGACAAGACTTCTTTGTGCGTATATCTTTGAGCAGTTATTTATTTCTTTATAAAAGCCTTTTTAAATTTGCAGATCATCAACAAAGCATTAATTTGATCAGTTAAAAAACAATTGCTTCTATCCTTCTCTGAAAAGAATAATATACAGAAACGAATTACATATATATATATATGAATAATATGTCATAAGTGATCAGAAAGACATTGTATTTTAGGTGGAGAGACAGAGAGGTGACCAGACTGCTACATGCAGTAAGATGAACCCTGATAGAACTAACACTGGAGGCTGTGAAAAAACAGCTAGGAGTACCCAGCCTTGGTAGAGCAGCATGATTTCTTCCTGTAATTCTTTCTCTCCAAATTGCCATACACTTCAGCAGAGTTTGCAACTTCTCTTCTAAGTCTTTATCCTTCCCCCAAGGCATGCCTAGCACAGGACTCTTGAACAGTGATGCCTCAATTAGAGTTGCTGGCCAATAGATCGAAGCTGTGTTGGCACAATATCCTACATCCTCCCAATCTACTGGCTGAGCCCAACCCCACCTAAGAAAGACAATAAAGATCTGTGTTCAGAGTCATACTGAATAGAGACTTCTGGACTCTATAGAACCCACTGCCTCCTGATGAAGTCCCTACTGTTCACCCTTGCAGTTTTTATGCTCCTGGCCCAATTGGTCTCAGGTAAACAGAATCTTGGGGAAGAAGAAACACTGGCCTAGAACAGGGTCCTGCACATGGAGTCCCTATTTCTAAGTGGTCTGTGGAAATGGGGTCTGGCTTCTCACTGGGAGCAGGGCTGAGATTTGTCCTACTTCTTCAGACCACCACTGTTCTAAGAAACTTGAAGGCTCTCAGGGTAGAGCAGGATCTATGATCGGAGCTGGGGAGTAGGGTAAGGCAAATCCCATAAAGTTGCCTCCAAAGGTAGAAATCATCTTGAAATCCCAAACTTCTATCCTGTCACTTCAGGTCAGTTCAGTTAAGCTCTGCCTCATTTCACCCTTTTTTTTTTTTTTTTTTTTTTTTTGTGATCGATATTCCCTCCTGAGGTAACAATTACATAATATTACTTCCCCCAGTGTTCTTGGTCTTACAGAGAAGGTCTCTGATTTTTTGTTTGTTTGTTTGTTCTTGCACGTTGTTAACAGAACAGGGAAGGCTGTTTCTATATATGTATAGGACTGTAAAATGGAAAAGGAAAAAAAAAACTCTGTGTGGAAACTATTTCAAATCTGTATCAGATTTCAGCTCTGTTTGTGTAAGCATTTATTTTTAATTGATTCTGTAGCTTATATTTACAAAACCAAGACAAGAACACTGAAAGTTATTTAGAAATAAATTGGCCACATTTCATCACTGCTTGCATTTTTTTTCACTTGTAACCAACTGATATATGAGTTTATAACCTGCTTTATTTTTTTACCTAAGATTCTATCAGGAAAATTTTCACAGGTTTTGAATATTCCTTGAAAATACAATTTGCAGTAGATGCTTATAATTCTGTCATATTTTTGTACCAATATTAACTTGGAGAGTCCTTAATTGTGTGCCATTTGGATGATTTTTTCTAATGTGTGAGTATTGTAAATAACATTATACAACCTTATTAATATATCATTGTGAGATTCTCTGTTTGTATAGGTAAATTTTAGAAGTTCCATTGCTTGGTCCAAGGATATTATTTCTTCTAAGTTAACTGGCACATATTACCAATGGTTACTATTGGAGTATTTGTATTTTTAACATTTGTATTTCATATTTCTTGCAAATATTTTCAAATATATTGGTTGCTTCTAAAATGCATTATTTATTTGAGACACCTAATTTTCATTTTCATGATGTCAAATCTATTGGTGTTTTCTTTGCATTCTTCCATTAACTTAGAAAGTCCTTCTCCATCTTGAGAACAGTTTTTCATGTATGATTTTGTTTTTTACACTGGACTCAGTCCCACCTTTTACATAAGACACAATGAAATAATCTAATATTCTTTAGTATAATTTCCTAATGGGTGGAGGGTTATATAATAACTCCATAGCCCGCCTCTAGAGATTGTAGTTTATATTCCCTAGAATTTGCAGAAATGTTCAAATTGATAGTGGATAAGAGGAAATTATAATGCTCTCATGGTTGTCTCAAAAAATGTTTTAGACCTATTGCATCCTTGAAATTCTATGAGTTTAAATTGCCTGATTTCTCCCTCTGTCTCTGGAACATTAGTGACATACATCGACACACATCACATACTTGTATGTCTTCCTGTTTCTACACTTTGTGTGTGTGTGTGTGTATTCTAACATACACATAGCTAAAGAATTCTATGTGTGTTTATATTTATAATATTTCACTTAAACCTCAAAGTAGGTATTTATGATTAGGAAAAACATGCTAAAGCAACTAGAAAGGCACTTGAATAAACAGTGCTCAAAAACTATTGCTATTTTTTATCCTCCTGTGATAAATACTTAGGCTTAATAATCTATATAATTCCTTTATTCAGGTAATTTGTATGTGAAAAGGTGTCTAAACGACATTGGAATTTGTAAGAAGAGGTGCAAACCTGAAGAGGTGCGTTCAGAACATGGTTGGGTAATGTGCGGCAAACGTAAGGCATGCTGTGTTCCAGCTGACAAACATTCTGGTTATCCTTCTTTCTGTGTCCACTCAAAGACTACGAAAACTTCAACAGTAACAGCAACAGCAACAACAGCAACAACAGCAACAACAGCAACAGCAGCAACACCTTTGATGATATCTAATGGTTTGATATCTTCGATGACTACGATGGCCGCTACCCCTGTTTCTCCCACTACTTGAATATTCCAGCCTCTGTCTCCTGCTCTAGGATCCCTGACTCATTAAAGCAAAGAGGCTTATTCTGGTGTCCATTTTCTCTCTACAGTCCCCTTCCCACTTTCCCTCCATTCAACAGTATCTGGAAGGGCACCACAATTTCATTGCACTAGCATGTCTATGGTAGAAATGCAAATAAAATAGGGCCCAGGAACAAGTGAGGGTTAGTCCAAAACACCCACTCAGGAATGATAGATAGCAGCAATGTCATCCTTGAAGACAGTTCTAGGCCCACAGCTTGCCATACCAATTATTATCAAACTTCATGTATATCAGAAACACCTGGAGATATGGCTAAAGCAGAGATTTCTAGGGCTCACTTTTAGTTTCCAGTTCTGCAGGGGAGCTTGAGAATTTGCATTGCTCACAAGTTCCCAGGTGATGCTAGTGCTGCTGGTCCAGGGACCACACTGTGAGAACAATTGGCTTATAATATGAAAGGATTGAAAGCCAAATGTGGATGTGATTTCATACAGATTGAAGGCTGCATTTCCTATGTAGTTTTGGAGTAGATAGTAACACAAAATCATCCTACAGAATCCTCCTACAACAACCTGAGAATGTAGGTGTTATAACCTCACTTTAGAGAATAGGAAACTTGATTTCTAAGCATTGGAAGACTGGGACAGACTAAATTAACTACTAAGAGCATTCTGTCACTGCACCATGAGGTTGCCCAATTTTCTTCTCACCCTGGAAATCCTCATTCATAGTTTCCGACTTAAATATGATGAAAGGGAGATCAAGAGCTCTATAAAGTGTCCTGAATGTTAGGACAGGCACTCATCCCAAGCAATAGAATGTTTCCCTTACATTACATTACATTAGTGCTCTGCCTGCACCAATAAGAGAATATGACTGGGTGTATCATAGTCGTCCATCCATGCCTCAGGCCCACTTCCCTGATAGTTGGACAGGGAGAATAGGCAATGCCGATGCCTTCACTTTCTGGACACTTACAGTAGCTGTGTTTGTCTTTGTCATCTCAGTCTGCTCACTTATGAAATGATAGTGTTTTACTCAGTATCTTTCTCCCCACCCCTGTCATAGTACATCTTTCTGATTCTGAAAATATAAGATTGGCTTATGTTTTGTGGGGTCAACTTCACCTTTGACCCCATAAGATCCTAGAGATTTAGTGTAGAGATATAAAAGTTGGAGTAAACATTGGTGGAAGGGTTTTCTCCACTATAGACACAAATGCATGAGTGCCATCACAGACTCCTTTTCCTTCTTCACTTGACTCCACAATGAGAGCCAGAATCACTTTTCTGAAACACAAATCTAACCTTTAGACTCCCCTCTGGCATCTTTGCCCATAGCATCCTAAGACAACTTTTCGGTGCCGCCTTCATCACTCTTGGTGTTCAGAACCTGCCTTGCATTTCCAGTTTTACCTCCAAAGCACTCTCACAGGGCATCTTGCTATCCCGCCACACGTACCCCTTTGTGATTGGTTTGAACTCACTGGATTGCTTCTGGTTTTGAGTTTTTGTACATACTTTTCTGTCTCCATTTATAACTGCCTGGAAAAAAATCTTTATTTTCTTCTGGAGGACTTTGATAACCACACTGTTCTACCCACAATGGCACTACTGCCACCATTTGTGCTCCACGGTTATGACTTATCCAGAATTTTAAGTCATCATGTCACATGCCTCACTCTGAATATCTGCTTATGTCTTCTCCCCTTCTAGACTTTGAAATTTTATTTAGGAACAGGAACCATTTTATCTTCTGTTTCTTCTACCGTCCCCTAACAAGATTCTATATTAATTCTTGTTGAATAAGTAAGAGGGATTCTCGAAGACCTGAAAGATCTTTGGATGTTACTGAAATCTCATTTTTATTTATTTTAGATCTTTTCCAAGAAACAGGATTCTGTCTCCTTTAGAAGATCTATGATCTATGTCATTACATAGTAGAGGAGTTTTGAGGAGTGGCTTGTCCCAAGTGGTAGGACATCGTTGCCTCTTACACCTATGCTTATCTTTGTAAGCAGAGCTCATGAACTCACACAAGAAGGTCGGAAGATAGAAGCAAGTTACTTCAGCAGAGGAGAATAGTAGGAAAAAAACATAACTTTAGAGTTGGATGTATCTGAGGTCATTCATGATCCCACCATGTATCCACTCTTGGACCGTAGACAAATGATTTCCCATTTTTGAGCCTATGTTGCTGAATTTGAAGAACAGAGAAAATACTTACTCCCACTCAAGGTACTTTGAGGGTTGCGAGAGTAATATATTAAAATGTCAATCATATCATAGGGATTTAGCTGTAACAGGTTGTTCCCTGGATAAGAAACAGTACAGCACATTTCCCCAGGGCCCTGCCCACTGGACCTTTGCTGCCTTGCATGAGTATGGGTGATTATAGCCTATGTTTCACCTGAGGGAAGACTCATTATTCGGCTGAGAATAGTGTAACAAAGTTGAGGGTCATGGGATTTATTTGAACAACCAGATGAGATTTGAAAGGCTTCTAGTAGAACTTGCTGTGCTTTCTTTTCAATGATCACCTTGATCACTACCTTGAAGACATCTTAGAGCTATTATCACGTTGATTCTAGACGATGAATATAATCTCAGTGCTGCAGCCTGAAACAGTGTCCTGCTTTCCTCTTGCCTTGTATCTCACCCCTCCTTCATGCCATGCTGGAACTTAGGTGGCAAATATTCTTTTCCTGCTTTGGAGTTGACTAATGGCATTAGGAGGACAAGGGAAAGGGAATCTTTATCGTGTGAGAAACTGCGATGTGCCAAACACATTAATACACAATTTCTTAAGCAAAAGCATTGTGTGATAATTATGACAACATGATTAAAGCTGAGGAACCTGGAGTAAAATGTATCTAGGGTTACATCTAGGTTTGTTCCTTACTAATTTTACTCATCATGTGGTCTCTATATCAATTTCCTCATTTGCAAGGCAGGTATAACCATGCATCTACCTCTTAGAATTACTCTAAAAATTAAAATAGATATTGCATATAGGGCACCATGATCCCTAGCACTGATGAAGTTCTAAGAAATGTAGATTTTAAAAGGCATATAAGATACAGGTTATTCCAGTTTAAAATATGAAATGTTTAAAAAATAAAATAGGGAAATTCTGAGTTTCAGGGAGAAAGAGGATCTTGCACAAGAGCAACCATATTTAGAAGGCAATTTTACTTGTTCTCAAGGCCACATCTCTACCCCATCTCATGCTAATCCTGACTATATCCTCAAAGCTGACTTCTACTCATATTACACAGCTATGTAAACTATGCACGTGCATGTCTGTGTGCATTCAGACTCTAGTGTGTGTTTGTTTGTTTGTTTGTTTGTTTGTTTTGAGACTGAGTCTCGCTCTGTCTCCCAGGCTGGAGTGCAGTGGTGCGATCTCTGCTCACTGCAAGCTCTGCCGCCTCCCAGGTTCACGCCATTCTCCTGCTTCAGCCTCCCTAGAAGCTGGGACTGCAGGCGCCCACCACCACTCCCGGCTAATTTTTTTGTATTTTTAATAGAGACGGGGTTTCACCGTGTTCGCCAGGATGGTCTCGATCTCCTGACCTCGTGATCCGCCCACCTTGGCCTCCCAAAGTGCTAGGATTACAAGTGTGAGCCACCGCACCTGGCCCAGACTCTAGTGTTTTGAATATATTTTTGCCTTATAAATTAAACAAGATTTAGATTTCACCAGTCACTGATACTCGATCCCAATTGGATATTCTTTCAAAAGTCTGACTTCTCTCCTGAGGTGAGAGTAAGATTCCTGGGCACTTTTCGTAATACTTACCTTAACCTAGCTAAACACAATGAACACTCTTTTCTTTGAGGTGTCAGTGGAAATTAAGAGGAGAGTCTGAACTCTTACCTCCCACATAGGGCTTGCGGAGAGGTGAAGATGGCAGTCCTCCCCTCTGTTGGTAATGGAGACCTAGAAGAAAGGCTGGGCATCCAACTCCCATGCAGTCATGTGAAGCAGCCCAGAGCAACATTCCCTTTCACTGCCTATGCAGTGACAGTAGAGACCTAGCTGGGATTCAGATTTCCCATCCCTCAACCAGTGGTAGCAATTGGCCTGGGGAGGAACCCCTTCCCTGCTGGTGCCATGTCGGTGAAAACTGAGGGGAGTGAACTTGCCCTTCCTTGCCATAGTATAAAAGGCCTGAGGCGGACTTCCCTTCCCAACCAGTTCATTATCATTGAAGACCAAGGGGTGGTCTTAACTTCAATCCCCAGGGGGCCGTGGCTGGCATCAGCCCTCCTTCCAGTTAGTGAGGATAGAGGATAGGAGGGTGCAGGAAAACAGGTGTCTTTAAAACTGAATAATGTTGTTTTTACCACAATTTAAAAAACTGAATAAGAAGACACGGCAGACCCCTGAAACTGGATAACTACACACAGAACTAGCCAGAACTAACATGCAAAAGGTTTAAGAATAGAACTGCAGTGGGGAATACCACCTAGATTTTTAAAATAAAAACTTGTATATATTTAAGGTATATATGCAACATGATGCTTTGATATACATAGACATAGTAAAATGATCGCTATAATCAAATTAACATATCCATCTCTTCACATAGTTATCTTTTTTTAAGGAGACAGCACCTGAAACCCATCCTCTTAGCAAATTTCCAGTATGCAACACCATGTTATTAACTAGAGTCCCCATACTCCCCTTTAGCTCTCTAGACTTTATCCTATTCAATTTCAACTTTGTACCCTTTGACCAGCATCTTCCCATTTCCTCTATGCCCCCCTACCCCTGATAATCACTGGTCTACACTCCTCTATGTATTTGAGTTTAAAAATTCCACATATAAGTGAGATCATGCGGTACTTTTTTTCTGTGTCTGTCTTATTTCACTTAGCATAATATCCTCTGGGTTCATCCATGTTGTTCTGAACGGCAAGATCTCCTTTTTCAAGGCTGAATAACGTGCCATTGTGTATATATACAATTTATTTAATGTATTCATCTATCGATGTTGATAGATGATAACGTCTTCATCTATCAACTTAGGTTGATTTCATATCTTGGTTATTGTGAATAATGCTGCGCACAGATATCTCTACATGGTGCTGATTTCATTTCTTTTTGGTATATACCGAGTTGAGGGATTGATGGGTCATATACCAGTTCTGTTTTTATTTTTTTGAGAAGCCTCCATACTGTTTTACATAATTGCTGTGCTAATTTACATTTCCACCAACAGTGTGCAAAAGTTCCCTTTTCTTTACATTCTCACCAATACTTGTGATCTCTTGTCTTTGTGATAATAGTCATCCTAACAAGTGTGAAGTGATTTCTCATTGTGGTTTTGATTTGCATTTCCCTGATGATTAGTGATGTTGAGCACCTTTCCATACAATTGTTAGCCACTTTTACGTCTTCTTTAGAAAGATTTCTGTTCAGGTCTTTGTCCGATTTTCAAGTGGGCTATCAGTTTTTCGCTACTGAGTTGTGTACGTTTCTTATATATTTTTAATATTAACCTTATGTGATATATGGTGGGCAAGTATTTTCCTCTCATCCCATAAACTGCCTTCTCACTCTGTTGACTGTTTCCTTTGCTGTGCGACAAACGATCTTCAATGATAATACCAAGAATATGTAATACAGAAATGATAGTCACTTCAACGGATGGTGTTGGGAAAACTGGATTTCCACAGGCAAAACAAATGAAATGGATCCTTATCTTACACCACACGCACACACACAAACTCAAAATGGATTTAAAGATTTAAATGTGAGCCTGGCAAAAGTAAACCTCTTAAAATGAAACAGAAGGGAATATATTCATGACTTTGATCTAGGCAACAGTTACTTGAATATGACCTCAAAACCACAAGCAACAAAAGCAAAAATAATATATTAGTGGGACTGTGGATACATTTGAAACAAACTACAAACTAGGAAAATCTCAGCAAAGGAATAGAAGATACAGGCTGGGCGCGGTGGCTCACGCCTGTATTCCCAGCACTTTGGGAGGCTGAAGCGGGCGGATCACGAGGTCAGGAGATCGGGACCATCCTGGCTAACATGGTGAAATCCCGTCTCTACTGAAAAAAATACAAAAGATTAGCTGGGCATGGTGACAGGCGCCTGTAGTCCCAACTACTTGGGAGGCTGAGGCAGGAGGATGGCGTGAACCTGGGAGGCAGAGGTTGCAGTGAGCTGAGATCGTGCCACTGCACTCCAGCCTGGGCAACAGAGCGAGACTTCATCTCAAAAAAAAAAAAAAAGAAAAAGAAAAAATAATCAAATGGAAATTATAACTTTATAAAATGTAATCAAAGTAAAAAAGAAAAAGTCACTGTATAGGCTCAATAGTAGATGGAACATGACAGAGGAAAGATAAGACAGATCTATAGAATTACCCAACCTAAAAACAGAAAAATAGATTGAAAATTGTTGTGGGAAGTCAGGGACCCCGAAAGGAGGGACCAGCTGAAGCCGCGGCAGGAGAACATAAATTGTGAAGGTTTTACGGACACTTATCACTTCCTCAATCAATACCTTTGTGATATCCTATGCCTGTCTTTACTTCAATCTCTTAATCTTGTCATCTTCTTCGTAAGCTGAGGAGGATAAATGTCGCCTCAGGACCCTGTGATGATTGTGTCAGCTGCACAAACTGTTTGTAGAGCATGAGTGTTCGAACAATATGAAATCTGGGCATCTTGAAAAAAGAACAGAATAATAGCAATGTTCAGGGAACACCAGAGATAAGACTTCTCACCGCCAGTGAGCTGGATGGAACAGAGCCGTATTTCTCCTCTTTCAAAAGCAAATAGACATGTCGCTGAATTCTTTTTCTCAGCAAGGAACATCCCTGAGAAAGAGAATGCGCCCTGAGGGTGGGTTTATAGACGGCCCCCTCAAGGCGTGCCGTCTTTTATGGTCGAAGCCGAAGGGATGAAATAAGCCCGGGTCTCCTGTAGTGCTCCCAGGCTTATTAGGACAAGAAAAATTCCCGCCTAATAAATGTTGGTCAGACAGGTTGTCTGCTCTCAAATCCTGTTTCCTGATAAGATGTTATCAATAACAATGCGTGCTGAAACTTCATTAGCAATTTTAATTTCGCCCCATCCGGTGGTCCTGTGATCTCACCCTGCTTCCACTTGCTTTGTGATATTTTATTACCTTGTCATCTAATCAGTGAGTTTAAGCTATGTAAATGTATTATAACTACTGATCTATTATAAGGACTTTTTTCTGCCCTCCAGTTGTGACTTATCTATTCCTCATTTTTTTAGTTTCTGTTGGATAGATCATGTTTTCTTCTGCTAATATGAATATTATAATTTTATTTTTATTTGTTTGTTTTATTAGAAATTTGTCCTTGCTCTCAGGACCCATTCCTATCCTTATATTTATTATTACTAATTTAACATCCAGCTTCAGAAACACAACTTTAATATGAAGGCTTTTTGTATTTCTCCTGACTGCTCAGACTTAGGGTCTTTATTTGATGCTCCACCACGAAGTCACCTATAAGGGAAGTTTGCATTCACAGGAAGACTGTAAATAATAAAACCAATTCCTTAACTAGGACTTAAGCCATATAAAAGCTGGTGGCAAAAGTAAAGAGAGGTGATCCTTGAGACCTCTGAGGTAACTGCTCTTAAATTTACATTTGCCTCTGAAAATGATTTCTTCTATGTCACTATCTCTCAGTGTAAACATATTCTTGTGTAAAACCACTATGTGACCTGAATAATGGCCATAGGGCTCATCTAAGCCAACTGGCTTCTTTATTTAATGCATCTCAGTGGTTAACAGGGTTGAAATTTTTTGAAAACTGCAATCAATGATCAAAGAATGATCTAGGTAAACATCGATTCCTTGTGGCAGCGTTTTAATATTTTCAAAGACAAGGTACAACTGGTAGAAAAAAAAATACCCTCATGCATCTTTTTTTTCTAACTGTGGTTAAATATATGACATAATGTTGGCCATTTTAGCCATTTTTCCTTTTATTTTTAGTTGACACATAATTGTACATATTTATAGGATACAAAGTGATATATATATATTTCAATACATGTATACAATGTGTAATGATCAAACCAGGGTAATTAGCATATCCGTCACCTCAAACATTTATCTTTTGTATTGGGAACATTCAAAATCCTCTCTTCTAGCCTTTAAAAGTATACAATAAATTGTAGTTAACCATATTCACCTTACAGTGCTGCAACACCAGAAGTCATTCCTCCTATCTAGCTATAATTTTGCATCCATTAGCCAATCTCACTCCATCCTCCCCTCTCCCTAATCATTACCAGCCTCTAATATTGATATCTGCAACCCTACTCTCTACTTCCGTGTGCTCAACTTTTTTAGCTCCCATATATAAATAGAAACATGTGGTGATCTTTCTGTGCCTGACATTTCATGTAACATAATGTCCTCCAGTCTCTATCCATGTTTTTGCAAAGGACAGAATTTCATTATTTTTATGGGTGAATAGTATTCCATCGTATATGTATATTCCACTGTGTGTATATATATGTATAGTATTCCATTGTGTGCATATATATGTATATATGTATGTGTGTGTGTGTATATATACACCTAATATATATTCTTCTGCATAGGGAAATCCAGTTTCTTCAGCATGATTTATTGAAGAGGGTATACTTTCCCCAGTGTATGTTCTTGGTGTTTTTATAAAAAGTCAGGTGACCTCAGATCAGACCCAACTACATCATACCTCCTTTCCAAATGTGCAAGAAACCTACTAGAAATTCTTATTGTTGGAGTTTCAGATTTATGTCATGGTTTATATTGCCATATTCACTTTTGGAGGTGAGTACATTTCGATCTTGGTCCAGCTGCGCAGAGAGTCAAAGTAGGAAAAGCACAGATTCTTCCCACCAGTCTACAGCCTACAGAGTGGCATTCAGTGCAATGGGATGGAACATGCTGTGTCTCTATTCCATGTGGGGGTAAAGTGGGTGACCTCAAATTTCCTGTGTCTGCCTACATGATGCAAAGTTCACAGTTCAGAAGTTTAGGGACACACTTCATATCATCCCATCTGTTCTGGTTCAGTGCGTAAGAATCCAAGTCTCTAAGGAAGGTAGCATAGTGTGCAGTTCACTGGACCAAAAGCTTTGGCTGCACCTCTTCTGGAAAGCCTGGCCGTGGGGCTCTTCATGATCATTGTAATTCTGCTGTTCCAGAAACCCACAGGTAAACCAAACCAGAGGCTCATTCGAATCAACAGTGGGATGGAGTATTTTCAAGAGCCAAAGGGAACTTCATAATCCACACTAAAGGGAAATAGAGCCCTCAAAGATGGCTAAAGTTTATCCAACATCATCAGAAATTTCCTCTTTCTGGAGCCTTATTCCACGGTATTAGCCTTAAAAAGGAATACTCACAGAGCTAGAAAGAGGTCATAATTGCTTCTGGGAAAGATGTGTTGTTATAGAAAGGAATGATCCCAATATCTAGGGATACCTTTATGTCTTTGGATATGGTTTTTACTCTGATGCTCAGCTATATTTCCTTTTACTCAAATATATATGTGTGTGTGTGTGTGTGTGTGTGTGTGTGTGTGCATTCTCTGTTATACTGCAGTGTGTGAATAGAGGAAGAAGCAAATTTTGGAATTAGGTTTAAGAAACATGTCTTCAATATCTACTAGTTTGTCAACTTTGAGTAAGTAGTGAAGACTGTAGGAGCCTCAGTTTCCTCATTTATGGAGATAATGACACCTGGTTAACAGGGGTTTTATTAAATGATATAACCCATGTGAAACTTGGCACATATTAAGAACTTAAAAATTAGAGTTTCCTTTCCTCTTTCAAAACCAGATCTCTTACATGTGTCCCTTATTATAAGAACAGCAATGGCCTATTCCTGGCCCTCTACATTCCTAAGACCCAATAGTTCACTACCTTACTGGATAACATGAAAGTCATTCTTGACCCTGATAGTGGGTTTGAACTCAGGAGAATAGTTTGACTCAGACATAAACACATAGTAACAATATGTTGTTCTCTGGGCATCAGAGGAGATACAGTAGTAAGTAGTGCCCTGGGAGCATTCAGGATGCAGGCAGATTTGCTGAGGTTCCTATGCAGAGCATAGTTCTATAGCCTAGAATCAAGGGTTCAGCTCCTTTATTTTCTCAGACAAGATCTTATGTACTTGGCGGAGTCTATCAGATGTTAAAGGGAGGTCTAAAACCTCACAGGACCTAAATACAAGTGATCCAGTTAAATACAAACACTGAGGTTGACCATGTTGGAAAATCCTCTTTGGAATATATGAGGGTCTGCCTTGTGGATACCCCATACCCCTAATTCCTACAAACCTTCTCTATCTTCCCCAAAATCAACGTGCCTTCAGTCTCAAACACTGATATTGTCCTATTGCTCTTTTCTGTGTATAGTAACTGAACAACTTAAGACGTGCTGGGATAACTATGTACAAGGACATTGCAGGAAAATCTGCAGAGTAAATGCACTATGTGAAAATGGGAGATATTGTTGCCTCAATATCAAGGAACTGGAAGCATGTAAAAAAATTACAAACTCACCTCATCCAAAGCCAGCAACACTAGCACTGACTCTTCCTCAAGACTATGTTACAATAACAGAAAAATTCCCAATCTTGAAGACATAAATCAAATACAATTTCCTGTTCACTTGCTTCTCAACCTAGCCTAATAAACTAAGGTGATGAGATCTACATCTTCTTCCTTCTGCTTTCTTTATCCTTAAAATGACCTTCGAGCATATTCTAATAAAGTGCATTGCCAGTTTTCTGTCTCATTTTGTTCTTTAACCAGGGATTGAACACTCATTATATACTAGGTAAAGAATTGGTAAGAACTCAGAACCTCTCCTTGAAAAGGGGATATGACAAGTGCACTAAAAAAAATCCTATAGTCTGCAAGTCTGGAATAAGAAACTCAGAAACACTGACATGTAATTTAGGAGAGGGAAAGGTGAAGCAAATATTCAGGGGAAATACATGAGTACATTTAGGAATAAAGCAGTGTCTTGTAATAATAAGTAGGATTTCAATGGATTAGGTTTGGTAGGAAAGGCAATTTGAGTGAACAGAATGGCATCAACTAATGGAAGGAAACTGGAAAAGACAGAACATTTCAGGAAACTATACATGCACTTTGTTTGGATGAAGAACAGAGCACTCAAATTTGAGCTATGGGGGAAGCCTGATTTCCTAAGCTACTGTGTACCAGCAGTGAACTGGGAAGATAGAGATAAATAAAATTCCACTGTTATGTAGCTCAGCAGTGGAGCTCACCACTTCCTGATAAAGTGGAGGAAGACCTAAGTAAATAACTCCAACACAAACGTTTTTCGGTTTTTCCTTTGTTGTTGTTGTTAATGTGTTCATCTTTTTTGTTATTGGGGCTGTTTGGAGTTTAGGGGAAATGTAAAAGATCTAGGAATTGGTCCAAATTGTAGTACTTTTGTTGTCTTGATATGCAAGAAGAATAATCCATGTACATACTCTGCTGAATTCTTAAAGATGTACCTTCTGAATACCATTAACATGGAAAGTTTCTTCTTCAACTACATTTCACAGTCATTTTCTAGTTTTGTTTCTTATATCGTTTCACCATAACAATTACAAGCATTTTAAAGATTTAGTTCATCCACTGTAACATTTACCACTAATGTGTGGCATGTGTTCTCTTAATATCTCTCTTTCTGGTGTTCTAGGGCTGGGATAGGGAGTATGTAAGACAAGCCTAGAATATCTCGTGGTGCCAGAAAGTAAGCAATTGCTTAAAAATCAAAGGATAGGGTCATATTAAAGGGACACAGGAGTCAGTCTAAAAGAGCTTCAAATGACCAAAGCTGCAACAATTTGAGCAATAAAATAAATAAGATAGCATTAGATTATAATACAACATATAATAAATATCTATGAGTCTATGATGATATGAACAAATAATTGAATGAATTAGCAAATTGGTGAGAACAGATGTGCCATACAGAATAATTCCCAATAATTCATACAGATATTCCCTGCTTAAGGAGGTGGAGCTTGACCTCCCTCTCCCTTGAGCATAGGCTGTGTTTAGTGACTTGTTTCCAAAGAGAAGTGTGCAGAAAGGAGTTAAAAAATAATTTCATATGGATAAACCTGATAAGGTCATGTTTCAGATTTTATGGAGAAATCATGTTTATAGCACAAACCTGTGATATGATATGATGAGAATGGCACTTCACTTCTGTTTTCTTCCTCCCAAAACCCTGCAACCCAAGACAAACAATGAAAAACATCAGAGAAACTCAAATTCAGTGGCATTCTAAACAATATTTGACGAGTATTTCTCAAAACTGTCAAATTTATCAAAAAGGAAGAAATTCTGAGCCACAGTCCAAGATCAGAGAAGGCTAAAGAGACAGGACAACTGAAGGTAATGTGGTATCCTGGATGGACTCTTGGAACAGGAAAAGATCATTAAGGAAAAACTAGTGGTGATAATAGTAATAATAATAAGTGTAGAGTCATTTAGTAGCAATGTATTTAGCTGTGATGGATGCATTGTGGTAATATAAGATGTTAACAATAGCAGAAACTGGGTGAATATTTAGGAGCTCTCTGTATTATCTTTGCAACATTTCTATAAATCTAAAACTATTCTAAAACTGAAAATGTATTTAAATTTTGGAAAACTAACCACAAAATCAATTTGGCACATTCCTTTTCTTCTTATTTACGAAAGAGCTTCTCAGTTCTACATTGAATGTTTGGTAGAATCTAATGGTAAAGTCAACTGGAACAGAACTCTTTACAGGAAGTATTGTTAGAGATTAAGTTTATTGCAGGTTAAAAGGCAATTCAGTTTTCTATGTCTTCTAGTCAACTGTTGTATTTTGGCATGTATACTTTTCCCATTTTCTAAGATTTTTATGCTTGCTATCCTAAAATACTTTGTAATGTCTTCTTTTTCTTATTAATGCCTGTAAGATATGTAATGACATCTTTTTCATTTCTGACATCTATTATTTGTGTATTTTCTCTTTTTTCTTGATAAGTCTCACATTCACTTATTAATCTGATTTATCTTTACAGAAAACAAATTTTCTTCATTAATTTTAGTTTAGTTTCCATTTCTTAGACTGCAACTTGCATTGCCCAATTAGAAGTGATTGAAAGTGACAGGTTCACTTCCAAGTGGAAACTTAAGAGCCAGTGTGTCCATGTGCAGTGGCTCACACCTGTAATCTCAGCACTTTGCGATGCCG
Organism: Macaca thibetana thibetana; assembly: GCF_024542745.1. NCBI lineage: Eukaryota > Metazoa > Chordata > Mammalia > Primates > Cercopithecidae > Macaca > Macaca thibetana. Next base: position 68,737,696 of record NC_065587.1, read on the forward strand.
AGGCAGGCAGATCACCTGACGTCAGGAGTTTGAGACCAGCCTGGCCATGGTGGTGAAACCCTGTCTCTACTAAAAACACAAAAATGAGCCAGGCATGGTGGCGGGCGCCTATAATCCCAGCTACTTGGGAGGCTGAGGCAGGAAAATCACTTGAGCCCAGAAGGCGGAGGTTGCAATGAGCCGAGATTGTGCCTCTGCACTCCAGCCTAGGTGACAGAGTGAGACTCTGTCTCAAAAAAAAAAAAGCCAGTGTGTGGTTTAACCATCTCTTATCTCTCTGCCAAGGTGATTGTGGAAGCACTGTTGACATACAGCCTCTGTCAGCCTGAAGCCCTGAGTGACCATGAGAACAGGGTCATTCTTTTGACCTAAAATAGACATCTAGCACTGCCAGAAATAACCTTTTGGGAAGTTAATCTATGAGAATTGAGGTTTGTGTTTTATTTTGTTTTATATATATATATATTTTTAAATCAGGAATAACTTAGACCAGGGTGAACAAACTACTGCTGTCAGGTCAAATCCAGCTCATAGCCTGCTTTTTTAAATAAATTTGTATTAGAACACACACACACACACACACACACACACACACACACAAAGGTATCTTCACTAATGTTCTTTTTTTCTTGTTTTTCAAAAACTTTTGCATACCATAAAATTCACCTGTTTTAAGTGCACAATTCAGTGTCATATTTCTATTTTTTATTTTCGGTATACTTTTCTTTTTTGTAACTTTGTTAGGCACATGTTTATCTTTATAAAAGAAAAGCCTTCCTTCTTTTATGTTCCTCTCTATATACAGATTGAGCACCACCCCACAAATTTTCATTATAGAGTATGTTCATTGTTATATTATAAACCTTCTCATTTCTCTTAAACATGAGCATATAAATAACATAGAGATTATATAAAGACTATGGATATAAATGTTAATGCAATTTTCTCAACTAATTATAGTTACATATACAGTAACATTACTTTGTTGGTATGTAAACCAAAATGTAAACAACAAAACTTGAAAGCAAACAGAAAACATCATATGCAAAAACTTGTACACACTTGTTTTTCATACAGTTTGCTTTCAAATATGATCTTCTGTCTTGCCATAGGCTTTTTTATGGCTTTAAACAGACATTTATTTTTCATTTATATTGTCCTCTGTTATGATTCTTCCAGTCCTGAACTTCCTGCATCAGTAATTTTTAAAGATATTTTTGGTTTACAGAAGTTTACCAATTATTACCATAATTTATCATCAATTTATTATCAACTCTCACCATCATTTCAAAAGTGAATGAAATTTCACCACCTAAAAATATGTATGTATGCCATATTAGAAGAAAACAGACTTTTAACTAAATGCATTCCTGTCTCTTAAAATTTTGTTCTACCATTCTAATTTTTTTCATTTTGTTACAGACCAGTGTAAACTTTGTCAGAACCCCATTAGGGCCCATGTATCCATTTAACAACAAAATTCTGTAATTTTTAAATTCTCAAACTCATAATTTATATGACCACTGCTACCAGTTGGTAGTAGTCTTCTGAGGAATGTTTCCATTCCGTTATTTCTTGTCTTTTCTAATCACTCTCTGAATCTAAATTTCTCCTTAGTTTTTTTTCCTATAATTAGATGTTGAAGGTGTTTGCTTACTTGTCTTCTTTATTATAATAAATAATGTGTATCCCATCCCTAATGATTAGCACTTTGTCAATTTTTATATATTTATGACAGGTGGACTCACTCTTATTCTAAACTCTGATATTAGTGATATCCAATGCCCCATTTGGAGACCATTACATTAAAAATGCACTTATTAGTTCTGGGACTTCCTAGACAATTTCCTTCATCTTTAAAAATCTGGGACCAACACCACAAGCTTTGTCCCATGTGAAAGTTCTGTGCCCAAGTAATGAAGCATCTAAAAATGCTAGGAAAGATATTAGGTTTTAATATAACACACCAATAATTACATTTAATATGAATGATCTAAATCAGGGGTCCCCACGCCCCAGGCCATGGACTGGTATAGGTTTGTGGCTTGTTAGGAACTGGGCCACACAGCAGGAGGTGAGCGGCAGTGGGAGCGAGCATTACCACCTGAGCTCTGCCTCCTGTCAGATCAGCTGCAGCATTAGATCCTCATAGGAGCCTGAACCTTATTGTGAACTGCGCATGCAAGGGATCTAGGTTGTGTGCTCCTTATAAGAATCCAATGCCTGATGATCCAAAGTGGAACAGTTTCATCCCGAAACCATCTTCCCATCCCTGCCAGTTTATGGAAAAATTGACTGCATTAAACTGGTCCCTGCTGCCAAAAAGGCTAGGGACCACTGATCTAAATACACCAATTAAAAGAGATTGTAAGATTGGATTTTAAAAGACCTGACTATATACTGACCAAAAAAAAAAAAAAAACAAAAAAAAAAACACCCTCACTTTATTTTTTATTGCACATATTTGTGGTGTACAACATGACATTTTGATGTACATTGTGAACTGGTCACTCTAGTCAGGCAAATTAACACATTCATCATCTAACATAGTTTCCCTTTGTGTGTGTGTGTGTGTGTGTGTGTGTGTGTGTGTGTGTGTGTGGCAAGAGCACCTAAAATCTACTTTCTAAACAAAAATTCCAAATAAAATAAAATATTATCATAGACCTCATGTTGTACATTAGATCTCCAGACTTTTTGAATCTTACATATCTGAGATGTTTTATCCTTTGACCTACATATCTCCATTTCCTTCCCCTCCAACCACACCCCTGGTAACAACACTTTATTCTCTGTCTCCGTGTATTCAACTTTCCTTTTCTTTTTTTTTTTTAAGATTCCATGTATAAGTGAAATAGTGCAGTATTTTTCTTTCTGTGTCAGTTTATTTTATTTAGCATAATGTCCTCCATGTTCATTCATGCCTTGGCAAATGGCAGGATCTCCTTTTCTAAGAGTAAATAATATCCCATTGTGTATGTATGTCATAGTTTATCCATTCATCCATCAACAGACATTTCAGTTGTTTCAAAATCTTGACTATTGTGAATAATGCTTCAATAAATATGAAAGTGCAGATACCTCTATGAAGTTAAGTGGTGATTTCATTTCTTTTCTTTCTTTCTTTCTTTTTTTTTTAAAGACAGATGTCACAGTGTCACTCTGTAGCCCAGGCTGGAATGCAGTGGTGCCACCATAGCTCACTGTAAACCTCAAACTCCTAGGCTCAAGGAATCCTGCCTCAGTCTCTTGAGTAACTGGGACTACAGACACATACCACGCTCAGCCAATGCTTTTTAGGCACAGGGTATGGCTGTGTAGCCCAGGCTGGGCTCAAAGTCCTGGTCTCAAGCAATCCTCCTGCCTTGACTTCCCAAATTACTGGGATTACAAGCATGAACCACCTCACTCAGCCTGGTAGTTCTATTTCTAATTCCTTTAGAAACCTTCATACTGCTTTCCACAATGGCTACATCTGTCTACATTCCCACTAAAAATGTACAAAGGTTCTCTTTTCTCCACACCCTCATTAACAATTGTTATATCTTGTCTTTTTGGTAATAGTCATACTAGCAGGCAGGAGGTGATATCTCACTGTGGTTTTGATTTACATTCCCTAAAGATTAGTGATTTTGAGCACCTTTTCACATACTTCTTGGCCATTGTTACGTCTTCTTTGGAGAAATGTCTTTTGAAGTCTTTGTCCATTTTTTTAATTGGATTTTTTTTTTTTTTTTTTTACTGCTATTGAGCTGTATGAGTTCTTTATATATTCTGTATGTTAATCCCTTATCAGATATATTTAATATAAAGACAAAGATAAGCTATAAGACTTTATGTCTTAAAAAGCTGGAGTGGCTATTTAATATTGTACAAAGTAGATTTCAAAACAAGGAATACTACCAGGGATAAAGAGGCACAGAAAGAAGTCAATTTGCCACGAAAATATAACAATGCTAAATGTGCATGCCACTAACAACAGAACTTCAAGTTAAAAACTTGTAGAACTAAAAAAGAGAAATAGAGAAATCTTTACCTACAATTGGAGATTTTTAGACTGACATTAGCAAGATGGCAGAATAGGAGGTTCCAGGCGTCCCTCCTCTCAACAGAAAGTTCAACTGGCAGATATCTATGACAAGCGCACTTTGGTAAAAATCCCAAAACTTGGAAATAAGACAAAGACACCCATGTTGACCACAGAACTGAATAAAAACCACATTAGAAGGGGGAAGAGAAAGGGTCTGACTTTGACCATGCCATCCCTCCTCCTCTCCCTCGCCCAAGGTTGGCACAGCACTACGCAGACAGGATTGCCCTAGGCCCACGGTTTCTCCAGAGGGAAAAGAAAACTAAAGATGAACATTTAGCTTCCTTAGCCATTCCTGGAATATTCTCAGAAAGCCCACTTCAGTCTCACTTTACAGGGAAGGCAGGGGATAACGGTGTGGCTAGACCACCTGGGTTCAGATAGGAAAAAAGAAAAGGGGGCATTGCTCACAGTGACAGTATGAAGATACGGATGGTAGCTCTGTGTCACTGCCAGCAGAGGTACCAGCCAACAGCATAATCCACCTGCAAAGCCAAGCTGGTCACTCCCAGAAGCACAGTGGAAATTTCCATCTGGCTTGAGTCCCTAGAGGGCCAGCCTCCACAGTCAGTCTCAAATCTCTTCCCAAGGCCCCTCACAGAAAGGGAGATACCTGCAACAAAGCATTTCAAACAAAAGAAACAATCTAGACTTGTGCCCCAGGGCATTTAAACAGTGGCTCAGACTCAAAGCCCATCCAAGGAGGGCGATGCCCGCCACAGCACCTTTCAGCAAAACACAGAGGCTGGACTAGCCACACCCAGACGTATAAATGGTGGCTCACCTCAGCCTCAAAGCCCACCCCAAGACTCTGCCTAGGCAAGGGGGCAAGCCTCAACCATGCAACTACCCTGAACAAAACCCATCTAACCTCAGGCCCAACCTGCAGCCCTGCCCAATTTCAGTGGTTCTGCCCAATTTCAGAACCCAAATAGTGGTACTGCCCAGCCAGGGAAAATACCATGTCTCAGGGTTCTTACCATGACTTTAAAAAAGAAAGAGCACCTATACACAGACATTCACAACAGCTTTATTCATAATTGCCAGAAATTGAATAAAATCTGAATATCCTTCACTGTGTGGCTTTTAAAAAATCACATTTATAGTACAGCCATAGCATGGAATATTACTCAGCAATAAAAAGAAACAAAGTATTCATACAATTTGGATGGATCTCCAAGGAACACTATGAGAAAAAAAAGCCAATCTAAAAATATTACATATCTATGATTCCATTTACATGGCATTCTTGAAATGACAAAATTATAGAGACAGAGAACAGATTCCTGTTTACCAGGGGTTAGGGAAGGAGGGAGAAGGCTCTCACTGTAAAAGGGTAGCACAAGGGGTCTATGTAATAAACTGTTTTGTATCTTGACTGTAATGGTGGTCACAAAAATCAAAGCATGTCATAAAATTGCATAAAACTAAATACATGCATGCACACACATGAACAAATGACCACATACATGTAAAATTGATGACATCTGATTAAGGTCAATGGAGTATATCAATGTCAATTTCCTGATTATAGTTAAACAAGATGTAACCAGTGGAGTGAAAAGGTATATGAGATTTCTCTGCATGTAGGTAAGTCTAAACATATCTCAAAATTGTTTTAAATGTCAACTTTCAGGAACAGCTGATATTTTCTCTGTATTTATCCTAAATCACTAAGGCTTTCATACGATCTCTGCTCCAAAGACCACCATATTTCTTTTTAAATGACATATTGTATCTATTGTGAAATGCATTTATGATAGTATTCTCATGCTGTGGAAATATACTTTAAAAATAATATAGTCTTTATCCTATAGTGAATCTCTTGTGCCATCCTGTCCTTTTCAAACACTCAGCAGCTCAATGGAGCTTTACAACTTCCATGCACTTCACAAAAAGAAATAAAATAGTGGAGGCTACGCTGATCTCAGCTGGTTTTCATGTATTTGGGGATCAGATGGCTGTAGACTGATATAAGCTAACCTCTGCTGGGACAACTGGATTCTTCTCCAAAATGTCTCTCTTGTCCTTCCTGCAGACTAGACTGGGCTTGTTCGCCTGAATGAGGCAGGGTTCCAATGGAGAAGGCAAAGGCACACAAGGCCTTTTGAGGCATAGACTTGGAAATGGCACAATTTCATGCGCGCTACATTCTCTCTTTTTATGACTTTTTGTATTATTTGAATTTGTACATTGCACAAGACTTCCTATTGTTCAGATTTCATCTGCTTTCTTCTCTTGTATTTTAACATCCTTCACAATTCTCACATCATTACTAAAAGTCGCACTTAACTAGTAACAGATAAGCATTAGCTGAAATCAGTAATTGCTTAACTTCTATCCTACACTACTTTATCACATATTAGTGTCTCATGTTTCATAGTAGAGGAACAAAGTAATCTTGCACGATATCTCTGACGCATACCACTATATTTTTGCTCATGGAATGACAGCAAAATTAATTCCTCTGCTGCCAAACTAATATTCAGCCAATCTTTTATTCATGGAATCTAACTACTTAGACCAGGGGCAATTTCCTTTAGAGTTAGACTGTAATTCGTGTACTAATTTTTTTTTTTTGCTTAGAGAGAAATTTATTTTATTTTCCTGATATATTTATTATTTTTTAGCTTTTATTTTAATTTTAGGAATACATGTGCAAGTTTGTTATGTAGGTAAATTGCATGTCATGGGGGTTTGGTGTGCACATTCCTTTGTCACTCAAGTAATCATATTCTGTCTTTTAATGCCTATTTAAAATTATATATATTTAAGCTATACAATGTGATGTTTTGATATACATATGCATATTTAAGCTATACAATGTCATGTTTAGATATACAGATGCATTTTGAAATGAATACTATAGTCAGGCTAATTAACGTATCAATCTCTTCCCATAGTTACCATTGTGTGTGTGAGATAAGAATGCTTAAGATCTACTCTGATAGTAAATTTCAACTACATAATATAGTATTATCTCTCTCTCTCTTTGTTTTTTTATTTATTTATTTGTTTATTTTTCTGAGACAGAGTCTATCTCTGTCGCCCAGGCTGGAGTGCAGTAGTGCGATCTCAGCTCACTGCAAGCTCCGCCTCCTGGGTTCACGCCATTCTCCTGCCTCAGCCTCCCGAGTAGCTGGGACTACAGGCGCCCGCCACCACACCTGGCTAATTTTTCTGTATTTTTAGTAGAGACAGGGTTTCACTGTGTTAGCCAGAATGGTCTGGATCCCCTGACCTTGTGATCCACCCACCTCGGCCTCCCAAAGTGCTGGGATTACAGGCATGAACCACTGCACCCAGCTTTTATTTATTTATGTATTTATTTTGAGATAGAGTCTCACTCTGTGGCCCAGGCTGGAGTGCAGTGGCAGTATCTCAGCTCACTGAAGCCTCCGCCTCCTGGGTTCAAGCAATTCTCCTGCCTCATCCTCCCAAGTAGTTGGGACTACAGGCACCCTCCACCACACCTGGCTAATTGTTGTATTTTTCTTGCTTTTTTTTTTTTTTTTTTTTTTGAGATAGTCTTGCACTTTCTCCCAGGCTGGAGTGCAGTGGCACGATCTGGGCTCACTGCAACCTCCACCTCCTGGGTTGACGCCATTCTTCTGCCTCAGCCTCCCGAGTAGCTGGGACTACAGGCGCCCGCCACCATGCCCGGCTAATTTTTTGTATTTTCAGTAGAGATGGGGTTTCACCGTGTTAGCCAGGCTAGTCTCGATCTCCTGACCTCATGATCCACCCGCCTCAGGCTCCCAAAGTGCTGCAATTACAGGTGTGAGTCACCACGCCTGGCCTAATTTTTGTATTTTTCATAGAGACAGGGTTTTGCCACGTTGGCTAGGCTGGTCTTGAACTCCTGACCTCAAGTGATCCGCCTGCCTCAGCCTCCCAAAGTGCTTGGATTACAAGCATGTGCCACCATGCCTGGCTAATTTTTGTATTTTTAGTAGAGACGGGGTTTCACCATGTTTGACAGGCTGGTCTCAAACTCCTGACCTCAAGTGATCTGCCTGCCTCAGCCTCCCAAAGTGCTGGGATTACAGGCGTGAGCCACCGCTTCCGGCCACAGTATTATCAACTAAGGTCCCCATGCTGTGCATTAGATCTCAAAAACTTAATCATCCTACAATACTGAAACTTACTCTTTGACCAACATCATTTGATTCTACCACCCTTGCCTCTGGTAATCACCATTCTCTCTGCTTCTGTGAATTTGACTTTTCAAGGTTCTACATATAAGTGATATCATGCAGTATTTTTCTTCCTGTGCCTGGCTTATTTTACTTAGCATAATGTCCTCCAGGTTCATGCACGTTGCACAAATGACAGGATTTCTTTCTGTTTTAAGACTGAATAATATTTCATATTGGATACAACCTAAATGTTCAACAGATGAATGGATAAACTGTGGTATATACCACCTGTTCGTACTTGTAAGTGGAAGCTAAACATTGGGTACACATAGACATAAAGATGGGAACAATAGACAGCGAAGACTTTCAAGGGGATGAGGAAGGGAGAGGAGCAAATGTTGAAAAACTATGTATCCAGTACTATGTTTGCTGCTTGGGTGACAGGGTCATTAGAAGCCCAAACCTCAGCATCACACAATACGCCCATGTAACAAATCTGCGCATTTATCACCTGAATCTAAATTTTAAAATAAGACTGGGCGTGGTGGCTCACACCTGTAATCCAAACACTTTGGGAGACTGAGGCAGGAGGATTGCTTGAGCCCAGGAGTTCAAGACCAGCCTGGGCAACATAGACCTTGTCTCTACAAAAAATAAACAAAATCAGCCAAATGTGGTGGTGTGCCTGTAGTCCCAGTTACTCAGGAGACTGAGGCAGGAAGATTACTTGAGCCCAGGAGCTCAAGGTTGCAGTGAGCTGAGATGGTGCCACTGTACTCCAGCCTGGGCTACCAAGCAAGATTTTGCCTCAAAGAAAAGAAAAGAAAATTTTTTCTTACATTGTGATATATATACACAATGGAATTTTCAAAATATATAATATATTGTCACTAACTGTAGTCACTGTGATGTCAATAGAGCTCTTGAACTTTTTTTTTTCTTTTTTTGAAAACAGAGTTTCACTCTTGTCACCCAGGCCGGAGTCCAGTGGTTCAATCTTGGCTCATTGCAAACTCTGCCTCCCTGGTTCAAGTGATTCTCCTGCCTCAGCCTCCCAAGTAGCTGGGATTACAGGCACATGCCACCACACCTGGCTAATTTTTATATTTTTGGTCAAGACAAGATTTCGCCATGTTGGCCAGGCTGTTCCCGAACTCCTGACTTCAGATGATGTGCCTGCCTCAGCCTCCCAAAGTGCCAGGATTATAGGCGTGAGCCACTACGCCTGACCTCTCTTGAGCTTACTCTTCCGGTCTAAGTGATTTCCCTGGCCCCTAGCCTCTGATAACTACCATTTTACTCTTTGTTTCTATGAATTCAACTTTTTTATACTCCACATATAAGTGAGATCATGTCTTTCTGTGCCTGGTTTATTTCACTTAGCATACCGTCCTCCAGGTTCATCCATGTTGTTGCAAATGACAGAATTTACTTCTTTTTTATTTTTTTTATTTTTTTTTTTTTTTTTTTTTTTTTTTGAGACGGAGTCTCGCTGTGTCTCCCAGGCTGGAGTGCAGTGGCGCGATCTCGGCTCACTGCAAGCTCCGCCTCCCGGGTTCACGCCATTCTCCCGCCTCAGCCTCCCAAGTAGCTGAGACTACAGGCGCCCGCCACCACGCCCGGCTAGTTTTTTGTATTTTTAGTAGAGACAGGGTTTCACCATGTTAGCCAGGATAGTCTCGATCTCCTGAACTCGTGATCCACCCGCCTCGGCCTCCCAAAGTGCTGGGATTACAGGCTTGAGCCACCGCGCCCGGCCTACTTCTTTTTTAAAACTGAAAAGTATTCCATTGTGCTTATGTACCACTATTTTCTTTATTAATTCATCCATTGATGGGCACTTAGTTGATTCCATACCTTGGTTATTGTGAATAATGCTGAAATTAACATGAAAGTGCAGATATCTTTTCAACATACTGATTTTATTTCCGTTAGCTATATGCCTAGTAATGGGATTGCTGGATCATATGGTAGTTTTCATTTTAATTTTTAAGGCACTTCCATACAGGTTTTCATAATAGCTATGCTAATTTTTATTCCCACCAACAGTGTGCAAGGGTTACCATTTCTCCACATCCTCTCCAACCCTTATTTTCTTTCACAGTATATTTTGAAGTCAGGTAGTGTGATGCCTTCAGCTTTGTTCTTTTTGCTCAAGATTGTTTGGACTATTCAAAATCTTTTGTCATTCAATCCAAATTTTAGAATTTTTTTCTATTACAGTAAAAAGTGTCTTGGGAATTTTGATAGGGATTGCATTAAATCTACAGACCACTTTGGGTACTACAGATATTTTAACTATTAATTTTTTACTTTCATGAACATGGGATATCTTTCCATTTGTGTCTTCAGTTTCTTCCATCAAAGTTTTATACATTTTAGTGTATAGGCCTTTTACCTCCTTGTTAAATTTATTCCTAAGTATTTTTGTAGCTATTGTGAAAGGATCATTTACTTGATTCACTTCTCAGGTGTTCTTGTTAGTCTTCAGAAAAGCTGCTGATTTTTTATGTTGAAATTATAACCTGCCACTTTACTGAATTCATTTATTACTTCTAATAGTTATTTGGCAAAGTCTTCAGGATGTTCTATATATAAGACTATATCATCGGCAAACAGAAACAATTTCACTGCTTCCTTCCTATTTGAATGGTTTTTATTCCATTTTCTTGCCTAATTACTCTGGCTAGAACTTCCAGTACTATGTTGATAGCAGTGGCAAGAGTGGGCATTATTTTGTTCTTGATCTTAGAGAAAAAGCTTTTGACTGTTCGTCATTGAGTATGATTTTAAATGGGGCTTGTCATATATGACCTTTATTGTGTTGAGATCATTCTTTCTATATGTAATTTGTTGAGTTTTATCACAAAAGGATGCTGAATGTTGTCAAGTACTTTTTTTTGCATCTGTTGAGATCATCATACGGTTTTTACCCTTCACTCTGTTAATGTAGATAAGTCTCACTTGACCATGGTGAATAATCCATTTAAAGTATTGTTGAATTCAATTTGCTAGTATTTTCTTGAGGTTTTTGTAACTATGTTCTAGGGACATTGGCCTATAACTTTTTTTCTTGTATGCCCTTGCTCTGGTTTTATTATAAGGGTACTGCTACCCCAGCATGATTTCCAAATGGCTATGAACCAGTGACTGCTGTGTGCAACAAATTCTTCCTCCTTTCAGATGGGAATGATGTGGTTATAACATTATAAAACAAGTACTGCAGGCTGGGCGCGGTGGCTCAAGCCTGTAATCCCAGCACTTTGGGAGGCCGAGACGGGCGGATCACGAGGTCAGGAGATCGAGACCATCCTGGATAACACGGTGAAACCCCGTCTCTACTAAGAAATACAAAAAACTAGCCGGGCAAGGTGGCGGGCGCCTGTAGTCCCAGCTACTCGGGAGGCTGAGGCCGGAGAATGGCGTGAACCCGGGAGGCGGAGCTTGCAGTGAGCTGAGATCCGGCCACTGCACTCCAGCCTGGGCTACAGAGCGAGACTCCGTCAAAAAAAAAAAAAAAAAAAAAACAAGTACTGCAAAGTTAGATAGAAGGTATAAGTTTTAGTGTTTGATAGCACAGCAGAGTGGCTATTGTTAACAACAATTTATTGTATATTTCAAAATAGCTAAAAGAGAAGTTTTGAAATGTTCCCAACACAAAGAAAGGATAAATGTTCAAGGTGCTGGATATCCTAAATAATCTGACTTGATTATTACACATTATATGCATGTATCAAAATATCACATGTGCCCATAAATACATACAAATACTATATATCAATAAAAACATTGTTTAAAATAAGTATTACATATAATATATTAATTATATAATAACACTAGAATATAATATAAAAAGGAAAAATATATGTAAAATAAATCTTCATAATAAAATAAAATAATTTGAAAGACTCTATGAATAAGATTTTGGAGACTAAGACAGCTGCAAGAGCAGGTACCAATAATACTGTCTGTACCAAAAGAGTGAATAATAAAAATATAGAATTTCAACTTAATTTTGCATAAAAAATAAGGTGAACAAATAAACATGCATCTAACAATACTGACCACACCCACGTCTTCTATGAGCATGGAGGGGATAAAAGAATAAAAGAAAAAAAGTCAAGCAAAGATTAGATCCCCCCAGTCAGAGTAGAATTCAAGGCTTAATTTATCTGTTCAATTAAGTATATCCCTCATCCCCAACTCAGGAGACACTTCTCCGATTTATCTGACACTAAGCCAAAATGGATTCTCCTATCTAATTTATCAGTAGAATCATATAGAGTAGAAGACACATGTAGATTAAGGACAGTGAGCCAGACCCATCTTCACTGTCACAGTGACAGAATGGACCCTCCTTTAAAATACCCCTGGTGACATTGTAATGAAAGACTAAAAAAGAAAGGGGCTTATAAAGTGCTGCAACGAAAAAAAAGGGCTTCTTATGTGAGCCTTACTTTTAAAGTTCTCTAAGAATTAGGTTGAAAAAGGTCATACATTGACTTTCATAGTCTGAAATCATCAACAAAAGTGTTTAAAATTCTGCAAAGTCCAGTCACTGTTAACTGTTAACTTCTCCAGAATTTTCAAAAGCCACACTACTAAAAGGAAGGATCTTGTAAGCTCTTGAAACTTTAGTATATCCAGCTAAATATTTTTCTCCTTCCTCCCACTGAAACAAGATGATGAGCTGCTCATGGAGTAATAAGGTACATTGATTTCTTTATCCCACATGAGTAAATATTAACTCTACAAGTTATTTATGACCAGTGCCTTAAATTAAGCAGCATCAATAGATGTCACCACAAAAGTTTCTCTTCTGTTTGTCTGGAGAGCATTTTCTACCATCATGACCTACTGCAATTGCATCTATCTCATGAGGACCTTCTTAAGTACGTCCTCCTCATTTATAAGACTTTAAATTTCATATTGAAACAAATGATATGCAATGCTTTTAGAGATCTTAAGAGTAATATTTGTCTAAAAATTCTGTCAACTAGATATTCAAATTGCTACTAAAAATGGAGATGGAACACACGTATTAAATGAATTTCAAATGATATATTGGAATTACCACTAGCTGTCATGTTTGCCCATCAGATCTGCCCTCAAAAAAGTGTTATGAAAATATTCAAACATGTTTTTCTCCCTCTAACTAATTCTTTGCTTTTAGCAGAACCCTCTGTACACACACACACACACACACACACACACACGCACACACACACACGGCATTCAGATCTAATTAGACATAAGAAATTTTATTTGTAAAACAGGAGAAATACCTGAACTTCTGTGAAATATTGTCTTGCATAGAAAATGGAGGTTTTACAAGCCAGGAGAGATTGGGTGCCTATTTTCAACATTCTTAAAGACAAGAAATTCCAGTCAAGAATTTCATACCCGGCCAAACTAAGCTTAATAAATGAAAGAGAAATAAAATCTTTTCCAGACACCACAGTACTAAGAGAATTCCTTATTATTAAAGGCAGTCTTACAATAGACCCTTCAGGGAGTTCTAAACATGGAAATGAAGGAACTATATCTGCATCTACAAAAACACAGTTAAGTACGTGGCCCACAGACCCTAATAAGCAACCACACAATAGAAACTAGAAAACAACCAGCTAACAACTTCATGATAGAGTCAAAACCTCACATATTAACATTAACCTTGAATGTAAACACTCTAAATGTCCCACTTAAAAGGCACAGAGTAGCAAGTTGGAAAAGAAAAAAAACAAAACTCATCTGTCTGCAGTCTTTAAGAGACCAATATCACATATGTGACACCCACAGGCTCAAAGTAAATGGTTGGAGAAAGATCTACCACACAAATGAAAAACAGAAAAAGAGGAGGGGGTCACTATTCTTAGATAAACTTTAAACCAACAACTACTAAGAAAGATAAAGAAGGGCATTACGTGACAATAAAGGGTTAAATTCAATAAGAAGACTTAACTATCCTAAATATAAATACACCCAATATTAGAACATCTAGATTCATAAAAAACTACTTCTAGACCTATGAAAAGACTTAGCCACATGATTATGTTGGGGGACTTCAACACCCCACTGACAGCATTAGATAGAAAATTGAGGCAGAAAACTAACAAAGAAATCCTGGACTTAAACTTGACAGTTGACCAATTCAACTTAATAGACATCTACAGAATACTCCATCCATCAACCACAGAATATATATTCTTCTCATCTGCACATGGAACAGACTCCAAGATTGACCACATGCTAGGCCACAGAATAACTATCAACAAATCCAAAATATCAAAATAATGCAAACCAAACTCTCAGACTACAGTGGAAAAAAAACAGAAATCAATACCAAGAAGAACCTTCAAAACCACACAATTACATGAAAATTAAACAACTTGCTCCTAAACCACTTTTGGATAAACAATAAAATTAAGACAGAAATTTAAAAATTCATTGAAATAAATGAAAACAGAGACATAGCATACCAAAATCTCTGGGATGCAGTGAAAACAGGGTTAGAAAGAAAGTTTATAGCACTAAACACTGACCTTGAAAGGCTAGAAAGATCTCAAATTAATGCTATTGCATCACACCTACAGGAACTAGAAAAACAGAAACAAACTAACACCCAAGCTAGCAGAAGAAAAGAAATAACTAAAATCAGGGTGGAATTGAATGAAATTGAGGCTCAAAAAGCCATACAAAGACTCAGTGAAATTACAAGTTTGTTTTTGTTTTTTTAAGGAATAAACAAGATAAATAGACTACTATTTTTTGTTAGTAGATTAACAAAAGAAGTGAGACGATCCAAATAAGCACAATTAGAAACAACAAAAGTGACATTACAACAGATCCCACAGACATATGAGAGATCCCCAGAGACTATTATGAGCACCTCTATGTACACGAACTAGAAAATCTAGAGGAAATGGATAAATTCCTGGAAACATTAAACCTCCCAAGATTAAACCAGAAACTGAAACCCTGAACAGACCAATAACAAGTTCCAAAATTGACTCATCAATTAAAAACCTACTAACCAAAAAAGGCTCTGAACCAGATGGGTTCACAGCCTAATTTTACCAGACATCCAAAATCAGCTGGTACCAATTCTACTAAAACTATTCCCAAAAAGCAAGAAGAAAGATACCTCCCTAACTCATTCTACAAAGTGAGCATCACCTTGGTACCAAAACCTGGCAAAGACACAACCAAAAAAAAAAAAAAACTTCAGGCCAATATCCCTGCTGAACATAATGCAAAAATCCTTTAAAAATATTAGAAAACTGAATCCAAGAATACTAAAAACAAAAAGTTAATTCACCATGAGCAAACAGACCTCCCTCTTGGGATGCAAGGTTGACTCAACATGTGCAAATGAACTAGTGTGATTCACCACATAAACAGAATTAAAAACGAAAACCATATGGTCATCTCAATAGATGCAACAAGCCTTTTGATAAACCCAACATCCCTTCATTAAAAAACCCCTCAACAAACTAGGCATCATAGGAAAATACTTAAAAATAATAAGAGCCATCTATGACAAACCCACAGCCAGCATCATGCTGAATGGGCAAAAACTGAAAGTATTTCCCTTGAGAACTGGGAATTCTTTCTGGAACATTCCAGTTTTCTGGAACATTCCCAGGAATGCCCACTCTCACCACTCAGATTCAACCTATTACTGGAAGTCCTAGCCAGAGCAATCAGGCAAGAGGAAGAAATAAAAGTCATCCAAACAGGAAAAGAAGAAGTCAAGATATCTTTCTTCATTGACAACAGATTATATGCCTAGAAAACCTTAAAGACTCCACCAAAAGACTCCTGGAACTGATAAACGACTTCAGTAATGTGTCAGGATACAAAAATCAAAGTACAAAAATTAATAGTATTTCTATACACCAATAATGTTCAAACTGAGAGTCAAATCAAGAATGCATTACAAACTCCTGATGTATATGGTGGGCTCCTGATGTACAAAATCCAGGTGCTCAAGGGACTGGGAGGTGGAGCATCTTTATTTTCTTTATTTTTTTTTTTTTTTCTTTTTTTTTTGAGATGGAGTCTCACTCTGTCGCCCAGGCTGGAGTGCAGTGGCGCGATCTCGGCTCACTGCAAGCTCCGCCTTCTGGGTTTACGCCATTCTCCTGCCTCAGGCTCCCGAGTAGCTGGGACTACAGGCACCCGCCACCTTGCCCGGCTAGTTTTTTGTATTTTTTAGTAGAGACGGGGTTTCACCGTGTTAGCCAGGATGGTCTCGATCTCCTGACCTCGTGATCCGCCCGTCTCGGCCTCCCAAAGTGCTGGGATTACAGGCTTGAGCCACTGCGCCCGGCGCATCTTTATTTTCATAAGAAACTTTCCCCAGGACCTTGATGGAATGCTTTTAGGATGGGGAACTTTAAGGCAAACAAGAGGGAGTAGTAGGGGGACTACGGGAAGGTGGAAGGGACAGGCCCCCAGCCCTATTCTGAACCCTTGCTTTGGAGCCAGAACGCCTCCTCCCTCCAGGGACAGAACTCCAACCCCCATCCTAGAAACCTGACCTCTCCGCCTCCGACCTCCTTCCCCATTATCCTTCTTGGAGAAACTCAAGCAGAAGGACAGAAGAGCCTCAGACTTGTATCCCAGCTTCTGAGAACACAAGGGAGATACTGCTGGCCACACCTCACGTTCGTTGGTGACATGGAATCTGGCAGATAATCACCACGGGGGGTTCTCAGTCACCCACTTTCAGGGGGCGCTTCCTAGGTCCGCAGGGACAGGGGAAACCAGAGTGTTTCTCAGACAACCAACATTACTTGAAGATTCGGGGAAAACTATTTGAGAGGGTTATTTTTATATTAACATAATCATGGATATATTATAGAGTAGAAAATTCCTATTATCTTGTTAAAGTAGATTTTGAAGAAAAAAAAAATCAAGAACGCAATCCCATTTTCAATAACCACACACACACACACACACACAAAGCCTAGGATTTTTTTCTAACTAAGAAGGTGAAAGATCTCTTCAGATTCAGGAAGAATTATAAAACACTGCTGAAAAAAATTATAGATGTCACAAGCAAATGAAAAAAACATTCCATGCCCATGGGTTGGAAAAATCAATATCATTTCAACAGTCATAATACCCAAAGCAATCTACAGATTCAGTGTTATTCCTATCAAACTACCAAAGCCATTTTTCACAGAATTAGAAACAATTATCCTGAGTTCTTATGGAACCAAAACAAGAGCCTGAATAGGCAAAGCAATTCTAAGCAAAAAGAACAAAGCCAGAGGCACCTAATTACCCATCTCAAACTACACTATAAGGTTACAGTAACTGAAACGGCATAGTACTGATACAAAAACAGACATATAGACCACTGGAACGAATAAAGAATCCAAAAATAAAGCTGCATGCCTACAGCCATCTGATCTTTGACAAAGTCAACAAAAATACGCAATGGGAAAGGGTCTCCTTGTTCAATAAATGGTACTGGGATAGCTGGCAAGCCACATATAGAAGAATAAAACTGAACCCCTACCTCTCACCATATACAGAAATTAACTCAAGCTGGATTAAATATAGAAATGTAAGAACTCAAATTACAAGAATCCTAGAAGACAACCTGGAAACACCATTCTGGACATAGGTCTTGGGAAATAATTTATGACTAAGTCCTCAAAAGCAATTGCAACAAAAAACAAAAATTGACAAGTGGGACCTAGTTAAACTAAAGAGCTTCTGCAGAGCAAAAGAAACTATCAACAGAGTAAAAAGACAACATATAATGGGAGAAAATATTCACAAACTATGCCTCTGACAAAGGTCTAATATCAAGCATCTATAAGGAACTTAATTCAACAAGCAAAAAGCAAATAGCCCCATTAAAAAGTGCACACAGGACATGAACAGACACCTCTAAAAAGAAGACATACAAGTGGACAACAAATATATGAAAAAATGTTCAGCATCACTAATCACCATAGCAATGCAAATCAAAATCACAATGAGATAACCTCTTTACACCACTTAGAGTAGCTTTTACTAAAAAATCAAAAAACAGCAGATGTTGGCAAGGCTGCAGAGAAAAGGGAATGCTTATACACTGTTAGTGGAAATGTAAATTTGTTCAGCCACTATGGAAAGAAGTATGGAGACTTCTCAAAGAACTTAAAACATAACTACCATTCAACTCAGCAATCCCATTACTGGGTATATATCCAAAAGAAAATAAATCGTTCTACCAAAAAGATGTATGCACGTGTATGTTCATCGCAGCACTATTCATAATAGCAAAGACATGGAATCAACCTAGGTTCCCATCAACAGTGGATTGGATAAAGAAAATGTGGTACATATACACAATGGAATATCATGCTGCCATAAAAAAATTAAATTATGTGTTTTGCAGCAACATGGATGCAGCTAGAGACCATTATCCTAAGCGAATTAACACAGGAACAGGAAACCTAATACCACATGTTCTCACTTATAAGTGGGAACTAAACATTAGGTACACATTGACATAAAGATGGGAACAATCGAAACTGGGGACTATTAGAGGAGGGAAAGAGGAGAGGGGAAAGGGTTGAAAAACTAACTGTTGGGTACTATGCTCTGTACCTGAGTGATGGGATCTGTTGTACTCCAAACCTCAACAACATACAGTATGCCAGTGTAACAAATCTGCACATGTACCCCTGAGGCTAAAATAAAAGTTGAAATTATTTTCTTAAAAATGGAAAAGCTAACTTCCACCTCAACCAATATGTTTACTTAATTTCTATATCCCGCATCTTACTGGTATAAAACCAGGAACATGGCAACCATTCATTTATGTTCGAAGTGTTCAAGAAATGAGTGACTACATCAATAAATGAACCCAGAGGAAAGCACAGGACTTTATTATGTGGGGAATCAAATTCACAGAAGGAAGTAGATAAATCTTTCACTGCAGACTGCTGGACTAGGCAGCACTTTTTATTTAGGAAGAGTGGAGACCAGTGAGACAAGGGCTTGATTTAGGATTAGACTGTGAAAATGGTGATGGTGGGTAAGATGACGTAATCCTGCTGCACGCTCAGCTTCTCAACAGGTTGTTGATGTGGCTTCTTAAATGGCACATGTTTTTTGTTTTCTTCATCATTAACACAACATAATTTCCCACTTAGACATCCTATTTCATGTATTTCTCCTACCTTGCATTTCTTCCTGCAATAGCCTGTTACATTATTGAAGCATTTTTTGAGTCTTGCCCCATCTGTGCATAGGAAACAACATTGAACCAAGGTTAGTGCGTGAGAAAGAGCAGAAGAGGTAGGTATATGTTTCCCCACAAGTCATGGTGTCCTAGTGAACATTATGCTGATAAAAGGAAACTCAGGGGCCCCTCCTTGAAAAGCATCCCAAATTAAGGACGTTCAAAACCCTGGGCTCTCAGCCGATGTCCACTTGCCTCTGAGAACATTAGAACTGATATGACAAAAGAGAAGAGAGAACTCAATTCCTGGCTATCAACCAGAGCCAAGTCCCACCCCTAGGACCCTGGCAAAGCTGACTCTCTCCATCAAGCTCCAAAGTCAGCATGCTGTCAGCTCCACCTCAGTCCCATGTCCCCAGAGACCACTAACGTGTCACCATGCGCACAAGACATGTCACCATTGGCACAACTCAGAGCCAAAGCAACTTTTGAAAGAACATCACAAACAAGACTTTTTAACTTCATTCGGTTTCACACTCACAGATATGGGCAGCAGAAATCTCCCTTTGACAAGATCTCATGGGTCTCAGCAACAGGTTCTATTGAGAACTCCTTCCCTTAACCTGGCTCCTCCTGTCTGTCACTCGTCACATGCCCCTTGATCTCAGATAAATAGGTTGCCCAGGGATCAAATTCAAGTCCATGAATTTGGCTCTAGAGAGCTACATTGTCACCTACTTAGAGTAATGCATTGAGATTCTAAGTCTCTTTTTTCTAATCCTTATTTGTCGCTCTACCCAAAATTTGAAAAAGCCCAAAGCATAATGCTGGAGAACAGAGACATACTCTCCCTATCCTAAACTTCAGAATCAGGGAACACCTCTGAGGGTTAGAGGAACGTATTTTGGGGCCACAAAAATACAATATGCCTTCTTCCTAGCAAGAGAGAAGGAAACTCTCACTGACAGGATTTCTACCATGAACTTTGTGCTTCGTGCTTGTAAGCTCATATAATCTATACATCAAATAGAATCATGAAATATAGTCATTCTACTCCTTGACAGATGAAAAAATTGAGATTAAAAGGAAATAATGTGCTCGATTCATACAACCAATCAATGATGAAGACATATTTTAACCTCACATTGACATGACTCCAAAATGTGTGCTATTCTAATCACTGTTGTAGTACATGCTGAAAATGAATTTGAATGGAAAAGGGGATGGCCAGGCTCTCAGGTGAAAACTATGTCCAGCGTTATAAAGATAATTCTAGATGATGAGTTCATGGATGCCTTTGAAGAGTCCAGTATAGCCCTGACCTCCTCTTCTTATCTCCCTGGGTCCTCTCTTCTAAGGCATAGACTCAAGTCAGGCAACCAGGAGAATGGGTCCTTTTTTATGATTTTGGCCAAATATAAATAATCTTGAAAGTCCTGTTCCCACTCTTACAAATAGTAATATCTCTTCGGATGTTATGGTACATTTGGACAAGTTACCTGTGAGTACCTCAAACAGCAGAATAATGAGAACCAGAAACAGCTTCATGTTTACAGACTTCCCAAGAGAAGGAGGCAGCAGAACTTTGTCCAGTGGTCTGTGTCCCACAGGTCTTTCAGGATGATCCAGAGTTTTGAGAGCTATCAGCGCTCTGAGCTCTCATTTTAACCCACACAGACAGACAGGAAATCCAAGTCCACTCCCCCCAACACACACACCTACATCCCCAAATATGGAGCTCACAGTCACAGAATGTTCCACCATATCTTCCTTCCTCCCCCTTCCTCAGGATGTGCACCCCTAGAGAGCAGGAACTATGACTTTCCATCTGAGCTTTCAACCCATTTGGGTCAAGGTTGGTTGGTCATGTGCCCTGGTTTGTGTGGGATAATCCTGTCTTATTCCTACTGTTCCAATGTTCCATCCATCTAGTGCTGCCTCTCACAAAAGTAACCCAGTTTGGAAGATAAACTAAGTCATTAGTTGACACAGAAGCACATTCAATAATAATTTTTTTATGTATAAGACTTCTAGATAGTCATTCTAGGAGTAAGATTGCTTTTAGGTTTGGCCAGATAAATTGATACTATTTGAAAGTTTCCCATAAAGACTTGTCCATCTAGTAGAGCAAAATTCAACAACTGAAATTCTTCAAAAGATCAAATCTCCTTAGCACAGCATTCAATTTATTATAAACTGGTCTCTGCTCTCCTCTCCTGGGAGATTTTATGGAACCATCTATGTTTCTCCCAAACTAGTGGGTACACCTTCCTGAACTTTTACTTCCTTAATCTGTTTCTTTTCATATTTAAATCCTTCCTTACAAATTATATTGCACTCCCCATCCCTCCATATAATTGGTCCTAGTGAACTCCCAGTTGTCCTTGAAAACCAAATTCAATCATCTCTACAAATGTGAAAGTTTCCCTGGCCCAATAAACAGAGCTGCAAACTCTCTTCTTCGCACCATCACTGTATTTGTACATATTTTTGTTGATGGTCACACCATGTCACGTTCCAATTATTTGTTTATCTGCAATAGTCTGCAGACCCCTAAAGGGCAGGACTCTGGTCTTATTCAACTTGGAGTTCTTAACTCATAGCACAAAACTCATGCTATATGCTCAATACATATTAACTGAATGGCTGAAAAGTACTGAACAAATTACTGCTAGATAAAAGACTCCAACACAATAATAAAGTTAATTATGGCATTTCCTTTAAAAATGCTGTTTACCACTTTTTGCAATTTCTAGCCACCTAATTATAGTAATGAAGGCCCATCTAATCCAAATATCTTTTTGTGACAGTATCTGGAAGAATGTTGGAATTTCTTTTTTTTTTTTTTTTTTTAACGTAGATGATAATATTAACTTGGTAATTCACGACATGGGTAAAGGACATTTTCTCATGTAACATAATATATAATATAATATAATATGCAATTTCACAATTATAGTCAGATATTTTAACACCCCTTTTGAAAAGTAACTGACAGAGCATATTGACAGAAAATCCATAAGGATATATAAGATGCAAGTAACGTCATCAACCAAATTGACCTAACTAATATTTGCAGAACACTCCATCCAACAGCATTCGAGTGTATAAGGAATGTTTATTGCCATAGAACGTATTCTGCGCTATAAAGCAAGTCTAAGTAAATTTAAAATAATTGAGGACTTACAAAATATTTTTTCTGACTATAATGGCATTAAAATAAAAATCAACAAAAGAAAGATATCTGGAACCTTCCCAAATATTTGAAAATTTAAAAACCCATGGGTCAAAAAAAAAATCAAAAGAGAAATTAGAAAGTATTTGTATTCTCTAAAGGAAATTAGAAAATATGTGGATCAAATAAAAGTGAAAATAGAATATAGAAGCGAAGAGTTTTTAAAAATGAAGCTACTGAAAGCAAATTCCATATTTTCCCTGCCCCCTAAAGTCTTGTTTTTAAATTTGAGAATCTAAAAAAAAAAACAAAAAAATTAACACATCCTGTAAAAGTAATGACCAAAATAGTTAAGAGGGTAAGAGTTCACTCAGAAATAAAATTAAGCATGTTAAAAAAAAAACAAATGGGTGGTGATTTTTTGATTTTTTTGTTGGTTGGTTGGTTTTTCTTTATTATACTTTGTTACTATACTTTAATACTATTATTATATTTTAATTTTATTTATTATACTTTAATATAATTTTAATTATATTTATTTAATTATATAATACTTTAATATAATTATTATACTTTAATTTTTATTATTATACTTTAATATTACTATTATACTTTAAGTTTTAAGTATTATATTTAGGTATTAAGTTCCTGCTAATAAATAGAAGAAGAAAAGTGCTAATTGAATCACCTATGGGTTTAAGGACCAACATCAAAGCTACAATTTTGGAGAACAGCCAACTGCTCCTTTGTTCTGTAATTCAATTTTACTCATTGCTGTAAGGGAGTTGGTTCCATTTCTAAATAAATTAAATAGAGATAACCCAAGGATTAGGTGAATATAAGTCCAGCTATGCAGGACATCATTTGCCACCTTAGTGCACAATAAGAACTAAGAAGTTGGACTCTGGGTTAGTGTATGGGATTTCTTTTAGCTTTTTCTAACTAGAATCAAGAAAGATGAGATATTTTATTGTTCTAAACCTTTACTTCAGCCAAGTATGGTGCTCTGGAAGCTTCTCAACCCCACTCCCACTGCCTCCACGTTCAAGACCATGAAAGAAGAGGGAATTTCCTCTCCAAGTAGATGTCCATCTTCTACATCATTTCTTCCTACATCTGATAGATACACTCTGGTAGAACTCCAGTAGCATATTTCACCCAGCCTACAAAGGTGTATTTGTCCCCACCAAGTCCTGCTGATGATTTTCCTCAAATTCTACATTGTTTGTTTCCAAATCTCAAAACCTTCCAGAAAATCCTCCTTGTCTTTTAAGGCTCAGATAAAATAAAACCTCCTCTGTGATGTTTTCCTAACTCCTCTGATAGACTTGATTAATTACTATTTTGAACCCCCACAGCTCTTTCCATTTGTATTTGTAAAACTAATCCCGTGTGTGTGTGTGTGTGTGTGTGTGTGTGTGTGTGTGTGTGAAATTTTTAGCTTTTATTTTAGATTCAGGAGAACATGTGCAGGTTAGTTACATAGGTAAATTATATGTCACAGGGATTTGGTGTACAGGTTATTTCATCACCCAGGTAATAAGCATAGTACCTGATAGGTAGTTTTTCAATCCCCACCCTCCTCCTACCTCGAGTAGGCCCTGGTGTTTGTTTCCTTGTTTGTGTCCATGTGAACTCAGTGTTTCGCTCCCACTTATAAGTGAGAACATGTGGTATTTGGTTTTCTGTTCCTGTATTAATTCACTTGGGATATAGGCCTCCAGCTCCATCCATGTCCCTGCAAAGGACATGATCTCATTTTTTATGACTGTATAGTATTCCATGGCGTATACGTACCACATTTTATTTATCCAGTGTACCATTGATGGGCATTTAGGTTGATTCCATGTCTTTGCCATTGTGAATAGTGCTGCAATGAACATACATATGCATGTGTCTTTGGTAGAACGATTTATATTCCTTTGGCTATATACCCAATACTGGAATTGCTGGGTCGAATGGTAATTCTGTTTTAAGTCCTTTGAGAAATTGCCAAACTGCTTTCCACGATGACTGAACTAATTTACACTCCCACTCGCAGTCTATATGCATTCCCTTTTCTCCACAACCTTGCCAGCATCTGTTTTTTGTTTTTTGTTTTTTTGACTCTTTAATAATAGCTATTCTGACTGGTGTGAGATGGTATCTCATTGTGGTTTTGCCTTGCATTTCTCTAATGATAAGTGATGTTGATCTTTTTTTTCATATGCTTCTTAGCTGAGTATATGTCTTGTTTTGAAAAGTGTTCCCCATTGCTTGTTTTTGTCAGGCTTGTCAAAAATCACCTAGTTGTAGGTGTATGGTCTTATTCCTGGGTTCTCTATTTTGTTCCACTGCTCTATGTGTCTGTTCTTGTACCAGTGTCATGCTGTTTTGGTACTGTGGCCCTGTAGTATAGTTTGAAGTTGGGTAGCATCATGTCTCCAACTTTGTTCTTTTTGCTTAGAATTGCCTTGGTTATTCAGCCTCGTTTTTGGTTCCATATAAATTTAAAAATGGATTTTTCTAGTTCTACAAAGAATGTCAGTGGTAGTTTAATGGGAATAACATTGAATCTGTAAATTGCTTTGGGCAGTATGGCCATTTTAGTGATATTGATTCTTCCTACCAATGAGCATGGAATGTTTTTTCATTTGTTTGTGTCATCTCTGATTTCTTTGAGTAGCACTTTGTAGTTCCCCTTGTAGAAATCTTTCACTTCCCTTGTAAGCTGTATTCCTATGTATTTTATTCTTTGTGTGGCGATTGTGATTCGGAGTTCCTTCATGATTTGGCTCTTGTCTTGAAGGTTGTAGGTGTATAAGAATGCTAGTGATTTTTGTACATTGATTTTGTATCGTGAGACTTTGCTTAAGTTGTTTATCAGATTAAGAAGCTGGCTAGCCGTGTGCAGAAAATTGAAACTGGACCCTTTCCCTACACCATATAATACAAAAATTAACTCAGGATGGATAAAAGACTTAAATGTAAAACCCAAAATTATAAAAAGCCTGGAAGACAACCTAGGTAATAACATTCAGGACGCAGGCATGGGCGAAGATTATAGGGCAAAGATTTTATGACAAAGATGCCAAAAGCAATTGCAACAAAAGCAAAAATGGACAAATGGGGTCTAATTAAGCTCAAGAGCTTCTGCACAGCATAAGAAATTGTCAACAGAGTAAACAGATAACCTACAGAATGGGAGAACATTTTTGCAAACTATGCATCCAACAAAGGTCTAACTAATATCCAACATCTATAAGGAACTTAAACAAATTTACAATAAAAACAAACAACCCCATTAAAAAGTGGGCAAAGAAAATATGAACAGACATTTCTCAAAAAAAGACATACATGCGGCCAACAATCATATGGGAAAAAGCTCAACTTCGCTGACCATTAGAGAAATGTGAATTAAAACCACAATAAGATACCATCTCACACCAGTTAGAATGGTTATTACCAAAAAGTCAAAAATAACAGATGCTGGCCAGGTGCAGTGGCTCACACCTGTAATCCCAGCACTTTGGGAGGCCTAGGCAGGCAGATCACCTGAGGTCAGGAGTTTGAGACCCGCCTGGTCAACGTGGTGAGATTCCATCTCTACTAAAAATACAAAAATTAATCGGGCATGGTGGCGGGCACCAATAATCCCAGCTACTTGGGAGGCTGAGGCAGGAGAATCTCTTGAACCCAGGAGGCAGAGGTTGCAGTAAGCCAAGGCTGCACCATTGCACTCCAGCCTGGGCAACAAGAGTGAATGAAACTCCCGTCTCAAAAAAATAAATAAATAAAAATAACAGATGCTGGCAAGGTTGTGAAGAAAAAAGGAATGCTTATACACTGTTGGTGGGAGTGTAAATTAGTTCAACTATTGGGGAAGATAGTGTGGCAATTCCTAAAGACCTAAAGACAGAACTACCATTCGACCCAGCAATCCCATTACTGGGTCTACAGCGAAAGGAATATAAATCATTCTATTATAAAGACACATACATGCATGTGTTCATTGCAGCATTATTCACAATAGCAAAGACATGGAATCAATCCAAATGCCCATCAATAATAGACTGGATAAAGAAAATGTGGTACATATATGCCATGGAATACTATGCAGGCTCAAAAAAGAATGAGGTCATGTCCTTTGCAGGGACATGAATGGAGCTGGAAGCCATTATCCTTAGCAAACTAGCACAGGAACAGACAACCAAATACCACATGTTTTCACTTACAAGTGGGAGCTAAATTATGAGAACACACAGAAACACAGAGGGGAACAACCACACTGGGGCCTCTTGGAGGGTTGAGGGTGGGAGGAGGGAGAGAAGCAGAAAAAATAACTAATAGACACTAGGCTTATTACCTGGGTGATAGGGGTGGGCACAGTGGCTCGTGCCTGTAATCCCAGAACTTTGGGAGGCTGAAGCAAGCAGATCACTTGAGGTCAGGAGTTCGAGACCAGCCTGGCCAATGTGGCAAAACCTCATCTCTACTAAAAATACAAAAATTAGCTAAGCATGGTGGCATGTGCCTGTAATCCCAGCTACTTGGGAGGCTGAGGCACAAGAATCGCTTAAACCAGGGAGGCGGAGGTTGCCATGAGCCAAGATGGCGCCACTGCACTCCAGCCTGGGTGACACAGCAAGACTCTGTCTCAAAAAATAATAATAATAAATCTGGGTGATGAAATAATCTGTACAACTAACTCCCATGTCACACATTTACCTGTGTAACAAATCTGTACCCCCTGCACACATACCTTTGATCTTAAAATAAAAGTGAAAAAAAGAGAAAAGTGTCTGTTCATGTCCTTTGCCTTTTTTCTTTTTTCTTTTTTCTTTTTTTTTGAGATGGAGTTTTGCTCTTGCTGCCCAGCCTGGAGTGCAGTGGCACGGTCTTGGCTAACTGCAACCTCCACCTCCTGGGTTCAAGCAATTCTCCTGCCTCAGCCTCCCACGTACCTGGGATTACAGGTGCCCACCACCTCAAGGTGAATTTCTTTGAGTTTCCTCAACACAGCTATTGTGAATTATCTGTCAGAAAAGTCACATATCTCTGTCTCTCTGGGAATGACCCCTCCTGCCTTATTTAGTCCATTTGGTGAGGTCATATTTTCCTGGATGGTGTTGATGCTAGTAGATGTTCTTCAGTGTCTGGGCATTGAAGAGTAGGGTGTTTATTGCAGCCTCCACTGTCTGAGCTTGTTTGTACGTGTCCTTCTTGGGAAGTCTTTCCAAATATTCAAAAGGTCTTGAGTGTTGTGATCTAAGCTATATGTGCTTTGGGGGGCACCCCAAACCCAGTAACACTGTGGTTCTTGCCGACTCTTAGAGATACCACCTTGATGGTCTTAGATAAGATCTAAGAAAATTCTCCGGATTACCAGGCAGAGGTTCTTGTTCTCTTCCCTTACTTTCTCCCCAACAAATGGGGTCTCTCTCTCTCTCTCTCTCTCTCTCTCTCTCTCTCTCTCTCTCTTTTCTGAGCTACCTAAAGCTGAGGATGGAGTGACACAAGCATTACTGTGGCCACCAGCACTGTGACTGCACTGGGTCAGACCTGAAGCCAGCACAGCACTAGGTCTCACCCAAGGCCTGCTGCAACCACTCCCTGGCTACTGTCTGTCTCTCCCAAGCCTGCTGCAACCACTGCCTGGCCACTTCTCAAGGCCCTGGGGCTCTGCAATCAGCAAGTGGCACAGCCAGCCAGGACTGTGTCCTTCCTTTCAGGGCAGAAAGGTATCCCAGGCCCCAGGAGGGTACAGAGGTTCCCGTGGGGAGTCCGAGACTAGAGTCACAAACCTTAGAAATCTACCTGGTGTTCTATTGTACTGCAGCTGAGCTTGTACTCAAACCACAAGACTCAGTCCTCCCCACTCTTCCCTCTCCTTTCCAAAAGCAGAGGAGCCTTACTTCGTGGCCACCAAAACCACAAGCCACAAAGAATACTGCCGGACTACTGCTGATGTCCCTTAAGCCCCAGGGGTTCTTAAGTCAGCTTGTGGTGAATGCTGCCTGACCTGGGACTAACCGTTTAGGGCAGTAGGCTCCCCTCTGGCCCATGACAGGTCCAGAAATGTTCAAGAGTCAAGTCCTAGAATCGAGGACCCCAAGAGCCCACCCCCTTGTGGCCAAGCTGGTACCTAAAAGGTGTAAGACAGAGTTCCCTTTATTTTTTCTCTGCTTTTCTCTAGCAGAAGGAGTTCTGCCCTTCAGTGTCACCAGAAGCCGGAAAGTCTCATGGGTTCGCCCAAGGCCATCAATGTGGAACCTGGTTATCACTGCTGGTTATTCAGGGCATAGGGCTCTTTAGTTAGCAGGTGATTAATGCTGCCAGGACTGGGTCCTTCAAGGAAGTGGGTTCCCTTCTGGTCCACGGTGTGTCCAGAGATGTTTTTCAGGAGCTAGGGCCTGGGAGGGGGTCTCACAATTATCTGGCACCCGATCCTGCTGTGACTGAGCTGGTATCCAAGATGCAAGACAATGTTCTTCCTGCTCTTCTCTCTCCTCTCCTCAAATGGGAGGAAATGGTCTCTTTTGGAGCTGTGAGTTGCGCAGCATGGGGTTAGGGGAGGAGGATGTTAGAACTCCCTTAGCTGCCCCAGCTACTGTTTTAGAAGGTCATGTGCCCCCCAGTCCACTGTCTCTAGGCCCAGTTCAGCACTAGGACTCGCCTAAGAGTCGCAGTCCTCTTGGTTTAGACTGCCTTCAAGTTTACTTAGAGACCCAAAGCCCTTCAGCCCACAGTGGAAAAGTTTGCAGGTATTCAAGTTCCGACCACTGGGATCAGCAATTCCCCTCTCCGTAGGGCTGGTTTAAATGCTTCCTCTGTGGGTGGGCCTCAGCTGCGTTTGGTCCAATTTTCCTTTCTGCTCGAACTGGGCAGCACCGAGTTCACTGCCTCACAGTTGCCGAGTTCTCCCTCCCTCCTCCAACACTCAGAGATTCTCTTTGCATGCTGCTACTGACAGGGGAGTGGGAGTGGGGAGTACAGGGTGGCACCTGCAATTGAGGACTGTGATTTCTATTTCTTCAGTGCCTTGTTCAGTGGTAAGAACTTAAAATCAAGTACTATGCATGCTTATTCTTATGAAGGTGTTTTTTGCATAGACAGTTGTTAAATTGATGCCTTTGCATATGGGAGGGAGGACAATCAGTGGAGCCTTCCATTCAGGCATCTTGCTCTGCCTCCTTTTCCCATAAATAATTTTTGGGAGTTTAATATGTTCCAGGAACTCTTTCAGGTCCTGAAAAGTAGACATGCATTCATGGAGCACACATTCAAAAGTGGGAAGCAGATAAAAAAGTCATATGAATAAATACATAGTATGTCACATGGTGATAGGGCTCTGGAGCAAAAGAAGATATAGAAAGAAGATGAGAAGGCTGGGCACGGTGGCTCACACATGTAATCCCAGCACTTTGGGAGGCTGAGGCGGGCAGATCAACTGAGGTCAGGAGTTCAAGACCAGCCTGGCCAACATGGTGAAACAAAATACAAAAATTATCCAGGCATGATGGCGGGTCCCTGTAATCCTGGCTACACAGGAGGTTGAGGCAGAAGAATCGCTTGAACCCGGGAGGTGGAGGTTGCAGTGAGCCAAGATCATGTCATTGCACTCCAGCCTAGGCAAAAGCGGGAGACTCCATCTCAAAAAAAAAAAAAAAAAAAAAAAGAGAGAGAGAAGTGCTGAGCAAAAAAGACCACAGTTTTAAATGAGGTATTTGTGAAAAGACTCTTTGAAGCAGTGACATTTCAGGAAGGGTGTAAAAGTTATCTGGGGTAAGAGAGTGTCAGGCAATGAGAAGAGCAAGTACAAAGGCCCTGAGGTGAGACCATGCCCAGTGTGTTCAAGAAGTAGCAGGAAGGCCACATGGATAGAGTGAAGCAATGAGGAAAGAGAAAAAGGAGATTGTGTCAAAAAAGTAATGGGGGAGGGGGTGCACATTTAGGGGTTATAGTAAAGATGGAGGTTATTGGACAGTGCTGACATGATCTGATATATTTTCAAATACATGCCTCTGGCTTCTGTGGTCCAAACAGACTGAGAGGGAGGGAAAGTATAAAAGTAGGAAACCTGTTGCATGGGCATCACAAAATCTAAGTGACAGCTAATAGGGCTTAGATGGAGGGCAGCAGAGAAGAGGGTGGGAAATGGTCGGACTCTATGTATCTATTGAAAATACAGTCACTCATAGATTGAAGAGAAAGGAAGAAGTCAAGATAACATCACAGTTTTAGTCTGAGTAACTGAAAGAATGAAGTTGCCACTGACAGAGATGGATATAACAGGAGAAAGTTCAGACTGGCTTTTTTGCTTGAAGGAGGATAAAAACCTTTGTTTTGGATACGTTCGCTTTGAAGTGCTATAGACATCTAAGTGGAATTGTCTTGTAAATAGGAGAGTTTTTAAGCCATGAGACTGAAAGGGATTGTCAAGGCTGTGACTGCAGAAAAGAGACCTAGATGCCTGAGACCTAGAACTCCCCGATGTTGATGAATAAGAAGCAGCAAAGGACACTGAGAAGGTTCATTCCAGTGAGGTAGGAGGAAAACCAAGAGAGCATGATGCTCTGGGAGCTTAATTTAATTAAATTCATCAAGGAGGATAAAGCATCAAATGCTGCGGATACATCAAGATGAGGCATGAGAATTGATCAGTGGCCTACCAAAATCCCAGCTCCATGACCTCTTACCATGTGCCAAGTAGATGACAAATGCATTTCAAATGCATTACTTACTTTAATCATCACAAGAGCTCTATGAAGCAGAAGTTAATATACCTCAATTTTTAAAATTGGGAAACTACAATTTAGGGAGCTAATAATGTGCCCAATGTCACACAACCAATAAGAAATTAACTGGAATCAACACTGGTCTGCATGAACCTAAAATTAACGGCCTTAGCCACTGTGCTCAGCTGCCTCTCCAGCTGCCTTCCATGGCTCAATCCTATGGAGACTGAAGACAAAGTATTCAAATAAAAGATGTTGCTTTATTCAGAAAATGTATTGGCCATGTACTTGGCTGGACATCCTTCCACGACTTACCCTTTTATACACTATTCATCACTTAGAGGGCAGCCTGAATTGAGAGAATTCATATTTCTCATTTCTGAAGATGACATTATTACATCCTGGAAGAAATACTGATTGCCCATTTCAGTATATTCCTAAGTCTTTTTGTTCCTCTGTGTCAATTCTTTTTTTTTTAAATACTTTAAGTTCTCGGGTATATGTGCACAACGTGCAGGTTTGTTACATATGTATACATGTGCCATGTTGGTGTGCTGCACCCATTAACTTGTCATTTACATCAGGTATTTCTCCTAATGTTTTCCCTCTCCCCTCCCCTGACCTCATGACAGGTCCCAGTGTGTGATGTTCCCCACCCTGTGTCCAAGTGTTCTCATTGTTCAGTTCCCACCTATGAGTGAGAACATGCAGTGTTTGGTTTTCTGTCCTTTTGATAGTTTGCTCAGAATGATGGCTTCCAGCTTCATCCATGTCCCTACAAAGGACATGAACTCATCCTTTTTTATGGCTGCATAGTATTTCATAGTGTATACGTGCCACATTTTCTTAATCCAGTCTGTCATTGATGGACATTGGGGTTGGTTTGAGGAAGTCAAATTGTCCCTGTTTGCAGATGACATAATTGTATATTTAGAAAGCCCCATCATCTCAGCCTAAGCCTCCTTAAGCTGATAAGCAACTTCAGCAAAGTCTCAGGATATAAAATCAACGTGCAAAAATCGCAAGCATTCCTATACACCACTAACAGACAGAGAGCCAAATCATGAGTGAACTCTCATTCCCAATTGCTTCAAAGAGAATAAAATACCTCGGAATCCAACTTACAAGAGATGTGAAGGACCTCTTCAAGGAGAACTACAAACCACTGTTCAATGAAATAAAAGAGGACACAAACAAATGGAAGAACATTCCATGCTCATGGATAGGAAGAATCAATATTTTGAAAATGGCCATACTGCCCAAGGTAATTTATAGATTCAATGCCATCCCCATTAAGCTACCAATGACTTTCTTCACAGAATTGGAAAGAACTACTTTAAAGTTCATATGGAACCAAAAAAGAGCCCGCATTGCCAAGACAATCCTAAGTCAAAAGAACAAAGCTGGAGGCATCAATTCTTTAATGTCAGGCAGCCTTTATGCAATCTTGGATTGGGCACGAGAAGCACACAGTCTCCTCGTTTTCAAAGTCCTTCATGGCTAAGCAATAGAGTTCCTCTTGAGTAGGCTGGAACAGATAATGAAATGTTGCTTGTTAGACGTGGTCAGTTAAAAATAAAATCACCTATCAACATTTATTACTGTACCTCCAGCTGTGATCAATAGTACAAATTGCTTTTAATATCTTACTTATAAATAGACTTTAAGTATGTTTCATTTCTGAGAAATGTTCTCTGAATTCTACTTAAGATGCTATCTTTCCAAACTGCTGGACGGGCTGAATCCAGGCAAGAAATAGGATTGCAAATTCCCTTGTACAAAGACTTGGTGGGTGAGTCAAAGCAAGATTCCTTTGCCATTCTTTGTTTAGAGGTGAGAGGAAGGTTAACTAGCATTTTATGCTATAAAACTCAGACACAAAGATAAGCAAAAAGAATAAAACAGAAGCCACTCATTATTTCAATTCTCTGTTAACACTTTGATGTTCACTTCTAAATATGCTTCCCCAAACTAATTTCTTTTCACAACTGGGTAGGAGATAAGATACAGCAAAGTGAGCTTGCTTGCTTTTCATCCACTCAGTTTAAAATAGTCTTCCAGTTGACACTCCCTGATACATGCACAGTCATGCACACACAAAAGTCTGCACTCATCCCTCAACCTCAAGAAAGAGACCTGTTGACAAAATAGATATACACCAATTCAGAGGAACCTATGTCAGCTGTCCCTACTGATCTACTTCTGTGCCTAAATATATCAACAGTCAATTTCAGGAAAATAAACAACGTTTAAAAAATGTAGATGAACAACAGGAATGAATGAACTTAAAGGAAAAGAAGCTAATACCAAGGACAGAAGAGAATTATTTAAAATGATGAGTAACAGACTTGACTAAAATGCATAACCTCTTCATAACAAAATGCATGCAGGAAAAGGTACAAGTCAGTACAAGATTAAAAGACAATCAGAGTAGAACAAAAATTCTATGTGCATTGTACCATAAAAAGATTGCTACCCATAATATATATGAAGAATAACTACAAATCAGTAAGAAAATGACAAATGACCTAGAGGAAAAATAGGCAAACAATATTATAGCAGCAAAACATGTAAGCACTTTTTTCAGAAGGTTGATATAAATTCAGAAATATGATATTCCCTTTAAGAGACTCTGCTTTTAATCCATAAATTGTCTCACAAACTAGTTTTATTAGGTTAATATTAAAGAACCTATTAGTGAGTATACACACAGAGGACTATAAATCATTGTATTATAAAGAGACATACCTGGGGGGCGGAGCAAGATGGCCGAATAGGAACAGCTCCAGTCTCCAACTCCCAGCGCAAGCGACACAGAAGACCAGTGATTTCTGCATTTTCAACTGAGATACTGGGTTCATCTCACTAGGGAGTGCCGGTGCTGGTCAGCTGCTGCAGCCCGACCAGCGAGAGCTGAAGCAGGGCGAGGCATCGCCTCACCTGGGAAGCGCAAGGGGAAAGGGAATCCCTTTTCCTAGCCAGGGGAACTGAGACACACAACACCTGGAAAATTGGGTAACTCCCACCCCAATACTGTGCTTTAAGCAAACAGGCACACCAGGGATTATATCCCACACCTGGCCGGGAGGGTTCCACACCCACGGAGCCTCCCTCATTGCTAGCACAGCAGTCTGCGATCTAACCGTAAGGCAGCAGCGAGGCTGGGGGAGGGGCGCCCGCCATTGCTGAGGCTTAAGTAGGTAAACAAAGCTGCTGGGAAGCTCAAACTGGGTGGAGCTCACAGCAGCTCAAGGAAACCTGCCTGTCTCTGTAGACTCCACCTCTGGGGACAGGGCACAGATAACAACAAAAGCAGCAGAAACCTCTGCAGACGCAAACGACTCTGTCTGACAGCTTTGAAGAGAGCAGTGGATCTCCCAACACGGAGGTTGAGATCTGAGAAGGGACAGACTGCCTGCTCAAGTGGGTCCCTGACCCCTGAGTAGCCTAACTGGGAGACATCCCCCACTAGGGGCAGTCCGACACCCCACACCTCACAGGGTGGAGTACACCCCTGAGAGGAAGCCTCCAAAGCAAGAATCAGACAGGTACACTCGCTGTTCAGCAATATTCTATCTTCTGCAGCTTCTGCTGCTGACACCCAGGCAAACAGGGTCTGGAGTGGACCTCAAGCAATCTCCAACAGACCTACAGCTGAGGGTCCTAACTGTTAGAAGGAAAACTATCAAATAGGAAGGACACCTACACCAAAACCCCATCAGTACGTCACCATCCTCAAAGACCAGAGGCAGATAAAACCACAAAGATGGGGAAAAAGCAGGGCAGAAAAGCTGGAAATTCAAAAAATAAGAGTGCATCTCCCCCGGCAAAGGAGCGCAGCTCATTGCCAGCAACGGATCAAAGCTTGACGGAGAATGACTTTGACGAGATGAGAGAAGAAGGCTTCAGTCCATCAAACTTCTCAGAGCTAAAGGAGGAATTACGTATCCAGCGCAAAGAAACTAAAAATCTTGAAAAAAAAGTGAAAGAATTTATGGCTAGAGTAATTAATGCAGAGAAGGTCATAAATGAAATGAAAGAGATGAAAACCATGACATGAGAAATACGTGACAAATGCACAAGCTTCAGTAACCGACTCGATCAACTGGAAGAAAGAGTTTCAGCGATTGAGGATCAAATGAACGAAATGAAGCGAGAGGAGAAACCAAAAGGAAAAAGAAGAAAAAGAAATGAACAAAGCCTGCAAGAAGTATGGGAAAATGTAAAAAGACCAAATCTACGTCTGATTGGGGTGCCTGAAAGTGAGGGAGAAAATGGAACCAGGTTGGAAAACACTCTTCAGGATATCATCCAGGAGAACTTCCCCAACCTAGCAGGGCAGGCCAACATTCAAATCCAGGAGATACAGAGAACGCCACAAAGATACTCCTCGAGAAGGGCAACTCCAAGACACATAATTGCCAGATTCACCAAAGTTGAAATGAAGGAAGAAATCTTAAGGGCAGCCAGAGAGAAAGGTTGGGTTACACACAAAGGGAAGCCCATCAGACTAACAGCAGATCTCTCGGCAGAAACTCTACAAGCCAGAAGAGAGTGGGGGCCAATATTCAACATTCTTAAAGAAAAGAATTTTAAACCCAGAATTTCATATCCAGCCAAACTAAGTTTCATAAGTGAAGGAGAAATAAAATCCTTTACAGATAAGCAAATGCTTAGAGATTTTGTCACCACTAGGCCTGCCTTACAAGAGACCCTGAAGGAAGCACTCAACATGGAAAGGAACAACCGGTACCAGCCATTGCAAAAACATGCCAAAATGTAAAGACCATCGAGGCTAGGAAGAAACTGCATCAACTAACGAGCAAAATAACCAGTTAATATCATAATGGCAGGATCAAGTTCACACATAACAATATTAACCTTAAATGTAAACGGACTAAATGCTCCAATTAAAAGACATAGACTGGCAAACTGGATAAAGAGTCAAGACCCATCAGTCTGCTGTATTCAGAAGACCCATCTCACACGCAGAGACATACATAGGCTCAAAATAAAGGGATGGAGGAAGATTTACCAAGCAAATGGAGAACAAAAGAAAGCAGGGGTTGCAATACTAGTCTCTGATAAAACAGACTTTAAACCATCAAAGATCAAAAGAGACAAAAGAAGGCCATTACATAATGGTAAAGGGATCAATTCAACAGGAAGAGCTAACTATCCTAAATATATATGCACCCAATACAGGAGCACCCAGATTCATAAAGCAAGTCCTTAGAGACTTACAAAGAGACTTAGACTCCCATACAATAATAATGGGAGACTTCAACACTCCACTGTCAACATTAGACAGATCAACGAGACAGAAAGTTAACAAGGATATCCAGGAATTGAACTCATCTCTGCAGCAAGCAGACCTAATAGACATCTATAGAACTCTCCACCCCAAATCAACAGAATATACATTCTTCTCAGCACCACATCGCACTTATTCCAAAATTGACCACATAATTGGAAGTAAAGCACTCCTCAGCAAATGTACAAGAACAGAAATTATAACAAACTGTCTCTCAGACCACAGTGCAATCAAACTAGAACTCAGGACTAAGAAACTCAATCAAAACCGCTCAACTACATGGAAACTGAACAACCTGCTCCTGAATGACTACTGGGTACATAACGAAATGAAGGCAGAAATAAAGATGTTCTTTGAAACCAATGAGAACAAAGATAAAATATACCAGAATCTCTGGGACACATTTAAAGCAGTGTGTAGAGGGAAATTTATAGCACTAAATGCCCACAAGAGAAAGCAGGAAAGATTGACACGCTAACATCACAATTAAAAGAACTAGAGAAGCAAGAGCAAACACATTCAAAAGCTAGCAGAAGGCAAGAAATAACTAAGATCGGAGCGGAACTGAAGGAGATAGAGACACAAAAAACCCTCCAAAAAAATCAATGAATCCAAGAGTTGGTTTTTTGAAAAGATCAACAAAATTGACAGACCGCTAGCAAGACTAATAAAGAAGAAAAGAGAGAGAAGAATCAAATAGACGCAATAAAAAATGATAAAGGGGATATCATCACTGACCCCACAGAAATACAAACTACCATCAGAGAATACTATAAACACCTCTACGCAAATAAACTAGAAAATCTAGAAGAAATGGATAATTTCCTGGACACTTACACTCTTCCAAGACTAAACCAGGAAGAAGTTGAATCCCTGAATAGACCAATAGCAGGCTCTGAAATTGAGGCAATAATTAATAGCCTACCAACCAAAAAAAGTCCAGGACCAGATGGATTTACAGCTGAATTCTACCAGAGGTACAAGGAGGAGCTGGTACCATTCCTTCTGAAACTATTCCAATCAATAGAAAAAGAGGGAATCCTCCCTAACTCATTTTATGAGGCCAACATCATCCTGATACCAAAGCCTGGCAGAGACACAACAAAAAAAGAGAATTTTAGACCAATATCCCTGATGAACATCGATGCAAAAGTCCTCAATAAAATAGTGGCAAACCGGATTCAGCAGCACATCAAAAAGCTTATCCACCATGATCAAGTGGGCTTCATCCCTGGGATGCAAGGCTGGTTCAACATTCGCAAATCAATAAACATAATCCAGCATGTAAACAGAACCAAAGACAAGAACCACATGATTATCTCAATAAATGCAGAAAAGGCTTTTGGCAAAATTCAACAGCCCTTCATGCTAAAAACGCTCAATAAATTTGGTATTGATGAAACGTACCTCAAAATAATAAGAGCTATATATGACAAACCCACAGCCAATATCATACTGAATGGGCAAAAACTGGAAAAATTCCCTTTGAAAACTGGCACAAGACAGGGATGCCCTCTCTCACCACTCCTATTCAACATAGTGTTGGAAGTTCTGGCTAGGGCAATCAGGCAAGAGAAAGAAATCAAGGGTATTCAGTTAGGAAAAGAAGAAGTCAAATTGTCCCTCTTTGCAGATGACATGATTGTGTATTTAGAAAACCCCATTGTCTCAGCCCAAAATCTCCTTAAGCTGATAAGAAACTTCAGCAAAGTCTCAGGATACAAAATTAATGTGCAAAAATCACAAGCATTCTTATACACCAGTAACAGACAAACAGAGAGCCAAATCATGAATGAACTTCCATTCACAATTGCTTCAAAGAAAATAAAATACCTAGGAATCCAACTTACAAGGGATGTAAAGGACCTCTTCAAGGAGAACTACAGACCACTGCTCAGTGAAATAAAAGAGGACACAAACAAATGGAAGAACATACCATGCTCATGGATAGGAAGAATCAATATCGTGAAAATAGCCATACTGCCCAAGGTAATTTATAGATTCAATGCCATCCCCATCAAGCTACCAATGAGTTTCTTCACAGAATTGGAAAAAACTGCTTTAAAGTTCATATGGAACCAAAAAAGAGCCCGCATCTCCAAGACAATCCTAAGTCAAAAGAACAAAGCTGGAGGCATCACGCTACCTGACTTCAAACTATACTACAAGGCTACAGTAACCAAAACAGCATGGTACTGGTACCAAAACAGAGATATAGACCAATGGAACAGAACAGAGTCCTCAGAAATAATACCACACATCTACAGCCATCTGATCTTTGAAAAACCTGAGAGAAACAAGAAATGGGGAAAGGATTCCCTATTTAATAAATGGTGCTGGGAAAATTGGCTAGCCATAAGTAGAAAGCTGAAACTGGATCCTTTCCTTACTCCTTATACGAAAATTAATTCAAGATGGATTAGAGACTTAAATGTTAGACCTAATACCATAAAAACCCTAGAGGAAAACCTAGGTAGTATCATTCAGGACATAGGCATGGGCAAAGACTTCATGTCTAAAACACCAAAAGCAATGGCAGCAAAAGCCAAAATTGACAAATGGGATCTAATTAAACTAAAAAGCTTCTGCACAGCAAAAGAAACTACCATCAGAGTGAACAGGCAACCTACAGATGGGAGAAAATTTTTGCAATCTACTCATCTGACAAAGGGCTAATATCCAGAACCTACAAAGAACTCAAACAAATTTACAAGAAAAAAACAAACAACCCCATCAAAAAGTGGGCAAAGGATATGAACAGACATTTCTCAAAAGAAGACATTCATACAGCCAACAGACACATGAAAAAATGCTCATCATCACTGGCCATCAGAGAAATGCAAATCAAAACCACAATGAGATACCATCTCACACCAGTTAGAATGGCAATCATTAAAAAGTCAGGAAACAACAGGTGCTGGAGAGGATGTGGAGAAATAGGAACACTTTTACACTGTTGGTGGGATTGTAAACTAGTTCAACCATTATGGAAAACAGTATGGCGATTCCTCAAGGATCTAGAACTAGATGTACCATATGACCCAGCCATCCCATTACTGGGGATATACCCAAAGGATTATAAATCATGCTGCTATAAAGACACATGCACACGTATGTTCACTGCGGTACTATTCACAATAGCAAAGACTTGGAATCAACCCAAATGTCCATCAGGGACAGACTGGATTAAGAAAATGTGGCACATATACACCATGGAATACTATGCAGCCATAAAAAAGGATGAGTTTGTGTCCTTTGCAGGGACATGGATGCAGCTGGAAACCATCATTCTTAGCAAACTATCACAAGAACAGAAAACCAAACACCGCATGTTCTCACTCATAGGTGGGAACTGAACAATGAGATCACTTGGACTCGGGAAGGGGGACATCACACACCGGGGCCTATCATGGGGAGGGGGGACGGGGAAGGGATTGCATTGGGAGTTATACCTGATGTAAATGCCGAGTTGTTGGGTGCTGACGAGTTGATGGGTGCAGCACAGCAACATGGCACAAGTATACATATGTAACAAACCTGCACATTATGCACATGTACCCTAGAACTTAAAGTATTAAAAAAAAAAAAAAAAGAGACACACCTGAGAATGTTCATTGCAATACTATTCACAATAGCAAAGACATGGAATCAACCTAAATGCCCATCAATGACAGGTTGGATAAAGAAAATGTGGTAAGTATACAGCATGGAATACTGTGTAGCCATAGAAAAGAACAAGGTCTTGTCTTTTGTGGGAATATGGATGGAATTGGAGACCATTATCCTTAGCAAACTAATGCAGGAACAAAAAACCAAATGCCACATGCTTTCAATTAGAAATGAGAGCTAAATGATGAGAACTCATGAACACAAAGAAAGGAACAACAGATGCTGGGGTCTCCTTGCGGATGGAGGGTGGCAGGAGGGAGAGGAATAGAAAAGATAACACACCTCTGTGACACTAGTTTTCCTATGTAACCAAATCTTCATATGTCCTCCCAAACCTACAATAAAATTAAAAAAAAAAAAACAAAGACCCAATTGGAGTTGCAATTTGCTCTTTCCCATTCTACTGCATTTCTGAAACTCAAAGTGTACAAAGAATGTGTCTTGTGTTTTATGAAATGTACATTTGGACCTCCTTTTTTTATTTGGATAACAATCGTAAAACACTACCTAAAGGCATAAAATGGCTAGGGTGAGAATTAATATTGGTTCATAATTATATTTGCTTAATTACTAAAAATGTACCTGTATTCGCTTTAAGTATACCATTTGACTATTGCCCTCCTTTTTGTCCAGAGCCATTAAAAGATTAAAATATTTGAAATGAACAATGTAATGGTTTTGTCTTCATGCTACAGCGTGTTTCAGGTTATTTCCTAAAATTAAAATGAATCCCAAGTTTTATTTTTTTGTTTTTATTATTTTTTGATAAGTAAATAATGCCATGATAGGTAGATCTAAAACAGAAGAAGCAGACCCTATGGCCTCAATCCAGAATGCCATAACATGCTAAAATGAGAACTTTCTCCAGGTGTGTATGTGTGTGTTCAAGGCCTCCTATGTATGCCTGATACGTCCAGTCTTCGTTGATGAAAATTGTTAGAGGTCATTATTATATAAGGTAAAACAGAAAGGCCATACGTTAATAATGAGGAATAAATGGTTAATTCATAATTAGTGAATCTGGTTTCAGCACACTGGCCTTAGAGGTGGTCAAAACAGGTCTCCAATATGAACTAAGGATTGAAAAGATTAAAATATTTTTAATAAAAATTAAGTTCAAAGAGTCTTGGATGACTCAGATTGACTCTGCTTCTGGCATAACTTGAATAGAAAATCATATAAGGGTCTGTGATGGGCACTGTGCCCGGAGCTAGTTGGTTTAAATATCATTCTATTTTGGACCCTAAGGATAAACATGGCCTGGTGTGATTTCATCCTGTCTGCATGGCTGTTCTCCGGAGCGGTAGTCATTTATCTTTGCCTGCCTTCTCTCCCACCTAAATGCGTGCCACCACCCCATGGCGACATGAGTTTCATTAATTAAAAAAATAATAATAAACTTTTTCTCTCTCTTCTTGATAGAAATGACCTTGGAAAATTTCTATTGGTCTATCTTCAAGTTCATTTCTCTTTCCATATCATATCTATACAGCTGTTAGGTCCAAAGTTTATTATTTAAATAAATAAATAAAATTGATAAAACTCTAGCCAGTTGATCAAGAAAAAAGAGATAATTACCAAATTTTCAATATCAGGTATAAAAAGAGGGCATCATTACATTAAAAGTTTTGTAAGAAATGATTCCATACTTTATGCCAAAATTGTTGACAACCCATATGAAACTTTTTTTTTTTTTTTTTTTTTTTTTGAGACAGAGTCTTGCTCTGTCACCCAGGCTGGAGTACAGTGGCGCGATCTCGGCTCACTGCAAGCTCCGCCTCCCGGGTTCCCGCCATTCTCCTGCCTCAGCCTCCTGAGTAGCTGGGACTACAGGCGCCCGCCGCCACGCCCGGCTAATGTTTTTGTATTTTTTTTAGTAGAGACGGGGTTTCACCGTGTTAGCCTGGATGGTCCATATCTCCTGATCTTGTGATCCGCTCTCCTCGGCCTCCC
This sequence comes from Macaca thibetana thibetana, assembly GCF_024542745.1. NCBI lineage: Eukaryota > Metazoa > Chordata > Mammalia > Primates > Cercopithecidae > Macaca > Macaca thibetana. The sequence continues at coordinate 68,779,941 of NC_065587.1, forward strand.
AAAGTGCTGGGATTACAGGCGTGAGCTACCGTGCCCGGCCGGTAAGTTTCTTAAAAGATACGAATTACCAAAACTGACCCAAGAGGAAACATAAAGTTTAAACAATGTTGTATCAATTGGAGAAACTGAATCCATAATTTAATCTTCTCATAAAGAAACTTTCATGCCTTGATGGCTTCACTGGTGAAGTATACCAAGAAATAATAATGGAATTCTACACTAACTCTTTCAGAAAATAGAGGAGGGGACACTTCTGAAATCATTCTTCTAGGTCAGTATTACCTTGGTTCCAAAAACATGCAAAGATATCACAAGAAAAGAGAACTATGAGCCAATATTCTCATGAACATAAATTCAGAAATCTATAATAAAATATTAGCAAATTGAATTCAATGAAGAATAGAAAGGATCATAGAACAGGACAATATGATGTTTATCCCCAGAATGCAAAATTGATGTAACATCAAAAAATGAATCAACATAATTCACCATATTGATGGAAGAAAGGAGAAAAACATATGATTATTTCAGTAAATGCAAGAAAAGCTTTTGACAAAATTCAAAACCCTTTCAAAAAAAAATTCTCGTCAAACTAGGAGAGATGGTAACTTCAAGCTGAATAATGTTAGCTACAAAAAAAAACTAAAGATTACATCACCTTTAATTTAGAAGGCTCATGCCTTTCTACTTTAATCAGGAACAAATGGTAAGTTGACCACTACCACTTTTACTTAACATCATACTGTAGGTCTTAGCTAGTCCAAAAAGGCTAGAAATAGTAATAAAATGCATGCATTTAGAAAAGGAAGATATAGCAGATTCTTTTTTTAATTTTTAATTTTTAATTTTTGTAGGTACATAGTAGATGTATATATTTATGGGGTACAAAGTTATTTTGATACAGGTATACAATGTGTAATAATCATATTAGGGTAAATGGGGTATCCATCACCTCAAGCATTTATCTTTTCTTTTGTTATCAACATTCTAATTATACTCTTTTAGTTATTTTTAAATGTAGAATAAATTAATTCCAACTGTAGTCACCCTGTTTTGCTATTGAGTACTAGATTTTATTCATTCTATCTTACTATATTTTCATACCCATTGACCATCCGCTCTCCCTAGACCCCCTTCTATCCTTCCCAGACTCTGATCATCATCAGTCTACTTTCTCTCTTCATGAGCTCAATTGATAAAACTTTCCTTATTTGCAGATAACATGATCACGTACATAGGAAACCCTAAAGAATCCATGAAAAGGCTATTACATCTAATAAATGAATTTAGCAAGGTTTTGAATAAAAAGTCTGTATACAAAAATATGCATGTGCATATTTTAGCAAAAATCAGAAAAAGAAATTTTGACAAAAACTACCCTTTCCATAATAGCATCAAAAATGAAATATTTAGGGGCTGGGCATGATGGCTCACCAATCTTGTACCCCAACAACCAGAATGATTATTTTTTATAGTTTTATGTATAGTTTATTTTGATTTTAAAATGGCAAAACACTATATGATTTTATATGAAAACTAAACTAACTTAGAAGTATGCAATAAGAACGTGAAGGTCAAACAGGCTGTCCATAACACTTAGGAAAATGAGATCAACAGTAAATAGAAGACTGGGACTCATCCTACAAGAAATGGTGATGAATAGGCCTGCAAAATATCCTGTGACTCCTCTAGAAGGTGCTCACTGGCAGGGCATTCACGTGCTACTCCATGTGATGTTAGATGATTGTAAAGCATTATGTTCCTACAAAGGGCAGCGTGACAGTCCATTATCAAGTACAAGATCCTCTGCTGATATATCCTAACAAGCAGAGTTATGATATGCAGCAACGCAGGAACCAGGCTTACACTAGTCACATTACAGAGAGACATTGCCAGAATCTCCCTTGTAGAGGCCACCATCACATACATCAGCAAGCCTCTCTTCCTGGATCCACATCTCCCTCTATAAGGAGCCCTGTTAATCTATCATTTAAGGGCTTCATACATTTGCCTTATATTTCTCTCATAAACAAATCAATGAGACTTTTGTTACAAATGTAAGACATGTAAGACATGAAGAAATCATATCTCAGTCTTAAAAGCCTAATCCCAGAAGTGACACCCATCCCTTCACTTCACATTCCATTGAACAAATCACATGACCACACAGATGCAAGGGGAATAAGACATTGGCAACCACTTCCCAGTGACCATTATATATTATGGAAGATGAGCATGCATTTAAGAGGAAAGTTGATCATCTCCAGCAGAGATGTAGAATTCTACAAACATACAGAGGACGTTAAAAGGTGCTGAGCAGATAAAGTGTCAAATGTCTGTTACAGAAGGACATAGGCACCGAAAGATAAAGAGATACTCCACAACTTATGAGGGAGTTATGTCCCAATAAACTCACCATAAATTGAAAATATCATACGTCAAAATTTCATTTAATACAACTAACCTACCTAACATCATAGTTTAGCCAAGCCTGCCTTAAATGTGCTCAGAATATTTATTTGAGCACATAGTTGGGCAAAATCATGTAATAAAAAGACTATTTTATAATAAAGCGTTGACTATTTCCTGTAATTTATTGAATACTATATTGAAAGTGAAAGACAGAATGGTTGCATGGGCACTTGAAGTATGGTTTCTACTGAATGTATATGGCTTTCGCACCATTGTAGACTCAAAAAATCATGTCAACTATCATAAATAGGGAACTACCTGTATGAGAGTAAAAACCATTTTGTTACCCAAATAGCAATCATCAAAAAAGAAAACACGGCAATTTCTGTGGCATATATCCAAGCATTCAACAAGAAAAAATCTTTCATTTTAATCATTTTTTTAAGACACAGGGTCTGACTCTGTTGCCCAGGCTGGAGTGCAATGGCACAATCATAGCTAACTGCAGCCCCGACCGCCTGAGCTCAAGCAGTCCTCCTCCCTCAATCTCTTGAGTAGCTGGGACTACAGTTGCGCATCACTATGCCTGGCTAGTTTTTTCTAGAGACAGAGTCTTGCTATGTTCCTCAGACTGGTCTCAAACTCTTGGCCTCAAGTGATCCTCCTATCTTGGCCTCCTGAAGTGCTAGAATTACAGAGGTGAGCCACAGCACCTGGCCAAGAATAGACATTTTATATCAAAGTAATTCAAGTATCTGTATGAGCAAGTAATCGTGCAGCTAAGTAATCAGGGCTTTGAACAACTTTGAATTACACAATGAAAGTTCTAATACGTATTGTATTATACTGTATTTGCTGTAGCAATGCAAAAACTTCATTGTTCTTTGTCCCCAAAGAAATAGAACTGTCACTTATATTTCACTGTTTATGCTGCTAGTACATAGCTTTATAAGTTAATCTATCTTGTTTCTGACACTTAAACATATTTTCTCCTCTGGGGACCTGGAGGAGCATATTCTTTGCCCTACCCCACAATTACCTATGCATATTCTCAATAACAGGCATAAGGCATGCTGCACGATCTTAGCTGACGACATAAGAAGTCTCTCCTAAGGCTTTACTCTCTGGACCATGGCAGAAGTGTGAACAAGAGTGGTTGCAGAACATGCTGTGCCTGGGGCAAGGACCCTCTACTAGAACTGGAAGAGATAAGTCACAGGTACAAGGAGTGTGCAATCTGTCTGTTCAGCCAGAGTTGCTATTAGAGGTCCCTGAAGAATGTGTTGTACTTTCCACTCTAGGCTACCTCTATCACAGAAATCACCCTAGAGTCACATAACCCAGGTGAGGGGCTGACCTTGCTGCTAAACCCTCCTCCTGAGGGCCTTTTATCATCTTGTCCTGTAACCTACCTTTGCCAAGACAATTCCTTCAATCTTTGCTTTGTTTCAGGGAACAATAATCCTACTAAGACTCTAACAATAGGGACAGGAGAAAGGGATGGAACAAAGGAGTGAGGCAAGGAGGCGTCAAATGGAAGTGAGCTAATAATCTGTTGGCACCCATCATATGCTGAGCACTTGCACTTACATTATCACACTTACATATGCACAATACTTTGGGCATGATGTCACTGCCAGCACATTTGAAATTAGGAAACTCAGGCCCAGAAGATATGAAGTGACTTTTCCAGGGTATCATTAATGCACCAGCAGTGTAAGCTAAATTGAATCCATTCTGCCCGACACCCAAATTTTATTCCTTTCCTTCCCTCCCCACAATTGTTTCCATTGGTGTATAAGACCTCTAAAGATCAAGATGTGGCTTCCTTCTTCTTTAAAGAAACAAAGCTGTGGCTAGGTAGTGATAGGTGGGAGCAAGTATGACCATTTATGAATCCCACCTTGTAGTTTACCATCTATAGACTTGGCCTTCTTTAGATGAGGCAGTGTTGTAGGGGCCTTTCTCAACTGGTGTTCCTCATTTGAACCACAGAACATAGAAAATGACTTAGGTGACATTTTCCCAATTCTTCCAAAGATGATACATAACAAATACCATTCTAGGTGCTTAGAAGATAAGTTAATCCAAACACAATGGATGTGTTTTGTTGTTAGGATTTAATTTTCTTGCAGAAACCCAACTGAGAAAGGCTGCTAGGGAATCTCTAACATTGGTCCACTGCAGAAGGCAGAGGAGACGATCAATTTATTTTATCTATCATCCTGCAGAAATAAAGTGTTTTGGTGGAACTGTAGGTAGAGAAAGAAGGAGGTACCCTCCCATGGCCTTGAAGAGCCTGAGTTTTTCTAAGAGCCAGGAAGGAAAATTACTCAAATTAGCTGTAACAGGGAGTTATCACAACTAATCTGTATTCTCTTGGGAAGTGCTAGAACAAATATATATGGAAATCTTACAGCCAATAGCAACCAATTTCCCACTGCTTTCCTCCCTCCCAAACTTTCCCACTGTCCCTAATTGAAACCCCATTGGAAGGTAACTAAATCCTGTACAACCAGAATCTCCTCATCTAACTTTTCATTTCTCCCTGTGTTAAATTAATCCTCTTTCTCCCTTGTGGATTCACCATCAACTTGTACTCTCAAGATGATGCTGTTCATTTTCCCACTTTGCATGACTCAAGGCCAAAAGGTGGGTGTGGCATCTTCCTCCCTTCCCAATGTTATTTTGAAAACGTCGCGGCCCGGCGCGGTGGCTCAAGCCTGTAATCCCAGCACTTTGGGACGCCGAGACGGGCGGATCACGAGGTCAGGAGTTCGAGACCATCCTGGCTAACACGGTGAAACCCCGTCTCTACTAAAAAATACAAAAAACTAGCCGGGCGAGGTGGCGGGCGCCTGTAGTCCCGGCTACTTGGGAGGCTGAGGCAGGAGAATGGCGTAAAAACCCGGGAGGCGGAGCTTGCAGTGAGCTGAGATCCGGCCACTGCACTCCAGCCTGGGCGACAGAGCGAGACTCCGTCTCAAAAAAAAAAAAAAAAAAAAAGAAAGAAAACGTCGCTTCTGTAGTGCAAAATCCCCAACTAGTCAAGACTCAAGTCGGCTCTTTTCAATGCCTCTTCAACCATCTTTATTGGTATATTTTAAAAAGCAGCCCCTCATTTATTGAGGACGTTGGCACTTTGTTTAGAATGTATCTATTCTGATTATTGCCTTTATTATTGGTGACTTCAGCATCCATATGGAAAAACTACTCAATTCTACAAATGTCCAGTTAATTGTCCTTCTTAATGTCAATAATTTACCTGCTATTCTACTCCTGATTTCTAGACATAGAGCTGTCCATGTCATCACCAATGACCACTCCACACATGAACTCTGAACTCCTATCACCTTCTCTGATCACACCCACACACCTTTTCAGCTCCTTCATTTTGTTACTACAGAACATGCATCAGCTATACACTTCCTCCTTCACTTTTCTTTTCTTTTTTTTTTTTTTTTTTTTTTTTTTTTTGAGACGGAGTCTTGCTCTGTCACCTAGGCTGTAGTGCAGTGGCGTCATCTCCGCTCACTGCAAGCTACGCCTCCTGGGTTCACGCCATTCTCCTGCCTCAGCCTCCCGAGTAGCTGGGACTACTGGTGCCCGCTACCACGCCTGGATAATTTTTTTTGTATTTTTAGTAGAGGTGGGGTTTCACCATGTCAGCCAGGATGATCTCCATCTCCTGACCTTGTGATCCGCTCGCCTCAGCCTCCCAAAGCCTCCATCACTTTTCTTTAGCAGCCTCAACCCCATGATTCATCACTTCAAGCACTCCCTTGTCAGCATCCTCAAATCCCAATACCATTTTTAAAATCTTTAAAGAATTTCTGCACCCACCTGTGTGAAAATTTCAACTCCAGATCCTTTTAACTGCTTGTCTTCTCCACAGACAAATCCAGGCTGATGAGCAGTGCTGGAAAAAATTGCACAGCTGTGCAGATTAGTGGCACCTGAATTCATGATCTCCAGTTTTCACAAAGCCCTCAGCAGCAGCCACCCGGTTCCCTGCATGCAGCATTCAGTGGAAAAACTCCATGAGGGCAAGAACAATATCTGCTTTTATTCATTATTTTAACCCACTTGAATGTTAAGCTCCATGATGGCAGAGACTTTCTGTGGTATAGATTATTACCAGCCCCTAAGACAGTTTCTGGCACATAATAGATGCTCAATTTAATATTCGGTGAAGGAATAAAATGAATAGGAGGTTAAAATTAAGTGATCAACAGTAGTCCAGGATATTAAAGAGACTCTCCTTAAAAGCTGCAATTAAGCAGAGACTTGAGAGGTGAGTAGGAGTTAGCTTGAGAGGAAATGGAAATGAGAGTATTAAAGGCAGGTTGAATAGCGCCTCTGTGATCCCTCCCTCATGCTTTACACACAATCGTTCTGGGTGTTCTGTACTCAAAGCCCCTCCATTCTCTCCAGTTCCATTGCCACTCCTATGCACCCTCCGATGTAGCCTCTATATTTCAGTCAGAGTGGTAGCCCTAAAAGGTAATGCTGCTCATTATTTTCAACTTCTATTTGGAACTCCTCTCAGAGCTCTCTAAATGTCCTCAAGATATCTAGCAGTTAAATGTGTTCACCCAGTGGTCTTCCATGGGGTTTGTATATGCCAAGGTATCCCCAAAACCCTTTGAAGGAGTCTGCAAGGTCCAAATTGTTTTCATAACAATATTTTTTAAATAACTAGTTTCATAATAATATTTTGCCTTTTCACAAAATTGACATTGGCTCTGAAAATGCAAACTGATGCAGATGAAATAGCTAGTGCCTTACTAAATCAAAGCAGGGGCACAAATCTGTAACTAGAAGTTGGATTCTTTATCATCAAGCACTTGTAATTTTTTAAAATGCCACACTTAAGAATATACTTGACGGAGTATAAAAATTATTAATTTTACTGAATCCCTTGAGTAGATTTTGTTCTAAGGTTAAAGTAAAATTAAAGAGGAAACCAGGCCTGGAGAATTCATGAGCAGACAAGGCCTCTTAATTGATCATAACTTTTCTTGATTTGCAAACATAAGCAAAACGTAATTGGAGGTATTTCCTGTAAACGCCTATATTAAAGAAAAATAGAACTTAATCTCAACCAATCAAAAGCAGCTAACTAACTCATAATTATATAAGAAGGTACTTCCCAGCAGGATAGACCAAATAAGACAATTTTTGTAACTATAACCAATCAAATATTTTATTTGTATTATTTCCACACTTACTGTACGAAAGCGTGTTCCTTACCACTTTTTCTTTTTTTTAATTGAGAAAGGGCCTCACTTCTTCACCCAGACTGGAGTGCAGTGGCATGGTAATGGCTCATTGCAGACTTGAGCTCCTGGGCTCAAGCCATTCTCCCACCTCAGCCTTCTCAGTAGCTGGGACCACAGGCACCCACCATCATGCCCAGCTAATTTTTTTTCTTTCTTTTTTTTTTTTTTTTTTTTGTAGAGAGAAGGGTGTCACCATGTTGCTCAGGCTGGTTTCAAACTCCTAGGCTCAAGCAATCCTCCCAGCTTGGCCTCCCAAGGTGCTAGGATTACAGGCATGAGCCACCGTGCCCAGCTTCCTTACCACTTCTTAAGTAAAAACTCTGAACCACTTCTGGTTTGGAGCTGCCGAATTCATGCATTGCTGTTTGCTCAAATAAACTCTTTTAAACATTTTATTATGCGTCAGTTTACCTTTTTGACACTATGTTCTGAGTCATACAATGAAAAGTACATATAAAGCACTTCTGCAACACAGCAAGCTATGATGGTTGTCACCAGAAAAATCACTTAATTATTTGGATTTTAAACTGAACTAGACACTTTTTTATGAAATATCATTTTTACTTGAAAGAATGATGGAAAAAGTATGGTTATTCAGGCTTACATACTTGGCAGAAATTTTCTCAAAAATTAACAAGGTGAACTTGTCATTTCAAAGAAAACAGCTAGCAATATTAGTTACAAATCTAGTCTTATAATCTGTGGCTGACAACAAGCAGTGAAGTCACTGCTCCCTTTACTTGAATGTGGGAAGATCTTTGTAACCAACCTGAACAGTACAATGCAGTGGAAGAGATATCACGTGATTTCCAAGGCAGAATAGCTTCTGACTGGCCCTCTGTCTCCAGCCACCATGTTAGAAGGAAGCTCAGGCCACATGGAGACAGCAAGGCCTGTAGCTCACAGTCAGCATCAACTGCCAGACATGTAAGTGAATGGGCCTCCCGATGATTCCAGTCTCCAGTCTTTGAGCCTTCCCAGCTGACGTCACAGACATTACCATGCAGAGACAAGCCATCTCTGCTAAGCCTTAATTTCTAACCCATAGAGACCATGAAAGAATAACAAATGATGATTGTTTTGAAGCCACTACATTTTGGGGTAATTCATTATGCAGCAATGGATAAGTAACCCTGGCATTATATGCTTTTCAAGGATGGGAATATGTCTTTTTCTTCCTGTCTTTCATGTCTAAGCCCTCTATCAGTGGTGCTTGTTGTATGGAGTTTGGAGCCCAGGAGTAGTCAGGAAAGACTTTGATGACACAGGGTTGCTTGTAGAACATCTAATATGAGCAACTCCTATCTTGTGCTCACTGACCAGGCCCACGGAAAAGTCAACAAGAGCAAAAGTTCTTTGCCTCACAGCACAGAACTGCTCCTTCCTCTCTGGTGCCTCTCCAACCACAAAAGTCCTTGTCCCTGTCTTTGTCAGTCTCATGTTAAGAAACCTCATAGACCCAGGCATTCTCCAATCTTGATGAAAGGGGAAACTGAGGAAGAGGTCCAGCTCACAACATTCTCACCAGCCCAGGGGGAAGGCCAAGATCTCCATAGAGTCATAAACTCTAGGCCAAGGCTGTGCATCTCCCAGGAATATCCAAGTTGGATATACCATGTATTTTATGGAGATAAAATAGCTAGTGCCTTACCACAAATCAAAGCAGGGGCACAAATCTGTAACTAGAAGTTGGATTCTTTATCACCAAGCACTTGTAATTTTTTTAAACGCCACTCCTAAGAATGTACTTGACAAAGAATAAAAATTTTTAATTTTATTGAATCCCTTGAGTAGATTTTGTTCTAAGGTTAAATTAAATTAAAGTGGAAACCAGGCCTGGAGAATCCATGAGAAGACAAGGCCTCTTAAGTGATAAAATCTGTATTAGTCCTACAAAGTCCCCTCTAATTTCAGCAAGTGTCCTGGTGTCTCAACCTGCCTTTACCACCTTGATACAGCTGTCAAGAAAGACCAGCCAACCCTATGTTATTGTATTTTTATTTTCATCTCTACTATTTGCTACAACAAAGGTCCTATTTCATTGAATTTTCCCTTGCTTTTAAAAAAAGGAAGGTCTTTAACTTGTTCTGAAGAAACCTCCTGTGAATTTCAAAAGGGCTCCCTATCTGTTGCATGTGGGGAACGGCCACACACATCCACATTCCCTTTGTTCTAGGGCACTGGAATTTCAAAGACTGAGTTCATGCTGTCTTCAGCCTTTGAAGAAAGCTCACATGGACAACTATGAAGTTTTAAAAGCATAGGTTGAGTTTGGGGTATAGTCATGAGAACAGAAAGGAAAGAGCAGAAGTACAGCTCATTGCAGAGGACAAGCACCATGCTATTCAGAACATTTGATATGGAGTGCTATGGGGTGAGAGTGAGCTGGGGTTTATTCTGGGAAATTCACCCAGCCCTGAAAAAGCTATTTATATTCTTTGGTTCACTTTCCTTATGTGTAACACAGAGACCATTATGCCAAGTTTTCTAGGTACCTTAGTTGTTGTGAAGCAGCATATTATAAATATCATAAAAGGTTATCCAATGCTAGGTGCCATGGTGCACAGCTGTAGTCCCAGCTACTTGGGAGGCAGAGTCAGGAGGATCGCTTAAGCCCAAGAGTTCAAGGCTGTACTGCACTATGTTCACACCTGTGAAAAACCACTGCACGCCAACCTAAGCAACATAGTGAGACTCTGCCTCTTAAATATATATATATATATAACTCGGTTTTAAATTTACTCTGTTTTAAATATTTTGAGGCAGAAGTAAGCTATTTTGATACAGAAAGCCAGCAGGTTGCCGAATTACAAGACTGAGGCTGAGGAAACTGTTTACCAATAGTGATGCACGGCTCATTCTTATAGAGGGAAGATACAAAGTAACTCCATTAAGTCAAGAATTTTATACGTTTTATTTACTGCAATATCCTCTATACATAGACAGCAGTTGACACATAGTATTGATCATGGTATCTAATGTTCAATAGATATCTGCTGAATGAACTGAAAAATTAATAATGTTGAGCAATAACAGGTAATCACTATAAAATAACATTCTGAGGAGACTAAAATTTGAAGAATGCCTACAAGAGAGGGAGATGCGAAAGGAAAACACATCCTAAAAAATCAAAGGAAATTATCCTTAAGAGAAAAAAAAAACACCAGTATGATCAACGACTGTAAGAGATAGAAGACAAAACTGCATGAAGTAAAACAAAATGCTGAACCCCTGAAATGCAAAAATCCAAAAATCCTGTGTTTTTTTGTTTTTGTTTTTGTTTTTTTTTGAGACAGAGTTTCACTCTTGTTGCCCAGGCTGAAGTGCAATGGCATGATCTTGGCTCACTGCAACCTCCACCTCCTGGGTTCAAGCGATTCTCCTGCTTCAGCCTCCCGAGTAGCTGGGATTACAGGCACCCACCACCATGCCCAGCTAATTGTTTGTATTTTTAGTAGAGATGGGTTTCGTCATGTTGGCCAGGCTGGTCTCGAACTCCTGACCTCAGGTAATCCACCAGCGTTGGCTTCCCAAAGTGCTGGGATTACAGGCATAAGCCATCGTGCTCGGCTGCATTTTTTTTTTCACTTATTTAGAAGGCTGATTTATTATCACCTCCTGCCAGTCATGGGAATGAGACAGAATCACCTTGAGAGTATCTACAGGGAGAATCTGGAGTCCAAATCCCTTCTTAATCAAGAAATGCTCTTTAATCAACTCCCTATATATAGGAAGGTTGATGTTGGGACAAGAGGGGCTGAATAACTTGGGGTTCTAGTCTTGGATATGGAATGGGGGCAGGTGTGTAGAATCTCTTTGATTTTTTTCCCAGAACTTCCATCAATATTTCAAAAGTCTAGAAATTCATGGACAGCAGCTTTTCCCTTCTCTCTTTTTCACACTTCAGTGACTTCTGTCTTCATCTTAAGACACTAATCTACACCAAATTTTCTCTCCATCCTTTTTGCCGGAATGCTATTTATTCAAAAATGAAATGCTGGGATGAAAGAGTAAACTTGCAAGGACATCTGCTACAATAATTAAGGATAAATAGATGCCTATAATTAAAAACATTGCTGCTTGCTTCTGAAATTATTTGAACACTGTATGCATTATAATGTAAATAATCGGTTTCCATCTGATATCCCAGACATCTGATCCTGGAGACAATGTCTAATATCTCTACCCCAAAGCAATAGAGTTAGAGCTGGAAGGGGCAGGTAAGCTACAGTGTGAACCTTTCCCAGTGGCAGTGAACTTGGGGTGCTCACAACCTAGTGCAAAACCAGCTATGGTGGCTAAGGATTGCCTATGTCACCTCTCCCCCAACTCTAAGCAATGCAGCTTAGGGATAGACTCCTTCCACTTGGGGGAAGAAGAGGGAAGAGTACAGAAGGCTTTGCCTTGCAACTTGGGTACCAACCAGCTCAGCCACAGTAAAGTAAAGCACCAAAAGTAACCCAGCACGGTGCCAGCTGTGGTGGCCACTGGACTTGCCCTTCCCCCAACTCCAAGCAGCCCCGCACAGAGAGAGAGAGAGACTCCTTTTGTTTGGGGGTAAATGAGGGAAGAGAAGAAGAAACTCTGCCTGGTAACCCAGGGAATTTGGCCAAATGTTAACCCCAGCCCACTAAGGTGGTTCCTCTAGGACTCAGCGAGAGTTGCAGTGTTTCTGAGCTTAGGGCACCCTCTACTGCTGATATAGCTTCAATAACCACAGCCTCAAATCACAACACTCAATCTCCTTCAAATACCTGAAAAGCCTTCCCAAGAAGGACGGGTTCAAACAAGCCCAGATTGTGAAGGCTACCATGTGCATTTAACTCTTCAATGCCCAGACATCAACAACCATCTTCAAGAGTTAAGAATATCTAGGAAAATATGACCTCATCAAATGAACTAAATAAGGCATCAGTGACCAATCTGAGAATGATGGAGATACGTGACTTTTTAGACAAGAATTCAAAATAGCTGTCTTGATGAAACTCAACAAACTTCAAGACAACACAGAGAAAGAATTCAGAATTACATCAGGAAAGTTTCATAAAGAAATTGAAGTAATTGCTTAAAAATCAAGCAGAAATTCTGGAGCTGAAAGTTTAATTGTCCAAGTGAAAAATGCATAAGAATCTTTCAACAGCAGAATTGATCAAGCAGAAGAAGGAACTGGTGAGAACTGAAGACAGGCTATCCAAAAATAAACGAAGCCAAAAAAAAATTAAAAAAGAATAAAGTATGCCTACAAAATGTAGAAAATAGCCTTAAAAGGGTAAATCCAAGAGTTATTGGTGTTAAAGAGGATGTAGAGGGAAAGAACAGGGTAAATAGAGAGATCTTTTCCTCAGCACATGGAACATTTTGAGAGATCAGGGTAGAAAGATCAGAGAAATAATAACAAACAACCTTCCAAACCTCAAGAAAGATATAAGCCTCCAGGTACAAGAAGGTCAAAAAACACCAAGCAGTTTCAACCCAAATAAGACTACCTCAAGGCTTATAATAATCAAACTTTCAAAGATCAAAGATAAAGAAAGGATCCTAAAAGCACCAGGAGAAAAGAGGCAAATAACATATAAAGGAACTCCAGTACATCTGGCAGCAAACTTTTCAACAGCAACTTTACAGGCCAGGAGGGAGTGGGAAAACATATGAAAAGTGCTGAAGGAAAACCAGCCTTCAACCTAGAATATTATCTCCAGCAAAATTATCCTCTAAACATGAAGGAAAAATAGTCTCCCAAACAAAAGCTGAGGAATTTCATCAATACCAGATCCGTCTTACAAGAAATGCCCATGGGCGTTCTCCAGCCTGAAAAAAAAGGACATTAACGAACAACAAGAAATCATCTGAAGCTATAAACTCACTGGTGATAGTAAGTACACAGACAAATACAAATACTCTAACACTGTAATTGTGGCATATGAACCACTCATATCTTTAGTAGAAAGACTAAAAGACAAACCAATCAAAAATAATAATGACAACAACTTTTTAAGACATAGTATAAAAAGATATAGAGACAATAAAAATCAAAAAGCAGAGAGGATGAAGTGTAGGATTTTTTAGTTGTCTCTTTGCTTGTTAGTCTGTTTTTCTTTTCTTTTTAATCAGAATTAAGTTGTCACCAGTTTAAAATAAGTGGTTATAAGATGTTATTTGCAAGCTTCATGGTAACTACAAAACAAAAACCTGTAACAAATATGCAAGAAATTAAAACATACTACCACACAAAGTCAACTTTACACAAAGAAAGATGGAAGGAAGGGAGGGAGGGAGGAAGGAAGGAAGCGAGGAAGGGAGAGAGGGAGGAAGGGAGGGAAGGGAGGGAGAGAGGAAAAAAGGAGGGAGAGAGGAGGGAAGGAGGGAGGAAAGGGAGGGAGGGAGGGAAGGAAAGGAGGGAAGGAAGGAAGGAGGGAGGGAGGGAAGGGAGGAAGGAAGGAAGGAAGGAAGGAAGGAAGGAAGGAAGGAAGGAAGGAAGGAAGGAAGGAAGGAAGGAAGGAAAAGTGAGGGAGGGAAGGAAGGAAGGAAAAGAGAGGGAGGGAAGGAAGGAAAGAAGGAAGGAAGGAAGGAAAGAAGGAAGGAAAAAGAGGACCAATGAAGCAACCAGAAGATAAATTTTTAAACAGCAGTTGTAAGTCCTTACCTACTAATAAGAACATTGAATGTAAATGGACTAACGTCTCCAATCAAAAGACAGAGTGGTTGAATGGATAAAAAAGCAAGACCCAACTATAGGCTGCCTATAAGAAACTCACTTCACCTATAAAGAAACTCATAGACTGAATACAAAGGAATGAAAAAAAGAAATCAGGCCGGGCGCGGTGGCTCACGCCTGTAATCCCAGCACTTTGGGAGGCCGAGACGGGCGGATCACGAGGTCAGGAGATCGAGACCATCCTGGCTAACACGGTGAAACCCCGTCTCTACTAAAAAATACAAAAAACTAGCCGGGCGAGGTGGCGGGCGCCTGTAGTCCCAGCTACTAGGGAGGCTGAGGCAGGAGAATGGCGTGAACCCGGGAGGCGGAGCTTGCAGTGAGCTGAGATCCGGCCACCGCACTCCAGCCTGGGTGACAGAGCGAGACTCTGTCTCAAAAAAAAGAAAAAAAGAAATCATATGCAAATAGAAACCAAAAAAGAAGATAAGTAATTATACTTATATCAGATAAAAATGGCTTTCAAAACAAAACTGTAAAAAAAGACAAAGAAGGTCATTGTATAATAATAAAGGAGTCAATTTTTGCAAGAGGATATGATAATTATAAATATATATGTATCCAACACTAGAGAACACAGATATATAAAGCAAAAATTATTAGTTCTAATAATTTTTTGTATTTTTAGTAGAGATGGGGTTTCACCGTGTTAGCCAGGATGGTCTCGATTTCCTGACCTTGTGATCCGCCCACCTCGGCCTCCCAAAGTGCTGGGATTACAGGTGTGAGCCACCGCGCCTGGCCCAGAAATATTTTTAATACTCAGAATTATGTGCTTATAAACTCTCTCCAGAAGCTGACTGTGGGCTTGGTCTCCCAGAATGACTTCCAGAACAGCCCAGCAAACTGGCCCAGCAGAGAATCTGCTAGTTCTTTCATAATCAGGAAAGTAGGGTAACAGGATCCCATGATTAGACATGTTGGACTTCAGGAACACACCATGGTAGCTATAATATAAGAGTAAGAATATTTTTCTGCTGCCTCTACAACTGTCTCTGGAAACCCATAGAGCTAGGGATCAGACATTGGAATGTAGCAGAAAAACTCAACTGAGTTTAAAGATTTAATTTCCCTAACAATTTAGAACTGTCAAATTTTCAGTTTCTTCTTGGGTCACATCAAGTAATTGTTTATTTCTTCTAAATTTGATTTTTGGCATAAAGTCACTCACAATATGTCCTTTGATCTCTTTACTATCTATAGAGTTTGTAATGATGGCTACATGTTTTATTCTTCACATAGACAATGTGTTTTCATTTTTTTCTTTGTTATTCCTATAGTGAATTAATTAATTGGTCCTTTCAAAATCAACTTTTGGTTTTGTTGATTTTATGTTTGATTTTTATTTAATTATATTTTATTTTAAATATTATGAAAATTTAAAAATATTTAATTATTTTTTCCTCTCAGCTTTACCTTCCTTTCTTTGAACTTCCTTTCCTTTTATTTTGTTATTGTTTTCTAACTTATTATTTGTGTTGTTATCTCATAAATTTTCAGCTTTTCTTCAGTATAGCCAAGTGGGTAAGACTCTAATTTTCCCTTTATATGCAGCTTTAACTGGACTTCATAAGTTTTGATTTGTAGTGTTTCATTATCATAATCATTCACTTAAAAATAAACACTTTTCGATTTCCACTGTGTCATCTTTTCTACGTATGAATTAATTTGAACCTTGCTGGTCTAAAGAGAGAGGTAGACCCCAAAACAATAATAGTTAGGGACACTAACACCCCACTTTTAGCATTGGACAGATCATCAAGACAGAAAATCCACAAAGAAACATCAGACTTAGTCTGCACTATAAACCAAATGGACCTAACAGACATTTATAGAACATTTCATCCAACAGCCACAGAATACACATATTTTCCTCATCATATGGAATATTCTCAAAGATAAACCACTTGTTAGGCCACAAGACAGGTCTCAAAAGAATCCAAATAATTAAAATCGTATCAAGTATCTTTTATGACCATAGTGGAATAAAAGTAGAAATCAATAACCAGAGGAACTTTGAACACTATACAAACACATGGAAATTAAACAACGTGATCCAGAATGACCATTGGGTCAATGAAGAAATTAAGACAGAAATTTAAAAATTTCTTGAAACAAATGAAAGTGGAAATAAAACATTACAAACCTATGGGATACAGCAAAAGCAGTACTAAGAGGGAATTTTATAGCAATAAATGTGTATGTCAAAAAAGTAGAAAAAATGATCAATAAAGCACTCTCAGTATCAAAAATTATTGCCATATGTTATTCCCTTCCCCAATATACAAATTATTTGGAAATCAATAACAAAAAGTTCAAGAAAATTTATATTATGAAAAAAATCATGCAGGGTTTTCAAAATTTTTTGCACATAATTCTGAGTATTAAAAATACTTCTGGGCTAGGTGCGGTGGCTCACACCTGTAATCCCAGCACTTTGGGAGGCCGAGGTGGGCGGATCACAAGGTCAGGAAATCGAGACCATCCTGGCTAACACGGTGAAACCCCATCTCTACTAAAAATACAAAAAATTAGCCGGGCATGGTGGTGGGCGCCTGTAGTCCCAGCTACTCAGTGGGCTGAGGCAGGAGAATGGTGTGAACCGGGGGAGGCAGAGCTTGCAGTGAGCTAAGATGGCGCCACTGCACTCCAGCCTGGGCAAGAGTGTGGGATTCCGTCTCAAAAAAAAAAATTTATGTTGATAATAGCTAGTGTTTTTCATTTCCCAACACCTTGGGATAAATAAATGCAACACCTTGCACATGTGAATAATTTGTCTTTTTACAAAATTATTCTACACTGTTGATAGATTCATTCCATACATACATGCAACATACTTAATTTTTCATAACTTTACAATTCTTATTAACTCGATTTTTTGTTTCATAATAACTGTGCTTCTCTTTGTACTGGTACTCTTCACATTCTTAATGCTTTGGGACTAGCAAGACACAATGAGGTGAATAATGTTATTTTAATGCATCTTAGAACACCAGAAACCAATTAATATGTGATATTCAGGATCAACTGATTCCAAAGGGCTGTTAATTCCATCTCTTGGTATTGACAAGTAGTAAGTAAATATGCCTAAACTTGATTATTTTTGTTCATAGAAGTAAAATATACATTTCATAAATTGAAAGTTCATAAGATTTGCTTGTTTTAAAAAATAACAGTTTAATTTAAACAAAACCGAGGAGTCATTGGATACTATAGTAGCTAATGAAATCCTAAGAAAACATGAATTTCAGGAAGGTAAGGAACCAGGGAAACTCTTGAAAGGGCTTGAACAATTAATAATATTCAGAGCCAATGAGCTTCAATATCTGAGTTTCTTAGGAAACGTCCCAGATTAGCAGGGGAAACCATCTGATTTGTAGGCTTGGTTCTGCTGTTATCCCTGGATCAATCAGCTATGACTAAGGAATCTGAGCAGTATGCTATAAAAATCGCTGCTTTTAATTATTTCAACCATTGTGGAAGACAGTGTGACAATCCCTGAAAAACCTAAAGTCAGAAATACCATTTGACCTAGCAACCCTATTACTGGGTATATGCCCAAAGGAATATAAATGGTTCTATTATAAAGACACATGCATGCATATGTTCATTGCAGCACTATTCACAATAACAAAGACATAGAATCAACCCAAATGCCCATCATTTGGCCATTTGGATAAAGACTGGATAAAGAAAATGTGGTACATATATACCATGGAATACTGTGCAGCCATAAAAAAGAATGAGATCGTGTCCTTTGCAGGGACATGGATGGAGTTGGAGGCCATTATCCTTAGCAAACTAATGCAGAAACAGAAAACTAAATACTGCATGTTCTCACTTATAGGTGGGAGCTAAATGATGAGAACACATGGACACACAGACGGGAACAATGCACATTGGAGCTTATTGGAGAGTGGAAGGTGGGAGGAGGGAGAGGATCAGGAAAAATAACTAATGGGCACTAGGCTTAATAGCTGGGTGATGAAATAATCTATACAACCAACCCCCATGACACACATTTACCTATGTAACAAACCAGCACATCTTGCACATATACCCCCAAAGTTAAAAAAGGTTTTTTTTTCAATTGATACTTTAAAAGGATGTAGGAATCATTGTAAACTCAAAAGTTAAAGATATGCCAAGAGCTGTCTCCCACAAACTTGTTTAACAAAAATGTACTGACTTGTATGTTGATCCAATACCTATGCTGGCCACTGGACATACCAGTACAAACAAGGCAGAATCTTCACGCTCCTCTGTCTCTTCTAATTCTCATGCCCTAAGTGCCAACCTTAACATAACTGGGCTGACAATTAGTGAATCAAATATCTAACTCTTATCCTACTCCAACATTAAGAAAGAGACATGCGACTGGGTGCGGTGGCTCACGCCTGTAACCCCAGCACTTTGGGAGGCCAAAGTGGGCAGATCACTTGAGGTCAGGAGTTCGAGACCAGCCTGGCCAACATGGTGAAACCCCGTCTCTACTAAAAATACAAAAGTTAGCTGGGTTTGGTGGTGCTCGCCTGTAGTCCCAGATACTCTACTCGGGAGGCTGAGGCAGGAGAATTGCCTGAACCTGGGAGGCGGAGCTTGCAGTGAGCCGAGATCACGCCACTGCACTCCAGCCTGGGGAACAAAGTGAGACTCCATCTCAAAAAAACAAAAGAGAGAGACATGCAAAGGGCTTGCTCTTTCTTTCTTATCTTACATATCTTATGTTTTCCTCCAGGATCAAGAGCAAGAAATTTGTTGCATAGAGGTGTTCAGGAGAGGGTGTCTTCAAACAGTCAGAAAAAACACAACTACGGTGAGCAGCACACAAACCTGCTTTGGCTGCACTTCACTGCTCATGGCCTAAGGCCATGAAGAAGCCAATAAAGGCTGGAGCTCAGGAGCATCAACCCAGATCCAGGGCTTCCTCTCTGGCACCCAACCATGAAGCTCCTTTTTCCTATCTTTGCCAGCCTCATGCTACAGTACCAGGTGAACACAGGTAATGTAGATTCCCAGGTTTAAGATGAGTAGATGTGAGGAACCAAGGATTTGGCCGCCCATGACAATGGAAACCCAAAGAGAGGAGGCCGAAAGATGAGCTGTTCAAAAAGATGGTTAAAGAGCTTACCTACTGTATCAGTCGTGCACTGATACATTCTCATAGGCTCTGACTCCCAGACTGTGTCCGTTGGGAATACCCAGGAAGCTACAGAGAAAGCAGAGTATTTTTTGTCCATTCAGAAACTATCCAAAATATAATGCTGCCTTCCTGTCCTGTATATGTCTATCATGCTAAGACTAAGCCCAGGTCTACCTCCTTTTAGTTCTATTTCTATCTTAAACCGCCTCTTTTTTTTTTTTTTTTTTTTAAGTCCTGGGGTACTTGTGCAGGATGTGTGGTTTGTTACATAGGTAAATATGTGTCATAGTTATTTATGGCACCTACCAACCCATCGCCCAGGTATTAAGCCCAGGATGCATTAGCTATTTTTCCTGATGTTCTCCCTCCATCCAGCATGCCCCAGTGTGTATTGTTCCCCTTCCTGTAAAACCACCTCTTGAAGCAAAGGTTCCTATCAGTTTGTGCTTTGGTGTAGAAAGGAGGAAGTTCTTCCCTCATGCTCAAAAAAAACCCTTTCAAGATCCAGTACACAGGCCTGTGTTCTCCATCTTGAATTCTTTCAGGTTTTCCAGAGCCTTTATCCCTTCTCTCAGCCTTTGTCTTCCTGAAAACCCCCAAACTACCATAAGGGCATCTAGGAATGCATTATGGCAAAAGGCTAAGCCAGGGGATTGACTATTGTTTTTGGAAAAGAAAGGAGAAGCATTGAGATTTGTTTCAGAATACAAGAATCATCCAGCTATTTGAAAAAAATAGCAATGGGTTTCGGGGCAGGGAAAGTGGAAGAGTCAAAGATGCTTCTAATGTTTTTATCTTGGGACCCTAGGAAAACGGTAGTACCATAAGCAAGTATGGCTGTGTCATCCTGGGTAAAGTCACTTAACCACTTTGAACTTCAATTTCATATGAATATAATGGGGTTAATCAACGCAACTGCTTCCAATATAAGAATTTTTTCTGTTTTCCATTTGATGAAAAAACAATGTGGAAATATATGTGAACATACTTTGAAAATTAATAGATGCTACATAAATCTCTTGTAATTTATGGAAAATAATTGAGTTATTAATATGAACAAGGGAGAAAAGCTTTTTAGATTCAGAAAAAAGAAAGATGAGACGTTAGGATGGAAAAATCATTCAGCAGATAAAGATAAGATACTAAGCTGAGCAAGGAATTTAGAATTATAGATAACAACACAGAAGTTACCTTGGTGGATATGAGGTTAAGGCTGGGATAATGAATGAGACTTCTGAGGGATAGAGTGTCCAAAGAGGCTAGAATAGATAGGAGAACACCATGCTTCAGGAATCACAGATCTAGCAATTGCTGAGAAAAGAGAAGTCATGGGCTACTGGGTTTGGTGAAAAGAAAGGACTCCTGAAAATTCTATTGATCCTCTTTTGCACTTCTTTCTTAAATTAATTTTATGATAGACTTTGCTCTCATTGGCATTTCCCAAGATTATGGAGATGGGATAGTGATGTCCGACAAGTACCTAAGATGCTAAGTTGAAGGTCTAAAATTCTATCCTAAAAGCAAATAATTACTCTATCCTCTACGTGCCTTTTGCTTCTTAAAGTTACTCAAGGAAGGCAGACTAAACAGGAAATTTATTTTGGATTCAAGAGGGTCATAGAGACTCTCTTGGCCTGCCCATTTGCCTTCAACAACATCTCTAAACACTAGTCTTAAAATTGAGTATGAATAGCAGTTGTAACATCATCTCTAGTTATTAGCCGTGGCTCAATGACTTTCTCTTTTTTTATGCAGAATTTATTGGCTTGAGAAGCTGTTTAATGGGTTTTGGGAGATGCAGGGATCATTGCAATGTGGATGAAAAAGAGATACAGAAATGCAAGATGAAAAAATGTTGTGTTGGACCAAAAGTGGTTAAATTGATTAAAAACTACCTGCAATATGGAACACCCAATGTGCTTAATGAAGACGTCCAAGAGATGCTAAAACCTGCCGAGAATTCTAGTGCTGTGATACAAAGAAAACATATTTTGTCTATTCTCCCCCAAATCAAAAGCACTAACTTTTTTGCTAATACCAACCTTGTCATCATTCCAAATGCCACCCCTGTGAACTCTGCCACCGTCAGCACCATGACCTCAGGACAGATCACATACACTGCTACTTCTACCAAGAGTAACACCAAAGAAAGCAGAGATTCTGCCACTGCCTCCCCACCACCAGCACCACCTCCACCAAACATACTGCCAACACCATCGCTGGAGCTGGAGGAAGCAGAAGAGCAGTAATGGGGATCTTTCCCTTAAAACTTAAAGTTTCAAGTTCCTCTCTATTTTTGCTATCTATAAAATGACATAGAACTGTTTCCTCTGTCATCAGTCATTCAATAAACACTGTTTGAGCACCTACAGTTTATACAATGGTATCATTCTCACAAGAGCCTCACAGGGGGTAGAGCTAGGAAGGGATGGAATTGTTTTAAGTTTAGATGCGTAGGAGAAAGTAAGCATCAGGAAGGTGACTGCAGCATCAAATTTGTCCCATGCATGGCCTAGATTAGGCCTCTGTAACAAGCATTTATGTCTCTCATACAGTGTGTTTTTCCTGGAGCAACAGTAAGGAAAGTATCAAGAGATGTATTTTCTTCTCTCATATATTTGGGAGGAGATGCCCATATGCAAAATAGAATGTGTAGAAATCAGAAAAAGGTTAAATTAATTGTAACATGTGTTTTTGTTTTGTTTTGTTTTGTTTTGAGACAGAGTCTCTCGGTCACCCAGGCTGGAGTGCAGTGGTGCGATCTCAGCTCACTGCAACCTCCGCCTCGTGGGTTCAAGCAATTATCCTGCCTCAGCCTCCGGAGTAGCCGAGATTACAGGTGTGCACCACCATGCCCAGCTAATTTTTGTATTTTTAGTAGAGACGGGGTTTCACCATGTTGGTCAGGCTGGTCTCAAACTCCAGACCTCGTGATCCACCTGCCTCAGCCTCCCAAAGTGCTGGGATTACAAGCATGAGCCACCACACCCGGTCAATAATATGTTTTATTGAATGCAATATATCCAAAACATGATTATGTTGACATGTAATCGATGTAAAAATTATTTATGAGAGAGTTTACCTTTTTTGGACTACATCTTTGAAATCTCATATGTGTAATTACACTTAGAGCACATTTCTATTCATACTAGTCATATCTCAAGTGTTCATAGTCACATATCAATAGAGGATTCATAGAATATTGAACAGCAGAAGGCTAGAGAGTTTTAGGGCACAAGTAATTATAGTGACTGTTAGGCAAAGGGGATGCCACTAATCCAGAGGAGATAGGCATATTTCTGAGGGCTGTGGCATATAATTTAAGACTATAGAAATTCAGGTCTGATATGCCTGGACTAGCATCCTGATTCTGGCACTTTTTAGCTGTGTGGTCTTGAACAAATCATTTATCCACACATAAGCATCAGTTTATTTATTCATAAAATGGAGATGTGAACATTATATTATATCCCAGAGATCAGCAATCTCAGATCACACTTTCTTTTATTGCCCAAATTACAATGTCACAGACACCTATTCTAGTTTTTTAACAGCTTTATTGAGGCATAATTGATATACAGAGAATTGAACATATTTAATGTGAACAATGGCATGAGTTTGGGCATATGCAAATGCCTGTGATACTATCACCACAATCAAGGGGATAGACATATACATCACCTCCCAAAGTATACTTGTGTCCTTTTGGTTTTGTTTTTGGGAAGAGGGGGTGTTGCTTGTTTGATTGTTCAGTAAACTTTTAACATGAGAATCTTTCTTAACAAACTTTGAAGTGCACAATACCATATTGTTAATTACAGGCACTGTGTTGTACAGCAGATCTTTAAAACGTACTCATCTAGTATAACTGAAACTTAATATCCATTAAACAACTCCCTATTTCCCCCACCCCACATCCAAATCCCTAGCAACCATTACTGAATTATCTGCTTCTACACGTTCAGCTTTTTTAGATACCACATATAAATGAGGTTATGCAGTATTTGTCTTTCTTTGCATGACTTCTTTCATTTAGCATAATGTCCTCCAAGTTCATCCATGTTTTTGCAAATGTAGTATTTTCTTCTTTTTTAAAACTAATGATTCTGTTGTGTGTGTTTGTGTGTGTATGTGTGTGTGTGTGTGCATTCATCTGTTAATGAATACTTGGTTCGTTTCCATATTTTAACTATTGTGAATAATGCTGCAATAAACATGGAAGTGCAGATATCTCTTTGAGATCCTAATTTGACTTCCTTTGGATATATACCCAGAGTGGGATTGCTGGACCATATGGTAGTTCTACTTTTATTTTTTAAGGAACCTCCATTCTGTCTTCTATAGCGGTTGAATCATTTAGCAATCCCACCAACAGTACACAATGGTTTGATTTCTCCACATTATCTCCAAGACTTACTATCTTTTGGGCTTCTTAAAATAGTAGCCATCCTAATAGGTTTGAGGTGATGTTTCACTGTAGTTTTGATTTGCATTTATCTGATAATTAATGATGTTGAGCATCTTTTCATATGCCTGTTGGTCAGTTGTAGGTCTTCTTTGGGGAAATGTGTGTTCAAGTCCTTTGCCCATTTTTAAATCAGTTTATTTGTTTCTCTACTACTGAGTAGGAGGTTGTTTTCTTTCCCCTCCTAAGACGGAGTCTTACTCTGTCACCCAGAGCTGGAGTGCAATGGTGTGATCTCAGCTCATTGCAACCTCCATCTCCCAGGTTCAAGCAATTCTCCTGCCTCAGCCTCCTGAGTAGCTGAGATTACAGGCACACACAATATGCCCAGTTAATTTTTGTATTTTTAGTAGAGACAGGGTATCACTATGTTAGCCAGGCTGGTCTTGAACTCCTGACCTCGTGATCCGCCCACCTCGGCCTCCCAAAGTGCTGGGATTACAGGCATGAGCCACCACGCCCAGCCTGAGTGGGAGTTTTTTATATGAGCTAGGGATTAACCCCTTATCAGACATATGGTTTTTAAATATTTTTTTTCCTATTCTCTAGGTTGCCTTTTTATTCTGTCAATTGTTTCCCTTACTGTGCAGAAGAGGAGGGAGTACTTCCAAACTCACATTATGAGGCTAACATTACCCGTATACCAAAAGCCAGACAAAGACACTGCAAGAAAAGAAAATTACAGGGCTATACGTCTTATATGTGTGATATATATGATGGTCTATACATCTGATATGCATGATATGTGTGATGAACATAGATGTATGATATGTATGATGAACATAGATGTAAAAATTCTCAACAAAATACAAGCAAATCATATTCAACAGCACATTAAAAGGATCATTCACCATGATCAAATGGAATTTATGCCTGGGTTGCAAGGATGGGTCAATATATGCAAATCAATAAATGTGATACACCACAGTAACAGAATGAAGGGTAAAAATCACACAATCATCTTGATAGATGCACCAAAGTATTTGAAAAAATTCAAAACCCTTTTATGATAAAAATGCTCAACAAACTAGGTATAGCATGAATGTACCTCAACATAACAAAGGCCATATTTGACAAGCTTACAACTAACCTTATCCTCAATGTTGACAAATTGAAAGATTTTCTCCTAAGACTGGGAACAAGACAAGATTACCCATTTCCTTTCATCATCATTTCTTTTCTTTATTTGATGGAGACAGGTTCTCACAATGTTGTCCACACTGGTCTCGAACTTCTGGCTTCTGGCAATACTCCCAACTCGGCCTCCCAAAGCTCTGGGTTTACAGGTGTGAGCCACTGCACCCAAACCATTTCTATTTAACGTAGTACTGCAAGTTCTAACCAGAGCAATTAGGCAAGAAAAAGAAATAAAGGGCATTAAATTTGGAAAGTAAGAAGTAAAAGTATCTCTGTTTGTAGGTAAAATGACCATATATGTAGAAAACCCTAAAAACTTCACAAACACATACACAAAAATGTAGAACTAAGAAATAAATTCAAAAAAGTCAACATACAAAAATCAGTGGCATCAAGGAAAGAATCGATTTACAAAAGCAACAAAAAGAATAAAATAGGAATAAACTTAACCAAAGAAGTGAAAGAGGTACATTAAAAACTTAAAAGTAGGCTGGGCGCGGTGGCTCAAGCCTGTAATCCCAGCACTTTGGGAGGCCGAGACGGGCGGATCACGAGGTCAGGAGATCGAGACCATCCTGGCTAACACGGTGAAACCCCATTTCTACTAAAAAATACAAAAAACTAACCGGGCGAAGTGGCGGGCGCCTGTGGTCCCAGCTACTCGGGACTGAGGCAGGAGAATGGCGTAAACCCGGGAGGCGGAGCTTGCAGTGAGCTGAGATCCGGCCACTGCACTCCAGCCTGGGCGACAGAGCCAGACTCAGTCTAAAAACAAAACAAAACAAAAAAAAAACAAAAACTTAAAAGTATTGATGAAAAAATCAAAGGAAACACAAATAAATGGAAAGATATTCCATGTTCAGGCATTGAAAGACTTAATATTGTTTAAAACTATTCATTTTATCTAAAGCAATCTACAGATATAATACATCTCCCCCCTTCCAAATCCCAATGGCATTTTTTGCAGAAATGGAAAAAACAATCCTAAAATTCACAGGGTACCACAAAAGACCCAGAATAGCAAAATCAATCTTGAGTAAAAAGAACAAAGCTGAAGGCGTTTACACTTTCTGATTTCAAAATATATTACAAAGGTACAATAATTAAAGCAGCATAGTACTCACTTAAAAATAGATACATTAACCAATAGAATAGGATAGAGAACCCAGAAATAAACCCACATATTTATGGTCAATTGACTTTCAACAAAGGTTCTAAGAACATACGATGGGGAAAGGATGGTCTCTTCAATAAATGGTGTTGGGAAAACTGGCTACCCACAAGCAGGAGAATGAAAGTGGATCCTTATCTCACCCCATATACAAGAAATCAATTCGAATGATTAACAACTTAAACATAAGACCTAAAACTGTAAAACTACTAGAAGAAAGCACAGTACTTTTCTGTATTTAAGCTCCATGACATTGTTCTGGGCAATGATTTCTTGCATATGACCCCAAAGCACAGTCAACAAAAGCGAAAATAGATAACTGCACCCAGATTTTTTAACATATTCTTCTCTGCTACATATCACCTACCTTCATTCAAAGATCACCTTTCCCCATCATACTCATTTTTTAATACAGTGTCACTCTAAGAAAGACAAAGATTTTTCATGATTCCCCACAGTAATTCTAGAATATAACTTTAAAAAAATTTCCTGGCCGGGCGCGGTGGCTCAAGCCTGTAATCCCCCAGCACTTTGGGAGGCCGAGACGGGCGGATCACGAGGTCAGGAGATCGAGACCATCCTGGCTAACACGGTGAAACCCCGTCTCTACTTTAAAAATACAAAAAACTAGCCGGGCGAGGTGGCGGGCGCCTATAGTCCCAGCTACTCGGGAGGCTGAGGCAGGAGAATGGCGTGAACCCGGGAGGCGCAGCTTGCAGCGAGCTGAGATCCGGCCACTGTACTCCAGCCTGGGCGGCAGAGCGAGACTCCGTCTCAAAAAAAAAAAATTTCCTGGAAGTTTTTGCAAAACAGAAAGGAGTTGCAATACAAAGCATAAATTTAACACTTGCTAGATTTGTGCTCTGTGAGGAACCCCAGGCCTGCCTGATGGGTGTTAGATTCTCTCCCTGCTACAGCTATTTGTCAAACTCTTGAAAGTCCAGCTTTCCTTCCCATGGAAGGAAAATTCCCATGGAATGCTCTCTTTCGGGTTTACCCACAGAAAGGAGAGAAAATTTCTTTCTCACACAAGTTTAAGGCCTTCCTCTAAGTCCCCTTTTCCTATCATAGAATTCACCCAGCACTTCTCAGGATAAATGCTGCTGGAGAATATGAGTTTGCTTCAGGGAAATTCTGTACCCACTGTGAAAAATATGGTAACTCTCCAATATCAGTTCTCCCCTTTTGCTACGTAATAGAACCCTCCAAATATTAGGTTGGCACAAAGCCAACCAGAGTAAAGGCTGCATTTCCCATTTAGGACTAGTCATTCTTCAATTCAGACCAGCCGTAAGTGGACACTTTTGTAATTATTCATTAATATTCTTGGTGAAAACCTCAGAGTTTCCATTTTGCCAAAGTTTCCAAAGGAAAAGAGGGCCTTTTTCTAAGCCCTGAGAGCCCCACAGTGATAGTAAGTTCTCCCTTGGGATTCACCCTGGCATACCTCAGTGCTACCCCAGATCCTGTCCCTCAGGGGCTATGAGATTAGGTTTCACAGCCAAGTATGATGGTTCATGCCGTTAATCCCAACACTTTGGGAGGCCAAGGCAGGAGGATCGCTTGAGCCCAGGAGTTCCAGTCTGGGCAACATCATGAGACCCTGTCTATGTTAAAAATAAAAATTAACCAGGTGTCATGGTACATAACTCTAGTCCCTGCTACTCTGGGGCAGGGGTTGTGGGGGCTGAGGTGGGAGGATTGCTTGAGCCCAGAAGGTTGAGGCTGCAGTGAGCTATGGTCATACCACTGCACTCCAGCCTGGGCAACAAAGCAAGACCCTGTCTTTTAAAAAAGAAGAGAAAGGAGGTTGGGTGTGGTGGCTCACACCTGTAATCCCACAACTTTGGGAGGCCAAGGCAGGTGGATCACCTGAGATCAGGAGTTCGATACCAGACTGGACAACATGGTGAAACCCCATCTCTATTAAAAATACATAAATTAACAGGGTGTGGTGGCGGGCACCTATAATCCCAGCTACTCAGGAGGCTAAGGCAGGAGAGTTGCTTGAACCTGGGAGGCAAAAGTTGCAGTGAGCCGAGACTGTGCCAGTGGACTCCAGCCTGGGTGACAATAGCAAAATTCCATCTCTAAATAAGTAAATAAATAAATAAATTAGAAGGACAGAGCGAGATTAGGATTCACCGTGGCCATCCCAGGTCCTCCCACCGCAGGTCCTGCCACTCAGGGACTGTGTGACTAAATTTTTTTTAACTTCTCAGAGCCAATATTAGAATCCAATCTGATCAAATTAGAAACCTATGAACATTCTACTTACTAGCAGTGCATTCATGGAGCACTTCACAGGGAGTCATCAAAGTAACAATCAATAAATAAACTACTACCCTACCCTGAACTGTTAGGTTGGTGCAAAGTAATTGCAGCTTTTGCATTGTTGGAATTTGCTGTTTGATATTAGAATGTGTTCTTAAATAAATGTGGTTATGTTATACTTTTTTTTTTTTTTTGAGACGGAGTTTCACTCTTGTTGCCCAGGCTGGAGTGCAATGGTGTGATCTCGGCTCATTGTAACCTCTGCCTCTCGGGTTCAAGCTATTCTCCTGCCTCAGCCTCCCTAGTGGCTGGGATAACAGGCCTGTGCCACCATGCCCAACTAATTTTGTATTTTTAGTAGAGACGGGGTTTCTCCATATTGGTCAGGCTGGTTTCTAACTCCTGATCTCAGGTGATGCACCCGCCTCAGCCTCCCAAAGTGCTGGGATTATAGGCGTGAGTCACTGCCCCCAGCCTATACATCATTTTAATAGGCATTTCTCACTTTATGTTTTTTTGTTAATGACTTATTACTTGTTGTTGATTTTATGTTTATTTTAGACTATGGAAATGATGTTAGACAGAAAGAAAACTCCAGCGATTTTCTTATTCAAGCTCAAAATGGGTCGTAAAGCTGCAGAGACAACTTGCAACATTGACTATGCATCTGGTCCAGGAACTGCTAACGAACGTACAGTGCAGTCATGGTTCAAAAAGTTTTGCAAAGGAGAGGAGAACCTTGAAGATGAGGAATGTAGTGGCCGGCCATCAGAAGTTGACAACAACCAATTGAAAGCAATCACTGAAGCTGATCCTCTTACGACAAGAAGTTGCCGAAGAACTCAACCTTGACCATTCCATGGTTGTTTGGCATTTGAAGCAAATTGGAAAGATGAAAAAGCTCGGTAAGTGGGTGCCTCATGAGCTGAGCAAAAATCAAATCATCGTTTTGAAGTGTCGTCATCTTTTATTCTATGCAACAATGAACCATTTCTCAACCGGATTGTGACATGGCAACGAAAAGTGGATTTTATATGACAACTGACGACGAGCAGCTCAGTGGTTGGACCAAGAAGAAACTGCAAAGCACTTCCCAAGGTCAAATTTGCACCAGAAAAAAAAGGTCATGGTCACTCTTTGGTGCTCTGATCCACTACAGCTTTCTGAATCCTGGCGAAACCATTACCTCTGATAAGTATGCTCAGAAAATCAGATGGAAATGAGATGCACCGAAAACTGCAATGCCTGCAGTCAGCATTGGTCAACAGAAAGGGCCCAATTCTTCACGACAAGGCCTGACCTCATGTTGCACAACTGACACTTCAGAAGTCGAATGAATTGGACTACGAAGTTTTGCCTCATCCGCCAGATTCACCTGACCTCTCGCCAACCGACTACCACTTCCTCCAACTTTTTGCAGGGAAAATGTTTCCACAATCAGCAGGATGTCAAAAATGCTTCCAAGCGTTTGTTGAATCCCAAAGCATGGATTTTTACACTACAGGAATAAACAAATTTATTTCTCGTTGGCAAAAATGTGCTGATTATAATGGTTCCTATTTTGATTGATCAAGATGTGTTTGAGCCTAGTTATAGTGATTTAAAATTCACGGTCTGAAATCACAATTACTTTTGCACCAACCTAATATGTATGCAGGTGAATTCTTTCTGTTTTTGCTAATCAGTGAGGTGATCCCATGCTTAATATTGTTGCTGCAAGCATGACAGCAGATAGAAGGGGGAAGTGCCAGTGATGAAGATAACTATTAGAGGGGGAATCTCAATTGACTAGAAGACCATCCCTAACTAACTACATCACTTCTAAAGGCCTGATTTCCAGTCCAGAACTACTTTGAAAATGTTGTTTATGAACTCAAATTGTTACTCATAAAAATTATAAAATGAGAGACTATTATGAGCATATATACAATAAGTTAACCTGTAAATAACCTAAGATGATGAAGAGAAGAGCACCAAATAAAACCATAGATTAAAAGCTGGGAGCTTGGTATGTCCAGAAAAAATATACATATATTTATTTTAACAAAGCAAAGGCCTTTTGTTAGTACATGAGACTCAGAATGCCATAAGGAATGTGCTGGGCTCTAGAGGGCAGGGCGGGCACAGAGCAGCTGGCACTGCTTGTTCAGATTCCTGCCTGGACAAGCTGAATTAGAAAAATCCAGGCAAGAAACAGTGTCATTACTGGCTTCCCTGCTGTCTACTCATCTGCTCAGAGAGCTGGATACTAGTTTGGCCTGTCCTGTACCCATGGAGGACAATAGGTTATCTACTTCCTTTACCACTAAGTGAGCCAAGGGGCTGAACTGTGTTCCCCTCAAAATCCATATGCTAAAGCCATAACCCACAATGTCACTGTATTTGGAGGTAAAACCTTTAAAGAGGTACTTAAGGTTAAATGAGGTCATATGAGTAGGATCCTATCCAACATAATTGGTATCTTTATGAGAAGAGGAAAAGATACCAAGGTTATGCATACACAAAGAAAAGGTCATGTTAGGGCACAGCAAGAAGTCAGCCATCTGCAAGCCAAGGAGGGAGGTCTCAGGATAAACCAAACCTGCTAGCATCTTGATCTTGGACTTCCAGTCTTCAGGACTGAGAGAAAATGATTATTTGCTGTTGAAGTCACACAGGCTGTGGTATTCAGCGATAGCAACCCTAGACTAATACAGGCCATAAAAGAGACAATATCCTTTCTTCCTTTTTTCTGAGCTCTGGGTAAATGAAGGTCAGATAAAGCCAGGTGTGGGTGGCACATGCCTGTATTCCCCACTACTCAGGGGGCTAAGACAGAAGGATTGCTTGAGCCCAGTAGTTCTAAGCTGTAGTATACTGTTATTATACCTGTGAATAGCCATTGCACTCCAGCCTGAGCAACATAGTGAGACCCTGTGCCCCACCCACCCACCCTCCAAAAAAGAGGAGGAGGAATGAAGTAGGAACAATAGGAACAACAGACGCCTTTTTTTTTTTTTTTTTTTTTTTTTTTTTTTGAGACAGAGTTTTGCTCTTTCCACCCAGGCTGGAGTGCAATGGCATAATCTCGGCTCTCTGCAACCTCTGCCTCCCAGGTTCAAGCGATTCTCCTGCTTCAGCTTCCCGAGTAGCTGGGATTACAGGCACCCACCACCATGCCTGGCTAATTTTTGTATTTTTAGTAGAGACCGGGTTTCACCATGTTGGCCAGGCTGGTGTCAAACTCCTGACATCAGGTGATCCACCCACCTCAGCCTTCCAAAGTGCTGGGATTACAGGCGTGAGCCACCGCGCCCAGCCAACAGATGCCTCTTAAAACACCCTGAGCCTCTGCCTTTATTCTAAATTTGTCAGTCACAGGCCCTGGGGAAAGCTGACCAACTTCACTAGGACTTTTAACTCAAATCCAAGATAGAAGTTTATGTAAAGTTGTAGTCAGACTTGGCTGTGTTCAGAAAGTATATTTCTTCCATTGCTCAGCAAGTATTTATTAGCATCTATTCTGGTCTCTGGGAAAACATTAAGGACTAAGAAATGAATGAACTCTAATCATTTTCATGCTTTAAAAGTTGTGCAGCCAAGATAAAGAAATAAATAGGCAAATGACCACATAAAAGCAAGACATGTATAGTGAAAGTCATGCTCACTGCAGATAAATAAAACCTCTAGCTCTGAGTGAGGAAGGGGGAGTGGGTGCTGAGGATGTGGAAAAGAGGAAGCGTGGGTAGAGTGAGGCAGACTGGTGCGGAGTGGAGCTGTGGGAGTGGTTTAGAGCTTGCAGGAGTAAGGGAGTGAGGTGAGAGTGGAGGAACAGCAGAGTGCATATTCTCAGTTGCCAGAGATTCTGGGCAGCTTCTTTTGATCTTTGAGGATTTGGGCAGGAAAGGGTGAGAAAGGTCCATCTAGCAATCCTGTGCTTCATAATCCCCTGTATCCTTGAAATTATTACTAAAGTTTAATGCTGGGAAAGATCTCTGATTCCCCTGAATCTGATTTGGCAAGCCAATCGATCATTTGTGTTAATTGGGAAAGAAAGCAAATATTTCTGTGTGTATATACTCATTTCAAGACATTTTCAAGATGAAATGTTTTACAAACTATGCTTCTAAGTCAATAGGGTTCAACTGTTTCATTTTAATTTCAGCAACTTAGTTTATCTCCAGAAACAAAATTGCTATAAGACACTTCCTATAAGCCAGCCCTGTGCCAAATTATTTACATGGATCACTTTCTCTAGTCTTTAAACAGCCCTATTATGAATGGACAATTATCTCAATTTGACAGATGATGAAACTGAGGCTTGAAGAGATTAAGTTACCTAAGATCACACAATATGCCTCCAAAATTCGAAGAGGGCCGAAGCTTGTAATTGTGCAAGAAGAAGCAAATTTTCTATCTCTTTGGACCATAGACTGTGGATCCACTGCAACCTTGCTGAAATGGAAGTCTTTGTTGTTTCATGGGAGTTTTGCGGCATCTTCTGGCTTGTAGCAAGAAACTACTTTATCTTCACTGCATCTTATCAGCACATTGTGGACCTGTGTGATACTCTGTGTGCTAATAAAATTATCAAGCTTCCTGTGGGTCCAAATTATGGCAAAAATGTAAGACAAAATGATAATCCCAGCACTTTGGGAGGCCGAGGTGTGCAGATCACAAGGTCAAGAGATCGAGACCATCCTGGTCAACATGATGAGACCCCGTATCTACCAAAAATACAAAAATTAGCTAGGTGTGGTGGTGCACCCTGTAGTCCCAGCTACTCGGGAGGTTGAGGCAGGAGAATTGCTTGAACCTGGGAGGCGGATGTTGCAGTGAGCTGAGATCACACCACTGCACTCTAGCCTGGATGACAGAGCTAGACTCCATCTCAAAAAAAGAAAAGAAAAGAAAAACCATACGACTAGTTATCATAGATACTGTCGGCTACTGTTTCATCTCTGTTGCATGTGTCTGAGCAAAGAGAGGGAATGGGATGCACCGTTCTTTCAGCTCTCTATAGTCTCTTCCGGATTTCAGTGTTTCAGCACAGCCCTAAAAACTAACACATGATCATGCCCCATGTAACAGTCAGATCACCTTGTCTCTAGAGAGACCACGCATCCGTAACAAAGAACCTCTTAAACCTCTTATAACTGTAGGTTCCACATCTTTACGGCTTAATCACTGATGCTCTCAGGGAACCTGAGAGCTGAAAATTGATCCTGCTGAATAAGATCAATAAACAATTTTGATTCAAAGGCAGCCCAATGAGTTAATAGTGCTCCATTACAATGCCAAAGAGGATTAAGGAAAGAATAGCAACCTGGAGGAAGATATATAGAAAAGCAATATTAGGCCAGGTGTAGTGGCACGTGCCTGTAGTCCCAGCTACTCGGGAGGCTGAGGCAGGAGAATCGCTTGAACCTGGGAGGCGGAAGTTGCAGTGAGCCGAGATCAGGCCACTGCACTCCAGCCTGGGCGACAAAATGAGACTCTGTCAAAAAAAAAAAAAGCAATATTAATAATGCAAATATTTCAGTTACAGGGCATCTTTAAAAGCTAGATACAGTACTGGGGACCTTGAGTATATTATCTCATTTAGTCCTTAAAACAACCCTTTAGACGTTATATAAATAATACAACTGAAGTTTCACTTAAGTTGCTGAAGTTCACAGATAAGCAGTAGAACCAGGACTGGAACCCATGTCTCATCATATCAGAGCCCCTAGACTTAAGTGCTATGCTTCCTTTACTCTCACTGGCAACAGCTTTGGTGCATGTACCTAATGCCAGTTATATCATAAAGAATCTACATGGATAAGCTTATTTCATACACTTAGAAATGGTTTGGAAGAGGCCGGGCGTGGTGGCTCACACCTGTAATTCCAGCACTTTGGGAGGCCAAGGCGGGCAGATCATGAGGTCAGGAGATTGAGACCATCCTGGCTAACACGGGGAAACCCCGTCTCTATTAAAAATACAAAAAATTAGCCAGGTGTGGTGGCATGCGCCTGTAATCCCAGCTACTCAGGAGGCTGAGGCAGGAGAATTGCTTGAACCTGGGAGGTGGAGGTTTCAGTGAGCCAAGATCACGCCACCGCACTCCAGCCTGGGCGACAGAGTGAGACTTCGTCTCAAAAAAAAAAAAAAAAAAAAAAAAAAGATTTGGAAGAAGCTATAGAAGTCTTGATATTACTGGTGACCCAGTATAAGGAGGAGTGGTGAATATCTCTATTCTAAAGGATTTTCTAATTCTGAAGGATTTGGACAGCTCTTGCAATCGCCAAATGTAAGTGGCCTGAAAAGTTCACACTTAGATTATTGCCTTTATTTTTGGCTCCCACACTGTAAAAGAAATTAGAATTAGAGCACAGATACAGAAGCTATGATAATGAAAGTCCTAAGAAAAATTCCATTAAGAAACACACACACGTAAGTCAGAAATTCAGTGGGAATACCTCTGGACCTTGCATTTTAAGAGATGGGAAGGAAAAAGTTAACTGTAGTCCTGAAATCAATTCTCTCCCTTTAACAGGGGATACTTCTGGAAGGAAAGAGAAAAAAAAAAAAACTTGACTCTGACTCTGTCAGATCTCCTTATAACATGCTAATAAGAGACCTCCTGGCAAACACACTAATGATATTCACTAGCAGAGGGGTCTTTATCTAGCAGAATGCATCTGCTCAGTCCTCAATTGCTTCTGATAGACAAACTTAGAGTCTATGAATTTACAGGACATGGCTCCTTGAAAAATGCCGTGGGTTTGTAATGCTAAGTAATTGCCAGAGAATAAAATGGAGATGTTTCTAACTAAAATAGCCCCTCTGGGTAGCTGATGGGCACCCATGCATCACAGACATCACTGAGAGATCTTTCATGTTAAACCTATCCCGTGGCTTATTCTCATGAGGTAAGAAAGGACCTGGGACATCCCAGACTTTTGCATTTTTACCTGTGCTTCATAATTACCTGCATCCTTGAAATTATTACTAAAGCTTAATGCTGGGAAAGATCTCTGATTCCCCTGATTCTGATTTGGCAAGCCAATCAATCTTTTGTATTAATCAGGAAAGAAAGCAAATATTTCTATACAAATATACCCATCTCAAAACTTTTCAAAAAAGATGTTTTCCTTACATGGAAATATCTTAACTTTTTCTGATTATGAGGTTACATATAGTCATTTTGTAACGCTCAGACAAAACAGAAAACTCCATGGAAGATAAAATAAGAATCACAAAATCTTTCCCAAAGAGAAAGACCGCTCAATTTTTGTATATATCTTTCCAGAGAATACACAACTTATATGTATATCTATTTTACAAGTATATGTATATAACAAAGACTAGCTTATACTACCCACACTTTCCTATCATTTTTCTTTTCTACCTAAGATATCACTGACCGTCTTTTATATAATAAGGATAGTTCTCAATTATCATCATTGTTTAAATGGAATTCTAATGTGTTAAGTGCCATAAATTAGCAGATTCTCTATTGATAGACATTTAGCTTTTCACATTCTCACTATGAATAATGCTAAGAAGGCAATATAGTTCTTGCACTTTCATGAACGTATTCTTTTATGCTATGTACATTATTTCTGGGTCAAAGGGCAAGCAGAGTTTCATTTAATTTTGTTTTAGACATGGGCTATATATTGAGAAATTGCCCTCCCAGGAGCAGTACACAGCTGTTCTTATGCTGTGTCACCCATGCCAGTAGTAGCTAGAAAATGCATTTCCAAAGACTGGTGCTAGTTTTCTGTGCATTCTGTGAGTGCTCAATTTAAGCAATAGCCACTTAGTGTAACAAAATCTATTCACCTTAATAGCAGAGATTTCTACTTTATCCCTGGCTCACTGCCCGACTTTTGATCTCAGATATCTAAGTCCAATAAATGTTGTAGCTCCAGGCAAGTGACACAGGTAGCTTTATCCCCCTCCAATCTACCCAGTTACATTCTCTTAAGGCATGTTCTCATCCTTCAAGCATGAAGTTCTTGCCTCTGGCTTTTGTTTCTCTCTTGTTCCTGGCTTCAGTGACCTTGAGTACCCTGGAATCTTCCATATTGAGAAAGAAATGATAGAGGGGAGGGGAGATGGAAAAAAGAATTAAATATATCTATTTTTAAAAAGAAAGACAATTTTAGAATAGACATGTCTAGAAGGAGGAAGAAACAGAGGAGGGGGACAGGTATAAAAGCTGGACTTCTCTGAATATACTCTGCTTTGAAGGTTTGACTTTGGAACCATCTAAATATTTTATCCAACACAAAAATATCAAAACTTAAATGGCAATCCCAAAAATCTAAAAGGAATAGAAATCAAATTAGCCTGTTTAATAAATGGGTTGTATAACCACACAAAGGACTATTTGAAATGACTTTCAAAGAGTAATTTGAGAATACTTCCTTATTGGAATATAGCCTAAAAACAGAAGAATTGCAAAATGTTTTCAGTGTTTTCAGTAATTATATTGAGACTTTAATACATATATTGTGGGATAAAAGAAATGAATGTTGGTGTCACTGATAAGAGATAAGAAATAAAAGTTTAGGTAAAAATTCTGTAATCCTAAATTTGAATTGGAATCTTATATTTTATTTTCAAAATATCTTTTTCTACCCCTGTCCACTGAAAAGTCCTAGAAATATTGACCAACTTAGTAGAAATGATTCCCCTCTCACCCTGGATATTATCTATAAATATAATTTCCCAAAGTCTTATTGAAGAAATTGCTGTTTCTGAGCTTGAAGCAACTATACAAATGTACCTGGAAGATTTTACCATACTGGAAAAAAGCAACTTGCCAAAGACTGCTGAAGTCATATCAAAAAAACAAAGAAGTCAACTTGAAGAGGCTTTCTCTTGGCAAAGATGGGAAAATGTGAACCTTGATAAATAATTGCAAGCATTATTCATAGTAACCAAGACATGTAATCAACCTAGGTGTCTATGGATGGATAAATATATAAAGAAAATGTAATATACACAATGAAATATTATTCAGCCTTTAAAAAGAAGGAAATCCTGCCATTTGTGACAACACGGATGAACCTGGAGGACATTATGCTAAGTGAAATAAGCCAGACACAGGCAGGCAGATACTGCATGATCTCACCTATGTGTGGAATCTTAAAATGTCAAACTCATGGACACAGAGAGTAGGATGGTGGTTGCCAAGGGAGTTGAGGGAAATGAAGAAGTACTAGTCAAAGGGTACAAAGTTTCTGTTATGCAGGGTGAGTAAGTTCAGGAGTTTATTGCATAGCATGGGGACTACAGTTAATAATACTCTGTTGTATACTTGAAATTTGCTAAGAGTAGATCTTAAATATTCCTACCATAAAAAAAAATGGTGACTACGAGAGGTGATGAATATGTTAATTAGCTTATAGTGGTAATCATGTCACAATGTATATGCCTATCAAAACATCACATTGTACATCTTAAATATGTACAATTATTATTTGTTAATTATACCTCAATAAAGCCAGAAACATAAAAATGAAATAACTACAATTAATTGAAAAATATCAAACATATCCAAAACTGATAAAGAAAGGTAAAGAATTTGGCCTGGCACAGTGGCTCACACCTGCAATCTCAGCACTTTGGGATGCCAAGGCAGGCACATCACCTGAGGTCAGGAGTTTGAGACCAGCCTGGTCAATATAGCAAAACCCCATCTCTACTAAAAATACAAAAATTAGCCAGGCATGGTAGCGAGCGTCTGTAGTCCCAGCTACTACTCAGGAGGCTGAGATAGAGAATCACTTGAACCCAGAGGTGGAGGTTGCAGTGAGCCGAGATCGTACCACTGTACTCCAGCCTGGGTGACAAAGTGAGACTCTGTCTCAAAAAAAAAAAAAAAAAACGAGAGAAAGAAAAGTGAAGAATTTATCCTGGCTTTTCTGTAAAAACTGCACCTCAGAAGAACCAAATTACTGATAAGGAATTTTACTCTTTAGAAATATTTCCAGCTAATAAATGAAGGAATAACAGCGTTGAAACAAATTGCCGTTTTGTAATCTCAGGTGAATTTATGGATCTAGGCAATGATCATTAATGGCTGAGAAAATCACAACAAAAGAACAATTAGACATTTGTGCCTCCTGATAGAAGTATACAATATCACCTTCAGAGCTGTTTTGCCAAAAAAAAAAAAAAAAAAAAATCAAACCCAAATCTAATCAAGGCTCTCACTCTAACTCACATGCTCTAGGATATACCAAGGACAAAGGAAGATCATGAAATACCACCATGGGGATTCAATCAGCAAATTCTGAAATGCAACATTATCCTTCACCCTGCTTGGCCTAAAAGTACAAAATAACATGAGGAAAAATTAGTTTCCAGAGCCAGTTATATTTTGAAAAATCATCAGAAAAGTGAGAATCAAGGATAGAATTTCTAGAAAGTTCCTTCCCCTAAAGCCTTCACACTTGCCTCAGTGTATATATGTGGTTATACCTCTGCTTGTCCCACTGACGGGCTGCCAGTCATTAAATTCAAGCACCAAGAGACAAACTCTTGAAAAACAAGGCAGCCTAGGAGAAAGCAACATGATTTTTCATGTATTTTAACTTGGTTTTTCTCATAAAATGGTTTCTGAATGTTTCTTAGTTTTCAATGGGCAATAAATAACTTTTAGGGAAATAGATTTGAGCCAATCTGAAGAAGAGTTTGAGATGAAGAGAAAGTTTTGCTGTCTATAAGGAGTGCATTAGGATAGAATCTCTCCAGGAAAAGGTCACCTGTGTTGACTGCCTTTATGAGGTGACATTTAAATAAAAGTACTTGTTCAGTTTTCATTGAAAGACATTAAAAGACATCTTCAAAAAATTTTTTTGGGAATGTGAGAAACTTTACTGCACAAATGATCATGTTTTGTCAAATAAGATTTTAAAAAACTATACACACACACAAAAATGAAAAAACATGGCAAAACCCCATCTCTACTAAAAATGCAAAGCTTAGCTGGGCATGGTGGTGGACGCCTGTAATCCCAGCTACTTAGGAGGCTGAAGCAGGAGAATCGCTTGAACCTAGGAGGCAGAGGTTTCAGTGAGCCAAGATCGTGCCATTATACTCCAGCCTGGGTGACAGAGCAAGACACTGTCTCAAAAAAAAAAAAAAGGAAAAATTGGAAAAATAAAGTACATGCAGTTTATTTGACAGAGGACTGTTTAACTGAACCATACTACATCCATATATGTGAAGTTATGCAGCAATAGAAAATAATAATGGACATTTATATTTTTAGATATAAAAAGAGCTGTTGAACCTATCACTGAAATTTTAAAAAGAAGCTGAAGAACAAGTACAGTGTAATAAATTATTTGTTTTTACAATTTAAGTATAGAGTAAATGTGATCTTTTTTTTGGTAGAAGTTCTATAGATTTTAATAAATATTTAGATTCATGTAACCACCACCACAAATAGGACTCACAACAGTTTCATCACCCTAAGAAAAAGTTCCCTGATGCTAACTCCTCTGTAGTCAAACCTTCACCCCACCCATAATCCCTGGCAACCACTGATCTATTTTCCATCACTGTAATTTTTCCTTTTCCAAGAATGTGACATAAATGGAATCACCTAGTATTTAACGTTTTGAGACCAGCTTCTCTCAGCATGTGATATGGTATGTATCTGTGTCTCCACCTAAATCTCATGTTGAATTGTAATCCCCAGTGTTGGAGGTAGAGCCTAGTGAGAGGCCATTGGATCATGGGGACAGATTTCTCATGAATGGTTCAGTACCATCCCGTTGGTATTGTCCTAAGGATAGTGAGTGAGTTCTGCAGAGATCTGGTTTAAGCGTGGAGCACCTCCCCACTCTCTCTCTTGCTCCTGCTCTGGCTATGCCATGTGCCTGCTTAGCCTTCTGCCATGATTGTAAGTTTCCTGAAGCCTCCCCAGAAGCCGAGCAGATGCCAGCAGCATGCTTCCTACACAGCCTGCCAAACAGTGAGTCAATTAAACCTCTTTTTTTTTTTTTTTTTTTATAAATGACCCAGTCCCAGGTATATCTCTACAACAATGTGAGAACGACCTAATAACAGCATGTCTTTGAGATTCATCCAAATTCCTACCAGTATCAGTAACTCATTCCTTTTTACTGCTGAGCATGATTGTATTCTATGGATGTGGTACCTTTGTTTACCCATTCACTCATTGAAGGGCATTTGGGTTGTTTCCAGCTTTTGGCTATCACAAATAAAGTTTCTTTGATGGCCAGGCATAGTGACTCACCCCTGTAATCCCAACACTTTGGGAGGCTGAGGTGGGAGTATCGCGCTTGAGGTCAAGAGTTCGGGACCAGCATGGCCAAAATAGTGAAACCCTATCTCTACTAAAAGCACAAAAATTAGCTGGGCGTGGTGGCACACACCTGTAGTCCCAGCTACTTGGGAGGCTGAGGCAGGAGAATCGCTTGAACC
Organism: Macaca thibetana thibetana; assembly: GCF_024542745.1. NCBI lineage: Eukaryota > Metazoa > Chordata > Mammalia > Primates > Cercopithecidae > Macaca > Macaca thibetana. The sequence goes on from NC_065587.1 coordinate 68,820,972, forward strand.
CGGGAGGTGGAGGTTACAGTGAGCCAAGATTGCACCACTGCACTCCAGCCTGGGCAATAGAAAGAGACTCTGTCTCAAAAACAAATAAATAAATAAAAATAAAGTTGATACGAGCAGTTTTTACATATGTTTGTGTGACCATAAGTTTTTGTTTCACTAGGGTAAATACCAGGTTTAGGATTGCTAGGTCCTGAGGTACGTGTATGTTTACCTTTCAAATAAACTGACAAACCATTTTCTAGAGTGACTGCAATTTCCAGTTATCCTGCAGCCTCATCAGCAATTGGTGTTGTCAGAAACTTCTTATTTTCGTAATTTTTATCAATGTGCACAATTGTTTTTAAAATTCACAAAATTAAAAGAAAATATATTGTGCACTATTTGTGTAAATGAAGCAAAACACAAACACACAAAAGGAAGATAAAAATAAGAAACTAATTCAAGAAACTAAAGAAAGAAAAAATTAACTTTTTAAAATTAGAATAAAGGCATATATATGTAATAGGGATAGTTTGAAACACTCCCAAACATCTGCTCTGAGCCAACAACAATCAGATAGTGTGAGGGCGATACAAATTAAATGTGAGACTTAACTCTCCCCGTTAAAAATAAGGAAACAGACTTACCCAACTGCCCCCCCGCCACCCTTCTCTTTCTCTGTCTCTTTGAAAATGTATGTAAATCTTTTTAAAATGTAAATAGCCCTCTAGCCAGTTTTACAACCCAGGAATATCTTTCTCAAATACCTAGGAGCCATCCCTTTGAAATGTAAGCATCCAGAAAGATAGTGCTCCTATCTCTGAATTTATATGAGTGGGTAGGACTCTAACTTTGGCAAGTTCCTTGCTCCAAGTTACAAAACCACCTCCTGTCACAAGGATATGAGAATTTTATTTTTCCTTTGGTTAAAGCCAACTAGCGAACACAGATGGCCACTCCAACTACCAGGTGAACCTAAACTATGTGTATGTCAAATGGTACTTCTAAGTTCTCCTATTTGAGAACCAGTTATTGTTTGTCTTGAGAGCATATCTGTAATGGGTTTTTATCTTCTTCAGGATATAAACAAGTAGGATTTCTTTCTGTCTTTGCAAACTCTTAGTGAATTGCCTGTGATGTGCATCACATTCTGGTTCAATGCTTATTCAATGGCAATTGTTTTCTTTCTCTTCTACCTTTGTGGAGAGGTTTTCTAGGTTAAGAGAAGATTTTGTTTTTAATTATATTTCCCCCACAATAGCAAACACATCCCCAACCACACACACACGCGCGCGCACACACACACACACACACACACACTACAGGTAATTAGACAGGCCTGAGCAGGGCAGGAGAGGGCTCTTCCCCCACCCACTACGAATGTCAGTGATGTTTCTGAAATTATCACATTGACTCTCTAAAAGTGATAAATTGGGCAGCACAGTGGCTCATGTCTGTAATCCCAGCACTTTGGGAGGCCAAGGTGGACAGATCCCTTGAGGTCTGGAGTTCAAAACTAGCCTGGCCAACATGGTAAAAACCCCATCTCTACTAAAATACAAAAAGTAACTGAGCACGGTAGTGGACACCTGTAATCCCAGCTACTCAGGAGGCTGAGGCAGGAGAATCGCTTGAACCCAGAAGGTGGAGGTTTCAGCGAGCCAAGATTGCCCCACTGCAGTCCAACCTGGGCAACAGAATAAGGCTCTGTCTCAAAATAAATACATGAGTAAAATAAGTGAGAACACATGATACTTATCTTTCTGTGTCTGACTTGCTTCACTTAAGATAATGGCCTCCAGTTCCTTCCATGTTGCTGCAAAATACATGATTTCATTCTTTTTGTGGAGGACTCGTATTCCATTGTGTATATAGACCATAATTTCTTTATCCAATCGTCTGTTGATGGACACTCAGTTGATTCCATATCTTTGCCATCATGAATAATGCTGAAATAAACATACAAGTGCAGATATATTTTGATGTGATTATTTCTTTTCCTTTGGGTAGATACCTAGTAGTAGGATTGCTGGATCAAAATGGCAGGTGCCTGTAATCCCAGCTACTCGAGAGGTTGAGGCAGGGGAATCACTTGAAACTGGGAGGTGGAGGTTTCAGTGAACGAATATCGTGCCACTGCACTCCAGCCTGGATGACAGAGCAAGACTCTGTCTCAAGAAAAAAAAAAAAAAAACAATGCTGGGTGATTACCCTTATATGCATTTCCTGGATGAGCCATTTTAAAAATTATTTTTTGTTGGAAATTTCCCTGCAGAGCTGTTGCACATTGTGGGGTGTTAACCCCCAGACACTCCCACGAGGCCCCAGTCACCCAGGGGTGCCTTTGGCTGGGAGGAGCTGAAAAACTCAGACTCTTATTTATCTATGAAAACAACAGTTCAGTTCCTCACACAAATGCACACAGATAAACCAAATTTAGACAGATTTTAGGAGAAAAAGCAATCGAGAATTCCTTGTAGAATGCATCTACCAACTAGAATTAGGATCCTTAAACAACAACTTCTTAGGAGAAAACCAGCTCAGAACAAATCAAGGACCGTTAACCAAAGGGAGGTCTGGGGCTCAGGAGTACTTACCAGTTCCACCAGAGGAGGAGCTCGAAGCTTCAATGCGCCCCCTGCTGGTGGTACCTTAGCTCTGGTTTTGGGCAACTCCTTTAGGATCCTGAGTCTTCTCTGAGGCCTCAGGTGTTTGGGCACCAAATTATTGTTGACGAAAAGAGCCGAACTCCGTAAAATATTTTAAGAGATTTATTCTGAGCCAAAGATGAGTGACCAGGGCCCGTGACACAGCACTCAGGAGGTCCTGAGAACATGTGCCCAAGGTGGTCAGGGTACAGCTTGGTTTTGTATATTTTAGGAAGGCGTGAGACATCAATCAAATACATTTAAGAAACACATTGGTTATTTGGAAGTCCCCACGGGGCAGGGGACGGGACTTAAAAGCTACAGGTAAATTTAAATATTTTCTGGTTGACAATTGGTTGAGTTTATCTGAAGACCTGGGATCAATGGAAAGGAATGTTGAGGTTAACATAAGGGATCGTGGAGTCCAAGTTTTATTGTGCAGAGAAATCTCTCAGATAGCAGACTTCAGAGAGATAGCAGATTGTAAAATGTTTCTTATCAGACCTAAAAGGGTGCCTGGCTCTTAGTTGATTATCTCCTGGATCTGGAAAGGAAGGGGGAAAAAAAGGGCGGGGGAGGGGCGAGGGATTCTCTATAGAATGTGGATTTTTTCCACAAAAGATTTTGTAGGGCAATTTCAAAGTATGGCAAGGCAACATATTTTGTGATAAAACATTGTAATTTTATTTTTAGTTTTAGTTTTAGTTTTATTTATTTTTTATTTTTATTTTTATTTTTTTGAGACAGAGTCTCGGTCTGTCGCCCAAGCTGGAGTGCAGTGGTGCTATCTCCACTCACTGCGAGCGCCGCCTCCCTGGTTCACGCCATTCTCCTGCCTCAGCCTCCCGAGTAGCTGGGACTACAGGTGCCCGCCACCACGTCCGGCTAATTTTTTGTATTTTTGCTAGAGACAGGGTTTCACCGTGTTAGCCAGGATGGTCTCGGTCGCCTGACCTTGTGATCCGCCCACCTCGGCCTCCCAAAGTGTTGGGATTACAAGTGTGAGCCACTGCACCCGGCCAAGACATTGTGATTTTCTTCCTTGTTATGCCAGAGTCAGATTGAAAACTAAATCACAATATACAGGGTCAAATAAAACCCATCTGATAAGAATTTATGGTTTGTAGGGCATAACTCCCTAGATCCCTTAGGTAGGAATTTGGGCAAGATAAAAAATCAGAGTTTAGTCCTCAATTCCTTAAGATAAATCTCTTTCTATCTCTCTCTCTATCTCATATCTCCATCCTATTTTCTGGAAAACTCTGACTAATGCAAGAAATTAAAGAGACAAAACACAGGATACAATATCTTAAACAACAAAATACTATTCAGCCATAAAAAAGAATGAAATCCTGTCATTCATGGCAACATGGATGAGCTAAAGCAGTCGTCCCCAGCCTTTTAGGCACCAGTCACTGGTATAGTGGAAGACAATTTTTCCATGGTTGGAAGGGGGTGGGAGGATGGTTTTGGGATGAAACTGTTCCATCTCAGACCATCCGGCAGTAGTTAGATTCTCATAAGGAGTGTGCAACCTAGATCCCTCGCATGTGCAGTTCACAATAGGGTTTGTGCTCCTGTGAGAATCTAATGCTTCTGCGCATCTGACAGGAGACAGAGCTCCAAGGTAATGCTCACCTGCCACTCACCTCCTGCTGTGCTCCCAGTTCCTAACAGGCCATGACCCCCTACCAATCCACGGCCCAGGGGTGGGGACCCCTGGCCTAGAGGACATTATGTTAAGTGAGATAAGTCAGGCACAGTAATATAAATGCTGCACATTCTTACTTACCTGTGGTAACTAAAAAAGTTGAGCTTACAGGCCGGGTGCTGTGGCTCACACCTGTAATCCCAGCACTTTGGGAGGCCAAGGCGGGCAGATCACCTGAGGCCAGGAGTTTGAGACAAGTGCCCTTTCTCCTAGGAACTGAAAAAAGACCTATCGCTACTAAAAATATAAAAATTAGCCGGGTATGGTGGCAGGTGCCTATAATCCCAGCTGCTCAGAAGCCTGAGGCAGGAGAATCGCTTGAACCTGGGAGACAGAGATTGCAGTGAACCAAGATTGCACCACTGCACTCCAGCCTGGGAGACAGAGCGAGACTCCATCTCAAAAAAAAAAAAAAAAAAGTCGAGCTTACAGAAGTAGAGAGTAAAATAACGTAGCGGGTAGAAGGGGATACAGAGAGGTTGGTTAACAAATACAAAATCACAGCTAGATAGGAGGAATAAGTTCTAGGGTTCCGTAGCTCTGTAGGGTGACTGTAGCCAACAATCGTTTATTGCATATTTTCAAACAGCTAGAAGAGAGGATTTTGAATGTTCTCACACAAAGAAATGAGAAATGTTTGAGGTACCCTGATTTGATCATTACACATTGTGTACATGTATTGAAATATCACTCTGTATCCCATAAATATGTATAATTATTATGTCAATCAAAAATAAAAGTTTTAATTAAAAAATACATTTTAAAAATCAATACAATATCTGACCTGACACTGCAATCTCAACTGAAGGAGGAAACCAATGCTATAAAAGGCATTATGAGGTCAACTGACAAATTGGAATACAGATAGCTAGCTAGCTAGATAGATAGATAGATGATAGACTAGATAAAAGTGGTGTCCATTTAAATTTATGGAGCTAATAACTGTACTGTCATATAGAAGAATATCCCTATTCTTAGGAAATACACACTGAACTATTTGGGAGTAAAAGGCCATGATAATATAAGGCAATGAACATATAAACTTACGCTTAATAGATTCAAAAAAGAAAATATACAAAGATATATAGAGAGACTAATATAGATATGTATATATCTATAGATACAGAGAAGGGGGGCAAATGCTAAAGCAAGAAAGACAAAATGTCAACAATAGACAAATCTCAGGGAAGCTGGGGAAAGGGTGTTGTACAGTTTGCAATTTGCAGCTGGTATGTTTTAAATTATTTTTAAATGAAAAGATTTTTTAATAGGTTGAGGACTTATATTTATGACATCCAATGGACTGTGCATGCTGTATGGAAACAAGGAGAAAATAAATGTCATCATTGCTTAACACGTGAAGGGTAAAAAGACAATTAACTCATTGAAGACTATGCGCAGAAACACAAAAGCCTTTGCTTGTGTGATTATAGGTTTACCAAAGGCACAAAGGGGGTTGTATATATTTTAGGATTATAATTTACATAACTTAATTGGAAAAATTACAGATTTTAAGATATTTTTACAAATCTGAGCGACTGTAAAGACTGCTAAAGTCTTGGGACATATTCTTACCAAGTCCCGGATCTTTTGTTTTGTTTTGTTTTATTTTGTTTTGTGCCTGCAATCAAACCAGGTTTTTTAGACCAGGAAAACGTGAGAAGCTAGAGTTGCTCTACTCAGTTAACCCAAACCAGGACTCCTGAGATTATTCCCTTATACGACAGGCACCACATCCGAGAAAGGATTCTGGAAACGTGAGCTGGAACACAAAAGAACTGTCTTGATGGGAAACACACTCCAAAGGACGCCATTGTGGGGAGGAAAACACAAAATATTTCTTGAGAAGAATATGGAGATGGCAAAGTCTCTAACCTCCAGAAACCTTAAACTCTAGGGGAAGAAAGCAAAAATTTAGGGGCAAGAGTATTCATATTAAAACTCAAACAATAAGTAGTTTTTCTATAAACTATCTTTTTTTTCTATTGGTGAAAGTACACACAATCATTCTCTCCAAACTCAGACATTTTAGACAAATAGATAATAGAGACACAGAGAGAGAGAGAGAGATGATAGATAGATATACATACATACATACTATGTACATATATACTTACATACGTTGGTACATAGATGTTTCTTTATCAAAGATTAAGTTATTCTAGATGCATATCTTGTAGCCTACATTTTTATACTTTTTCATCATTTTTAATAACTGCATACTGCTCTATTATATGCTATATTTTCTGTATTAGATTAGATCCATGTTTTATCACCATTTAGGTGGCTTTTGGTTTTCTGTTACTGTAATGTTGAGATAAACCTCTTTATATACTTGTTCAATTATTCCCATTAAACAAAAGCCCAAGGTGCAAAGTTTCTGAGTAAAAAAATAGGCACATTTTAAGGCTTCTGATGTATATTGCCAAATTGTGCTAAAAAGAAAAACTCTACCAATTAACACTCCCAGCAACAATGCCAAGAGAATGCTAGTTTCCCTACATCTCACCAACACTGGCTGGAATGCATCGTTTTAGAGATGAATGCTGGGAACCGATGCACTCTTTGCTCTACCTCTCCCCCTCTTAACAGTCTAGAACACAGGTGCTCAATAAATCAATCCAGGCTCCAGTCCAGTAGACATTCTGATCTAATCTGACTGCTCTGGGTAACAGAAAAGTCTCCCTTGGTTCACTGCCCAGTATCCTGGCATCATGAGAATCCTATAAAGGCAGTAGCTCCAGGCACATTACAGAGGGACCCAACTCCACTAAACCACCACCAGCTCCCCAAGTCACCCCTTCAGCCATGAAGTTCCTGCTCCTGGTCTTGGCAGCCCTTGGATTCCTGACCCAAGTGATCCCAGGTAAACTGGATAAACAGGAGGAAGGGAGAACTGGGAACAAGGAACACTAGCAGATCTGGTTGCTCTGGTGCTAGATGAGCCAGGTTGGGTGGAGGCAGGGCTCACCCCACTAGTTCCAGTCTAAGATAGAGATCTCCTAACAACCACCACTAGCCTTGATATCCCACACCCAAACACCACCCTATATAACCTTTATAAAAATTTGTTTTCTATTCTAAAATGATAGTCACCCTCAACCTGAACCAAAATATCTTCTTTCAATTTATGTGAGCTCCTTTTATCTAACCTCCCAAGACACACTGAAGGCTTCTGTCATTACCATGTGCATCCACTGAAATCAGCCCTGGGTTGGAGCTCAAAGGAGGTATTGAGCCTAGAAGGAAAAGATTGAGGTTCCCAGCCCTATGCTCAACAGAAAGCTGGCAGGTGGGGGATGGAAGTAGACCTCTTACAGGGCTAGTTCCCACAGGATGGTAAGCAATGGGTTCAGCTCAAACCCTGGGGCTAGGAGATAATGCACGGTCAGAAAGAGACAGAGAGACACACAGAGAGCAGGAAGAGAGAGAGATCAGAGGAGGGCCAGGCAATGGATGTGAAGAAAGCCAGAGAGGCCTGAGGGTGCTCGAAGAGGCCCCTGCTGTGAGCCAATGGCAGACACAGAGCACTGAGGTAAACAGATTTTACCAGAGGGTGAAATGGTGCCCAGCACTGTGTGAATGCAAAAATGCCCTGTCACTAGCAACCATTATTTTCTTTTTAATGGTTTTGGAGAATGATTTGACTCCTCCCACTTTGCCCCAGGTTGACTGATATTGACAGTTTTAGAGTCTATGAAAACAAGTATGGCAGAAACACCTTAAAAGGGAGCCTGTGGGGTGAGTGAGAATAGCCCCATTTCTCCCTTTTGAGTATCCAAATGAAGACCATGAAGACCTGGCTCCCCATCCCTGTTTTCACCCCTACATCCTATTCTGCAGTATCAAATTTAGCAAAAAGCTTCAAAGATGCAGATACTGGTAAAGAAGAAGAGCTCCTCAGACAGAGTTCCCCAAGGCCATCAATCCAGGAAAATTCTGTCTCCTCCTCACTGGGTTTCCCGAGTCTCATTTGCACAACATCCTAAGGATATATCTCAGAACAGAAAGCCAAACACTCCCATCTGGCGCTGACAGGTGAGCAGTCCTGTGCTGCTTCTAACCACAACCTCTCTGTCTTGTCCTCTCCCATACAGCCAGTGGGGGTGGGTCAAAATGTGTGAGTGACACCCCGGGATACTGCAGGACACATTGCCACCGGGGGGAGACAGCATTGTTCATGTGCAGCCCTTTCAGAAAATGCTGCATCAGCTACTCCTTCCTGCCTCAGCCTGACCTACCGCAGCTCATCGGGAACCACTGGCCATCAAGGAGCAGAAACACACAAAGGAAAAACAAGAAGCAACAAACGACCGTAACGCCATAATAACCCCTCCTATCACCCCCACCAACTCAAAGAAATATCATTTCCACAGTTCCGGTTCCTCTTACATTGTTGAGAACTAGCCAGGTCTCCTCCTTATGGGGCAGATATCTATAGCCAACCCCAGAACTTCTGTCTTCTACCATTCTGTCATTCATCTAATAACTAATTTGGAGTTTGTATCTATCTTATGAGAACAATCATCATGCAGACTCGTCCACAGGGGATCTGTCAGTTCGGGTCCTCCAAATGAAAAATGCCAAGACAGAATTGGACATGCAAAAGATTGACTGGGAGAACACACCTGTGACGGACAAAGGTGAGAGAGAACAACCACAGGCAGGGAGAACCTTCAGACTGCAGTGCTGACCTAATACGTATCAAAGGAGAGAGGGATAGAGGAGGACTGAATAGAAGGAGACTGAGACTGCAGCTCTAAGAAAGTCTCAGCCAAACAGATGGGGAGGCCCAAAGCAAGGCTTGCCCCTCAGAGGAGCTCACACAGGGCAGGAATAGCCAGGTTCTCATATCCCAGGGGTTCAGTCTTTGGCTAAGAGCAGCCCCTGGAGAACATGGGGTAACTGCTACCATTGGTCTGGAAGTATGACAGCTTGAGGCTGTCCACCAACTATCCCCCTGAAGCAAGTTCTCTTGAAAGGAAATCTGAACAGTGCTGCCATGGAGTATAAGGAGGAAGAGAAAGGAGCTAAAAGTCTAGGTTTGCCCAGCTAGGTAGACTGACTTGTGAAGTATTTATTTATTCATTTGAGTAACAAAGCAGACAGAATACATAGCTGCCATTGGTAGTACACCCCGAAAGCAAGGAAGGCATGATGCTGGTGACTCAAACGTACCTACCCATGGTGTAAAATTGGCATAATCCTCCTGGGAAGCTGTGCAGAAATAAGCACAGAGAAGCAGAACTCTACTTGTTTAATCCACTAAACATTACTTCTGGAAATTGGTTCATCATAAATTATCCAAGAGAAGTAAAAAGTTATGGGCACAAAGGTTTTTCCATATAATATTATTTAAAATGCTAAGAAAATGAAAAAATCTAAATGGTGAAATATTATATACTAATGCCATCTATAAATACAAACAAATAGAATGCTTATAGAATAATGGAACATAATAACATTATTCAAAATTGCATTTATGCTGTAGTTGTCAAAATTGTCTCCTTATATGACACAAAAATCATTAAAATTATGACTTTTTTGTTTGGTTGGAAAGCAGAATTATGCATAAATTTCCTCTTACAGTTTGATGCCCATTTGTTTTATATAATATTTATTTGACAGGTACTAACTTCTATTTGAGAAGAACAAACCAAAACACTCAGGCCTAAATAATTAAAAGCAGTCCTAAAAACTAGCAAACCAGGTAAGAAAAGATGTTAATGCCTATTCCCTAACTTATATCTTAGACCAAAATTAATTCTAGATAGTTTTAAAATGACAGTGTAAAAGCAAAGTATTAAAAGATTGTGTGGTCAAATATTCAATTTAAGAGCAAGGAAATTCTTATAAATATAACAATAGAGGCAAAACTCGTGTAAGATTAAATTGATTAGGTGGCATTAAATATTAAGTTCTTGTGTATGTCAAAAGGTATCATTTTGAAATTCATCCATCTTACTGGGTATTGCAGGAGTTCATTCCTTTTTGTTTATAAATACTCTTCTGTCATATGAATAGTATTTATTTATACACTGATTTGTTGATGGACATTTGGGTTGTTCCCAGTTTATGGCTATTACAAATAAAGCTTCTATGAACATTTATGTACAAATCTTTGTATGGATGTATGCTTTCATTTCCCTAAGGTACATATCTAGGATTGGAATGTCTGAATCATAAGGTAGGAGAATGTTTAGCTTTTTTTTTTTTTTTTTTTTTTTTTGAAATGGAGTTTCGCTCTTGAGGCCCGGGCTGGAGTGCAATGGCACAATCTCAGCTCACTGCAACCCTCGCCTCCCGGGTTCAAGTGATTCTCCTGCCTCAGCCTCCGGAGTAGCTGGGATTACAGGCATGCACCACCACGCCTGGCTAATTTTTGTATTTTGGGTAGAGACAGGGTTTCTCCATGTTGGTCAGGCTGGTCTGGAACTCCCGACCTCAGATGATCTGCCCACCTTGGCCTCCCAAAGTGCTGAGATTACAGGCTTGAGAATGTTTAGCTTTTTAAGGAAATACAAAATTGTTTTCCAAAATGGTTGTGCCAGTGGATGTGCCCATCAGCAGTATGTGAAAGTTCCCGCTGTTCCTCATCCTCACCAGCATGTGATAGAGTCAGTCTTTTGCATTTTCATCATTCTAATAGATGTGTAGTGGTATTTTATTATGCTTTCAATTTGCATTTTTAATAACTAGTTACCAAAAAAGTATATTCTGTATGATTCTATTTACATCGTTCTTTAAATTCTTTTAAAATTACATAAAATGATTTAAAATAGAAAGTAAGAATCTAACGACAGAAAGCAAATCACTGATTGTCCGGGGATGTGAAAGGTGCATGGACAGGGCTGAAAGAATGTAAAGGGACCTGAGGACACTTTGAGGGGTGATCAGTCAGGATACATTCATAATCTTGATTGTGGTAATGGCTTAACGGGGATGCACGGAAGTCAAAAAATTACCAAATGGTAAACTTTAAATGTGTTCAGTTTATTGTATATCAATTTAAACTTCAAAAAAGCTATTATTTTAATAAAATAAATAAATCTCACAGTGAAACAGAAAAATTAAAGTATCATAAATAGTTTAAAGACATATGACAAACTGAGACGTGTGATGAAGTATTGATACCGATAAAAGATAACAAGTTAGTATGAAGCAACAGGGAAAACATGAAACCCCTACTCAAAAATGAAAGTGACATGAACTAGCTTTTTAACTCCAAAAACGGCCCAAAAATGGGAAAAAATCTGTCTGACTTGTGATCAAATAAATGCAGATTAAAACTACAATGAGATCTTGTTTTTTACCTATCAGATTGTCAGAGAATTAACAAACCCAAGTTTGACAAGGCATAAATAGAAATAAGTCTTATCATCAGATGCTCCTGTTTGTAACAAAATATGTCAATTCTGGAAGACATTGATCTATACACCTTTCAAAACCCTTAAAAATGTTCATGTTCTCTGGCTCAGAGACTCTACTTTTACAGATATATTCTGGGGAAATAATTAGAGTTCATATCAAAAAGATAAATGTATACACAGCACACTCATAGCAGCATAGTTTAAAGTAGTGAAGAGGCGGTAGTGTAAGATGGCTGAATAGAAGCCTCCACTGGTCATGCTCTCATGCTCCCCATTAGAACACCAAGTTTGACAACTATCTACACAAAAAAGCGCCTTCATAAGAATAAAAACATGAGGTGAATGATTATAGTACCTAGTTTTAACTTCATATCACTAAAAGAGTCACTGAGAAGGTAGGAAAGACAGTCCTGAATTGCTGACACCACCTCTCCCCAATCCTCAGGCAACAGTTGTGTGGTGTGGAGGGAGAATATGTGTACTTGCAGGAGGAAGAGCACAGTGATTGTGGGATTTGACATTGGAACTCAGTGCTACTAACACCAGGCAGAACTCAGCAGGTGCCTAGAAAGGGATCATTTAGATCATCCCTAGCCAGACAGAAATCACCCATCCCAGAGGTTGGAACTTCAGTTTCAGCAAGCCTCACCACCATGAGCTAAAGAGCCCTGGGGTCCTAAATAAACTTGAAAGGCTGTATGGGCCACAAGAACCGCAATTCCTAGGCAACTCCTAGTGCTGTGCTGGGCTCAGAGGCAGTAGACTTAGGGAGCACTCAAACTAGTGAGACACCAGTTGGGGAGCTGGGGTGTGTGTGTGTGCGCGTGTGTGTGTGTGTGTGTGAGAGAGATTCTCATGCCTCAGCCTCCCAAGTAGCCAGTGATGGCAGTGGCGGCCCATCTGGAGTGGACACTGCCATCACGCCAGCTGTAGCAGGGAGGTGCAGCTGGGTCTGTACATTTCACAGAGGTACGGAGCTGGGGACAATGACAGCCCCACACCTTCCAAGTTGGTGGGGCAGGAGCTCGCCAGGTTCAAATGCAGACACCCAGGTCGCAGTTGTGAAGCCGAGCCTCCCTGTGCTCTTGCGGGTGCTGGGAGCAGGCAGGAGCCCCGCCCTTTTTGGTGTAGCTGCAGGTGCCCAAACCACTGATGCGGAACCAGGCATCTCTACACTCTTGAGGGTCAGGGAAGTCCCCATTGCCCTCACAGGCTTAGAAGTGCCTGCTCCCATAGCCTGGCATCTCCTTGCTGTCGGTGCCGGCTCTAATCTTGGAGCAAAGTCGAGGCCAAGCCCAGGTGCTGTCATAGCCTGCTGGGCGTGCACACACTTGGGGCAGTGCTGACATATCAGCCCCCCGCCACCTCGGACCCCTACAGACTTTGGGTGCTGATAAGCATAGAAGGGAAGCCGAAGTGAGGCTGAGGGCAACTTGGCATGGCCTGTAGGTGCCCCTTGGCACCTACAGCCTGGGTGCCATGAATGGCAGTAGGAGTCTTCTCAGTTCTGTCTCCCTCCCTTCAGTGTGGATGAAGGGGTAGAAACGACGTATAGCATCTCTCTTTCCCAGGGGTCGTGTTGCATCTTTTAATGGTTTACCACTGACAGTGCCACCAACGATTTGGGGATTGTGTCTCTAGGAAGCAATTTACCTAAATTTCATGTATCAATGAAACTGTTTCTCCTTATCGTTTTATTTATTTATTTATTGTGTAAAATAAATATGCTTTTAATATATAATGAAAGCCTGTTGATGTTAACATGCAAGGATTGAAAGAACACCCTGTTGGACTGCAAGATGGCTGCTCCCTCTACCCTCAGCTGCAGCTGCCTGTCAGCCAAGCTTTGATTTCCTAGGCAGAATATAAAAGAATTCCTCTCTGTGGTGGTCCAGGAGACCAAGGGAATTTGGGGAGGCGATAGAATTGCACTCTGATCATGCTGGTGATGAAAACTCGTGCAACTGTACACCCAAATGTTGTCGTTTTTACTGTATGTTAATTTTAGAAATCAAAGAGTAAAAGATACAATCACAAAAATATCATTTGGTGGGGCAAACTTATTCAGTATATGAAGATAATAGAGAACTTTTAATTTATACAAACATGGCTCTCATAAAATAAAATATTAATATAAAATATTAAAATATAAATTCTCAAGAGCTATAACTTAAACTTCTATGTTAATTTAGGTAAGCAATTCTCCTATGAAAAGACTTAAGGATTCTTTCCTTCTCTTTTCCTGTCTTTTCATTTTTCTACAAGGAACAGCATTAAAGCCGACTGAAACAGTTACTGTGACCAGCATGTAATGCTTGAAAAGATGAAAATCGAGCTTTAAGTATGCTCAATCTCAATAACTTTTTTTTTTTTTTTTGAGATGGAGTCTTGCCCTGTCGCCCAGGCTGGAGTGCAATGGCACGATCTCAGCTCACTGCAACTTCCAACTCCCAGATTCAGACGATTCTCCTGCCTCTCGAGTAGCTGGGATTACAGGCACTGGCCATCATGCCCAGCTATTTTTTGTATTTTTAGTAGAGATGGGGTTTCACCATGTTGGCCAGGCTGGTCTCGAACTCCTGGCCTCATTATCTGCCCGCCTCAGCCTCCCAAAGTGCTAGGATTACAGGCGTGAGCCACCACGCCCAGCCTCAATAACTTTTTAATATTTGCGAGCTTAGTTTATTCTTGTTTCTTTGCTAGTTTTTTTCCCTGCAAAAAAAAGAAGAAAAATAATTTTAAATCTTATTTGAAGGATGACTGTACACTGATTGTGTTCTTGGCCTTTGAAAGGAGAGAAGGAGGAAAAGGAGGAGGAAAAGGGAAAATATCTTAAGAGGTTGTACTGTTAATCTACTTCAAGGCAGATTTTAACCACTAATGCTAAAATGCTATTATGAAATTGAATATTTCAACTGAATATTGAAAATGGTCTACTGGTGCTGGGCGCAGTGGCTCATGCCTGTAATTCTAGCACTTTGAGAGGCCAAGGTGGTTGGATCACTTAAGGTCAGGACTTCGAGACTAGCTTGGCCAACATGGTGAAATTCCATCTCTACTAAAAATACCCAAAAATAGCCGGAAATTGCTTGAACCTGAGAGGCAGAGGTTGCAATGAGCTGAGATCATGCCACTGCACTCCAGCCTGGGCAACAGAGCAAGACTCCATCTCAATCAATCAATCAATCAATCAATAAAAATGGTATAGTGGCTTGAAGATGCAGGGGCCTGTAATGAAGAACGTGGATGGCCCCTAGAAACTGAAAGCAGCCCCCAGGTGGCAGCCAGCAAGGAAGTGAGGTCTTCAATTCTACACCTACAAGGAACTGAATTCTGTCAACAACCTGAATGAGCTTGGAAGCTGATTCTTATCCAGAGGCCTCAGATAAGAACTCAGCCTGCCGACACCTTGTTTTCAAATTCATGATACCCTGAGTATAGAACTCACCTGAGCTTGCCCAGACTTCTGAGTTAACAAATAGGTAATGTTTTAAGTTGCTAAATTTGTGGTAATTTGTTATGCAGCAATGGCAAACTAATACAGATTTCCAGCTAAAATATGTTTTGATTTCATGAACTGGCACCTTACAAATTTTGCTTCAAACAACAGAAGGAATGGAAGATGACAAAGAGGTTCTCATCACACTCCTTTTAAGAGACCTCCCCTAGTCCAGGCACAGTGGCTCATGTCTGTAATCCCAGCAGTTTTGGAGGCCAAGGCAGGAGGATCACTTGAGCTCAGGAGTTCAAGACCAGCCTGGGCAACATAATGAGACTTTGTCTCTACAAAAAATACAAAACTTAGCTGGGCATGGTAGCGTGCACCTGTAGTTCCAGCTATTCGGGGGGCTGATGTGGATCCTTTGAGTCCAGGAGGTCAAAGCTGCAGTGAGCCATGATCCCACTGCTGCACACCAGCCTGGTCAACAGAGGGAGACTCCATCTCAAAAATAAGTTAATTTTAAAAAGGGAAACCTTCCTAAAAATCGCATATGGCATCTTTGTGCATACCACTGGCCAGAACTTAGTCACACGGCCACACTAGATTTAAGGGAAGCTAGAAAATGTCTTTATTCCTAGAGGCAGTGTCCGGATAAAATTTTGAGGTCTGCCCTTTTCTCTAAGATCTAGAAAAAAACAAGGATGCCCACTCTCACTGCTTCTATTCAACATAGTATTGGAAGTCCTTGCCAGAGCAATAAAACAAGAAAAAGAAAAGACATCCAAATAGAAAATAAAGAATTGAAAATATCACTGCTGATGACACAATCTTTTATGTAGAAAACCCTAAAGATTCCACCAAAAAACTGTTAGAACTGATAAATTCAATAAAGTTTCAGGATACAAAATCAATATATGAAAGTCAGTAATGCTTATCTACACTAATAATGAGCTTTCCAAAAATGGAATCAATAGAATAATTCCATTTATAATAGCTACCAGAATAATAAAATCCTTAGGAATAAATTTAACCAAGGAGGTAAAAGACCTGTACACTGAAAACTATAAAACATTAATAAAAAAAATTGAAGAAGACACAAGCAAATGGAAAGATACCCTGTGTTCTTGAATTAGAAGGCTTAATATTGTTAAAATGTTCATATTACCCAAAACAATACACAGATTCAATGCAACACCTGTCAAAATTCCAATGTTATTTTTCATAGATATAAAAAAAATCCTAAAATTCATATGGAGCCTCCAAAAAACCCAAATAGCCAAGATAAACATAAGCAAAAAGAACAAAGCTGGAGGCATCACACTACCTGATTTCAAATTATACTACAAAGCAACAGTATTTAAAACAGCATAGTACTGGCATAAAAAGAGACACATCGAGCAATGGAACAGAATAGAAAGCCTGGAAATGAACCCACACATCTACAGCCAATTGGTTTTAAACAAAGGTGTCAAGTATATGCAAAGGAGAAAGGACAATCTCTTCAATAAATGGTGTTGGGAAAACTGTATATCCATATGGAAAAGAATGAAACAGATCAACGGTTGTCAGGGGCTTAAGAAAGGGGAAAGTGACTTTAAAAGTGTAACTCAAGGGAGTTCCAAAAGGCTAAGTGATTCCGTGAATCTAATAAACATGTTAAAATGCATAAAGTTCGGGTGTGGGGGCAAGGGGAGGGAGAGCATTAGGACAAATACGTTCTTTTCTCGCTTCTGGCCAGGAGGCTTCTTGATCAGTTCAAATTGTTACAAAGTTCAGCTGGAGGTTTCCTTCTCCCTGTGGCCTCTCTGGGCCTCTGGCAGCCCTCCTCAAGGAGCAATCCGTTTCCTTCAGAGGGCCTGTGGGTTCTCTTGGCTTTCCTAATGCGTTCCTGCAGTCCTTCCGAAGCAAAACTTCATGATGCGAGCCTCCACACGCTGCTCTGTCCATCTGAGTGGGAACTGCACTCTAGTACTGCCTCCCATCTGCCATGATCCCTGGTGGTTTCTGACCACAGTTCAATTATTTTAGATTCCATATATAAGTGAGAACATGAAGTATTTGTCTTTCTGTGTTTGACTTATTTCACCTAGCAGAATGTGTAATAAACATTAAAAAAATGAATGTGTAAAATCAGGTAGTGATCATAGCTACAAAGAAAATAAAACAGTGATAGATGGAAAGTGATAGGGAGGAAGAACATTGTTAGAAATGGTGGTCAGGCAAGACCTCTTTAAGAAAGGAAAAGAGCTGATTGCATGATGAGCCAGCCACGTGAAGACCTTGAGGACAACATGCAAAGCCGGTGACCCACCGGCCCTGCAAAGGCTGAGCAGGAAATAAGCTTGGTTGGCGCGAAGAAGGAAGGCTGGAGGGAATAGAAATGGGGACAGAAGATGAACGCCGGGAGAGGGGGCTCAAAGCCAGCTCGTGTAGGCAGGGACCGGGCACCAGCAAGGCTCGCAGAACAAAGGCCTCTCTCTCTTTCGCCACACTAAGGGCCAAAATGGTCTTCTCCAATTGCAAATTCTGCAATAAAATGCGCCCTTGGCGACTTACAACCAGGATGCATTCCACACCGCTCCCCCACGCCCTACAGCCCGCCCTTGAAGCCGTTAGCTGATTGATTTGCGTCAGTCTTTACCGCCATCTGCCGGCAGTACTCGGTATACCCGCGCCTTGGCGGTCGCACACGTAGGCTAAACGCAGGTACCCCAGACTGGAGGGGTCGGACCCCACTGTTCAGGGCCTTGCCAAAGCCTTCCCAATGTCTACTGGTGTCCCAGACACAAGAGATCCAGGTCAAGACTCACACTTCACAAGACACACAGACGTGGGCCTTATGGAACAGGAAATTCCATGGAACGTCCATTTACCCAATTAGTCAGACTCACTGAGCCCCAGAATAGGGTTTTCAATCAACTCCTGCTAAAATTAAAAAATAATGTGTGGTGGCCGGGCGCGGTGGCTCATGCCTGTAATGCCAGCACTTTGGGAGGCCGAGGAGGGCCGATCACGAGGTCAGGAGATCGAGACCATCCTGGCTAACACGGTGAAACCCCGTCTGTACTAAAAATACAAAAACAAAAAATTAGCCGGGCGTGGTGGCGGGCGCCTATAGTCCCAGCTACTCGGGAGGCTAAGGCAGGAGAATGGCGTGAACCCGGGAGGAGCAGCTCGCAGTGAGCGGAGATCGCACCACTGCACTCCAGCCTGGGCGGCAGAGTGAGACTCCATCTCACCAAAAAATAATAGTAATAGTAATAACAATAATGTGTGGTATCGATTGGAATAATAGATATTGGAGGCCACAAACGATGGGAGGGTAAGGGGGGGCGGGGGTTCAAAAATTACCTATTGGATGCAACATTCACTATTCGGGTAGTGGGGCACTAGAAGCCCGCTCCACCACTGTGCAATATATGCACTTGTACCCCGTAAATCTATAAAAATAAAAAATAGATTAAAAATAATAATAATGTCTGGTCATCTAAATAGTACCTCTACAGCTTATTAAGTCCTCTGCAGATGCCCCAGTTGCCTGTCCTTCCCATTAAAGGTGATACCCAGTGCTGATTTCTCCCTCAACCTCCGGGTTCCCATAAACCTCTTCTTTCTCACTCCTGCTGCCCTCGGTACTCCAATAAAGAATGATAGACCGGCGGCGCGGTGGCTCATGCCTGTAATCTCAGCACTTTGGGAGGCTGAGGCGGGTGGATCACCTGAGGTCAGGAGTTCAAGACCAGCCTGGCCAACATGGTGAAACCCCATCTCTACTAAAATGCAAAAATTAGCGGGACATTATGGCGGGCGCCTGTAATCCCAGCTACTCGGGAGACTGAGGCAGGAGAATTACTTGAACCCGGGAGGCGTAGGTTGCAGTAAACCGAGGTCGTGCCATTGCACTCCAGCTTGGGCAACAAGAGTGAAACTCCATCTCAAAAAAAAAAAAAAATGGTAGATGAACTAAAGACAGACATTAGAGCACCCCTGACCCTGGCCCCTCAACACATACACACTCCTATGGCCCCAAGCATGCTGATTTAGAATCCCAGTGATCCTAATTTGCCTAGCCAGAATCTTTGCCTGAATTTCATTAGTACACGGGGCAACACAGAGCTGATAATAATGATGAGCTTTTGCTTGTTTGTTTGCTTTTTTGAGACTGAGTCTTGCTCTGTCACCCAGGCTGGAGTGCAGTGGCACGATCTGGGCTCACTGCAACCTCCACCTCCTGGGTTCAAGCAATTCTCCTGCCTCAGCCTCCCAAATAGCTGAGATTACAGGCGGATGCCACCATGCCCAGCTAATTTTTGTACTTTTAGTAGAGACGAGGTTTCACCATGTTGGCCAGGCTGGTCTTGATCTCCTGACCTTGTGATCCACCCGCCTCGGCCTCCCAAAGTGCTGGGATTACAGGCGTGAGCCACCGCGCCGGGTCCATGATGCGCTTTTACAAGAGATAGAGGTAATTGTACCCCTGCCTAACAAACAATAGGGTGTAGATAGTGACCGTGATTAAGGGGCAGAGTAACTTAAAACTGACACACATGAGAAACATCCTTAAATAATATGACGTTGGACCCTCTCCACAAAGTGGTGTCACCCTGGTCTACACTCCTGTTAACCCATGGGCAACTCCTTGTGCCCTTTGCCCCCTTCCTCTGAACCTGACAATGGTGGGGAAACGGGGGATTCTGCCATAATGGCCAAGATTGTGAAATGTCATTGCATGGCCTTTTCTTGTTGTCATTGTTGTTGAGACAGAGTTTCTCTCTTGTCTCCCAGGTTGGAGTGCAATGGTGCAATCTCAGCTCACTGCAACCTCTGCCTCCCAGGTTCAAGTGATTCTCCTGCCTCAGCCTCCTGAGTGTCTGGGATTACTGGCGCATGCCACCATGCCCAGCTAATTTTTGTATTTGTAGTAGAGACAGAGTTTCACCATGTTGGCGAGGCTGGTCTCAAACTCCTGACCTCAGGTGATCCACCCACCTTGGCCTCCCAAAGTGCTGGGATTAACAGGCGTGACTGCTGGGATTACAGGCGTGAACCACTGCGCCCGGCCGCATGGCCTTTTCGCCATGCTTGCCTTTGTTGATGCTCATTTGGTTCCTGAACTGGGTACCCACAGAGAGCTCTTAGGTGGCAATTAAGACACTCCCATCCAAACCCCAAGTCCACTGGTTCATCTTTTGCCCTCACTGACATCAGGTCTTGGCCAGGCACTGTGGCTCCCACCTATAATCCCAGCACTTTGGGAGGCCGAGGCAGGAGGATCACTTGAACCCAGGAGTTTCAGACCAGCCTGGGTAACATAGTGGGAACCTGTCTCTACAAAAAAAATATTTTAAAATTTGTTTTAAAATTATTTTTAAAAGTTAGCTGGGTATGGTGGCACATGCCTGTAGTCCCAGCTACTTTGGATGCTGAGGTGGGAGGATCACTTGAGCCCAGGAAGTCAAGGCTGCAGTAAGCTATTATTGCACCACCACACTTCAGCCTGGGCAAAAGAGCAAGACTCTGTCACAAAGAAAAGACAGACAGAGACATCAGGACTGGCCCCTTCTAGAACCAATTCTACCAGATAGATGAGCTCCTCTCACACACACTAGATCACCTGACAAGCTTGAGTGCAATGCCTGAGATTCCCCATACAAGAGCTCCTTAGGGCGAGGCACAGTGGCTCATGCCTGTAATCCCAGTACTCTGGGAGGCCAAGGCAGGAGGATCACTTGAGCCCAGGAGTTCAAAACCAGCTTGGGCAACATGGTGAAACCCTGTCTCTACAAAAAATACAAAAATTAGGTAGGCGTGGTGGCATGTGCCTGTAGCTCCAGCTACTCCAGCTGAGGTGGGAGGATCACTTGAGCCTGGGAGTTCAATGCTACACTGAGCCGTGATCACACCACTGCATTCCAGCCTGGGTGACAGAGTGAGACCCTGTCTAAAAAATAGAGCTCCTTAAAACAGTAACCTCCTGGACTAATGAGAAAGCCATTAATGCACTGCATTGTGCCCGGGTCTGTGACTCTCTATCTAACAAGGTTCTGTGCCTCAATGTCCTTAAAAAGACTGATTCCCACCGGGCGCGGTGGCTCAAGCCTGTAATCCCAGCACTTTGGGAGGCCGAGACGGGCGGATCACGAGGTCAGGAAATCGAGACCATCCTGGCTAACACGGTGAAACCCCGTCTCTACTAAAAAATACAAAAAACTAGCCGGGCGAGGTAGCGGGCGTCTATAGTCTCAGCTACTCGGGAGGCTGAGGCAGGAGAATGGCGTGAACCCGGGAGGCGGAGCTTGCAGTGAGCTGAGATCTGGCCACTGCACTCCAGCCTGGGTGACAGAGCGAGACTCCGTCTCCCAAAAAAAAAAAAAAAAAAAAAAGACTGATTCCCATTATTTTATCTGCCCCTGGGTCCAATCAGATCCAAATAACTGAGATTTGGGATGTGTCCACCTTCACACCTAAGATGGTGTTGCCTCTGCATAGGATTTCACCTGAGATGACACAACCCCTCCAGAAGAGTCCACATGAGACGGCATTGCCTGGAACCCTCACCATTATCTGGAATCCTAACTTGGACTTTAGCTCAAAGAGACCCTGCCTCACAAGCTCCCTGGGCACGCCCCCTTCCCTCACAGGATCTTCTGCCTGTTGGACTTGCCCTCCCGATGACCCTCAGGGACAACTGCAGCCATTAGAGCATACAGGGGCTTTCCCCAACCAATCTAGGTTTGTCCGACATTGCTTGCAATGGAGAATGGCACTCACCACATGCCAGCACAAAGACATTCAATTAAAACAAGTAGTGTCCAGGCACAACTGTCTTACAACCCTGCTGCCTAATATAGTGACACAGGTGGGTTGGATCATTATAAATGTAAGCTTTAGTTTCTGCACTTAGCTTTTGACTGTCTGCTTGCCTGCCCACCCAAGGTACCTCCTTTCTTTTTAGCACCTGTTCTGTGCAGCAGAAAAGCAGAATTCCCAAAGGATGCAACACCACCCAGGCAAAGACAGTAAGAGAAAACAAGCAGACCAATCTGGGATAATGACTCCCTGCTAAAGAGCTTTACACAAACCCACAAGACCAGAGGGCTTTTAAATGTTTGGGGGCAGGCTGGGCGCGGTGGCTCACGCCTGTAATCCCTGCACTTTGGGAGGCCAAGGTGGGCGGATTACTTGAGGTCAGGAGTTCAAGACCAGCCTGGCCAACATGGTGAAACCCTGTCTCTACCAAAAATACATTTAAAAAAACAAAAATTCAGCCAGGTGTAGTGGCGAGCACCTGTAGTCCCAGCTACTCGGGAGGCTGAGCCACGAGAATCGCTTGAACCCAAGAGGCGAAGGTTGCAGTCAGTCAAGATCGTGCCACTGCACTCCAGCCTGGGCAACAGAGCAAGACTCCACAAAAAAAAAAAAAAAAAAAAAAAAAAAAAACAGAAAAAAGAGAAAAGATGTGTTGATGAGGATATGGGGGAGGATATGGAGAAACTGGAACCCTCATGCATTGCTTGTGGGAATGTAAAACAGTGTAACCACTGTGGAAAACGGCTTGTTGGTTCCTCAAAGATTTAAACAGAATTATATGATCCAGCAGTTTTGCTCCTAGATATATGTCCAAAAGAATTGAAAGCAGGGACTCAAACAGATATTGTACACCAGTGTTCATAGCAGCATTATTCACAGTAGCCAAAAGGTGGAAATAACCCAAATGTACATCAACAGATAAATGGGTAAACAGAATGTGGTATATTTATGCAATGGAATATTATTCAGCCATAAAAAAGAATGAAATTCTGATAACATGCTACAACATAGATGAGCCTTTAAAACATCATTTCAAGTGAAATAAGCCACACACAAAAAGGGAAATTTGTATAATTTTACTTATATGAGGTACTTAGTATTGGCAAATTCACAGAGACAGAAAGCAGAATAGAAATTACTGGCCGGGCTTCCACGCACTATGACGGCCACCACAGAGCTGCGGGAGCCGTGCCCGGAGTCAGAGTCATGGTGACCAGCTGCAAGCATCCGTGTTGCGTCCTCCTCGGGAAGAGGAAAGGCTCGGTTGGAGTCGGCAGTTTCCAACTCCCTGGAGGTCATCTGGAATTCTGTGAGACCTGAGAAGAATGTGCTCAAAGGGAAACCTGGGAAAAAGCAGCTCTTCACCTGAAAAATGTTCGCTTTGCCTCAGTTGTAAATTCTTTCATTGAGAAGGAGAATTACCATTCTGTTACTATATTAATGAAAGGAGAAGTGGATGTGACTCATGATTCAGAACGAAAGAATATAGACTCTGAAAAAAATGAAAGTTGGGAGTGGGTTCCTTGGGAAGAATTTCCTCCTCTGGACCAGTTTTTCTGGGGACTGTGTTGTTTAAAAGAACAAGGCTTTGATCCATTTGTAGAAGAGTTGAACCATCTGGTGGGATACAAAGGAAATCATCTCTAGGTGGCTGAGAAGATTTCTCAATTTTCTTTAAAAAGACAAAAATAAGGTCTGGTTAAGGAATGAAAAATATCTACATTTCAGAACAACTCCATTTTATCTTTAAAAAGTTCCTGTGATTGCCAATTTATTTGCAGTCTCTTAATGTACCCCACCACCCTTTCAGCTAGTACTTGAGAAAATTTTTCTGAAATATGTTATTGAATTGTATTCCAGACACAGAATATATGATAAATACTGATATTATGGGTAATTTGCTTTCCATATTTACCTATGATATGTACTGTACAGTTTGTCATTACTAGCTTGCATGGAGTAGGATGCAGTCGAATTTGCCTTAGTATTTCTGTTCAAATACAGACCCAAATTCAAATATTGCAGTTTAGATTCAAACACAGTATGCCTGTTGCAAAATTTACCAAGTTTGTTGATTACCTCTTTTATTAAACAAATGGTGGGGAGGGTAATATATTGTGACAATCTTTGCAACTTACAGGGAATAGGACAGGTCATTAGGGTATATTTCCCAGGTTTTCAATTGAGAACCTAAACCAAGAGAAGTGAGACAAACCATCTAATGTCTGTATCCTACTATTAACAGGCTGTGTGATGTTGAATTTCTCACTTACTCTCTCTGAGGTCCATAGTCCTTATATGTAAAATGAAGAGATTCGTCTAGAGCAGTTCTCAAAGTGTGGTCTGGGGCCCTCAAGAGCTTTTCAAGGGTATTCTAGGTCAAAGCTATTTTTATAACACTAAGACATCATTTCATCTTTTATTGTTTTTCTCTTTTTTTTATTTGAGAAGGAGTCTTGCTCTGTTGCCCAGACTAGAGTGCAGTGGCACGATCTCAGCTCACTGCAGCCTCCGCCTCACAGGTTCAAGCAATTCTCCTACCTCAGCTTCCTGAGTAGCTGGGATTACAGGCACCCGCCACCACACCTGGCTAATTTTTGTATTTTTAGTGGAGACGGGGTTTCACCATGTTGGCCAGGCTGGTCTGGAACTCCTGAGCTCAAGTGATCTGCCCACCTCAGCCTCAAAAAGTACTGGGATTACAGGTGTGAGCCACCATGCCCGACCATCGTTTATCTTTTTCACTCTCATTTTTTCATGAGTGTGCAGAGGAGTTTTCAAGAGGCTATCTGGTGTGATATTGTAATAGGCTGAATGCAAAAGCAGATGAGAATCCAGCTTTCGTCTGTTGTCTGACATTGAAGAGATTTGGAGAAATGTAAAGCAGCAGTACTCTTCTCACTAATGATTTTTGTTGTTGTTGGTTAGAAAAATGGTTATTTTTAGTGGGTTTTAAT
Organism: Macaca thibetana thibetana; assembly: GCF_024542745.1. Lineage (NCBI taxonomy): Eukaryota > Metazoa > Chordata > Mammalia > Primates > Cercopithecidae > Macaca > Macaca thibetana. Next base: position 68,845,889 of record NC_065587.1, read on the forward strand.
ATGTGAAAAAAATTAAAATAGCTATTTGTCAAAAATGTTATTTATGTGTTAATACATATTGGGTTTTTGTTACTTGTAAATGATTAATAAAAATTTTAAGAAATTTAAAAAAAGAAGAAGAAAGTACTGGCCAGGCATGATAGCTCACACCTGTATTCCCAGCATTTTGGGAGGCCAAGACAGGTGGGTCGCTTGAGTCCTGGAGTTCGAGACCAGCCTGGGGAACATGGCGAAACGCCATCTCTACTAAAACTACAAAAAAAATAGCAGGGCATGACGGCACCTGCCTGTAGTCCCAGCTACTCATGAGACTGAGGTGGGAGGATCACCTGAGCCTGGGAAGTTGAGGCTGCAGTGAGCTGTGATGATGACACCACACTCTAGCCTGGATGACCGGAATGAGGCCCTGTCTCAAAATAAACGAAAAAATAAGTTACCAAGGGGCTGGGAGCAGGAGGAAATGGGAAGTTATTATTTAATGAGTGCAAAATCTCTGTTTAGGATGATGAAAACTTTCTGGAAATAGATAGTGGTAGTGGTTACGCTACACTGTGTATGTACTTAACGTGACTGAATTGTACACTTATCATGGTTAAAATGATAAATTTTGGGCCGGGCGCGGTGGCTAACACCTGTAATCCCAGCACTTTGGGAGGCCAAGACAGGTGGATCACCTGAGATCAGGAGTTGGAGACCAACCTAGCCAACATGGTGAAACCCCGTCTCTACTAAAATACAAAAATTAGCTGGGAGTGGTGATAGGCGCCTGTAATCCCAGCTAATAGGGGGGCTGAGGCAGGAGAATCACTTGAACCCAGGGAGCGGAAGTTGCAGTGAGCAGAGATTATGCCACTGCACTCCAACCTGGGCGACAGAGCAAGACTTCATCTCAAAAAAGAAAAAAAGAAACAGTCCCAGGATGCATCCATGTGCATGTGCATGCAGGTGTATCTGCTTGTGAGAGCTGCACACACGGCTCTGAGTACCTGGGAAGATACCCATGTGCAGTTGCTGTACATGTGTGGGGTCACTCTCTGGCGCATTTGGAGGCATGAGGGCTACATGCAATGTGAGGGAATCTATGTCCAGGCGTCCTTTCTTGTTTTTCCTCCTCTGAACTTATGCATCCCTCCACAAAAAGTCCAGCTCCTGGCTAAAAACCTACGTGTGATTTTTCAGCTTAACCACAGGCAATGACAGGTTTTACCTGGCAGGCCTCACAGCTGGGTTGTGCACAGCGGATGCATTGCAGTCTTTAAAGACAGTTGCAGGCACAGACTCAAGCCTCCTGGACAGTCGACCTCTCACACACATCTCCGCTCCTACCCCAGGTCTTCATTCAGACACGTCTTCATTGCAGTGGGGTAGGCCTTTGGCCACGACCTCCTTATCATGGGGAGTGGGGAATCCTTGAAGACACTTTCCTCCATGCTGACTCAGAACTTTTCCCACTCTCCCTTCCCCACCCCATCCTTGGCCCCCAGGTCTGTACAACTGCAGGAGCCTTTTGTTGGAAGCTCTTCTGCAGTGAGACCAACCCCACACCTGTGCTCATCCACCCGACCCCAGATGGCATCATTCTATGAGGAAATGAGAACAGGGTGGATCTGTGTTCTACAAAATAAAACAAACCAGGTTCTCTGGTTTAGCCTCTTCCTTGTAGTGTAATAATAAGAGATTTGGGGCTTGGCTATTGCTTTCATTTTGACTTTTTTTGTTGTGAGACAGGGTTTCACTCTGTCACCCAGGCTGGAGTGCAGTGGTGTGATCTCGGCTCACTGCAACCTCTGCCTCCTGGGCTCAAGCAATCCTCCTACCTCAGTCTCCCTAGCAGCTAGGACTACAGGCGCATGCCATCATACCCAGCGAATTTTTATATTTTTTATAGAGACAGTGTTTCACCATGTTGCCCAGGCTGGTCTCAAATTCCTGAGATCAAGCAATCCACTGGCCTCAGCCTCCCAAAGTGCAAGGATTACAGGCATGAGCCACCATACCAGGCCATCATTAATCAGCTGCTCCAGCACTTGGCAGTTCAGCTCTCTCCTGCTCATCTGAGCTCCTGATTATACAGAGGTTAAGAGCAAACTGCCTCTGCAACTTAGTAACCTGGTGACTTTGGAAAAATCACTTTGCCTTTTCATCCTTTGGTTTCTTCATCTGTAAAATGAAAATAACAATACCTATTTCATAGGGTTGTTGCTGTGAGGATGTAGTGAGTCGATACATGTAAAGCATAAAGTAGGTTCTATTGAAGTGTTTGCTATTGTATTCAACATGGTCCATTTCTGCTTGGAGATCCATATGACTCTGGGGAGTATCTGTTGGCTCAGCCTAGGTCACGTGTTCCACCTTAACCATCCCTTCCCTGCTCCAAGGTAGAGCCGGTGACCTGAACTAAACCAGCAGACATGCTCCACCTCCAAGACCGGCTCAAGATGGGCATGTAATATAAGCTGGTTCAATTAGAGTGAATCTTTTTTTCTTTTTTTTTTGAGATGGAGTCTCATCCCGTCACCCAGACTAGAGTGCAGTGGCACAATCTCAGCTCACTGCAACCTCTGCCTCCCAGGTACAAGCGCCTCCTGAGTAGCTGGGATTACAGGTGCCTGCTGCCATGCTCAGCTAATTTTTGTATTTTTAGTAGAGACAGGGTGTTGCCATGTTGGCCAGGATGGTCTCAAACTCCTGACCTCAAGTGATCCACCTGCCTCGGCCTCCCAAAGTGCTAGGATTACAGGCGTGAGCCACTGTGCCCAGCCCAATTATAGTGAATCTTAATACACTGGCTAAAAATTCTGGGACACATTCAGTCTCTCTCTTTCCAACAGGACATGTACAAGGACCTGCACAACCCTGGGAGATGCTGGCATATTGGGGCCACAAGCGGTGCTGACCTTAAGGAAAGGGCAACACCTCAGAAAACAAAGTAGATAAATAGAAACCAAGTCCTTAGTGCCATCACTTGATTTCTGGATAAAGCCTCATCTAAGCTATTTATTGATCTGAGCCCTTCATAGTTTAGGCCAATGTGATTTGGTTGTTTTGTTACCTGTAACCAAAAGTCTCTTAACACAAAGTGGATCTGTGAGTGACCAGAGTCTCTTGGGGGTTGTAGCAATCTAGATCCCCAGAGAAGCCAACTCTGAGATGGAGTGTAGGGTGTACAACGTTGATCAATGAGTGCTCTTGGAACCAACAACTGAGGAAGACAGAAGTATGCAGGATTGGGCACAGGGAGAAGTCCAGCTGCAATGCAGGCCCAAGGGTAATTGCAGCTGAGCCTTCAGGAAGTTCTGGAGCCAGAGTAGCCCTTCTGAGTTGTTCTAAGCACTGAAGGCCTAGCAAGTTCCCAGGGGTATTAAACTCAATAAGCCTGTCAGCCTCCACAATGCCCGCAACAGGTCTGGGCACAGATTGGAGAGAAGCTGGGCTCCCAACTGCACCAGGAGGGAGTGGCCCAGAGCCACAGAGCCACGGAGACTCAGGCAGGGGGTTGCTCCAGCACTTCTTCTGGAGAAGTTTTGAGCCCCAAATGCAGTTAGCACAGCTGCCCGCCCCTTATCTTAAGACGAAGTTCGTTGCCACCATATCTTCTGCAAGGCCCAGCTGGGGACCCCAAGATACTGGCAAAAAAGCAAATGTAAATCCAGCTTTATCGGTAAAAAAGGAACAGCAGATTTAACTGGAAATTCCCACCTGGCCCAACAGCACCAACCAGAAAGAAGGGAAGAAGAGAGGAAAAAACTGCAGGAAGGAGAGAAAGGAGGGAGGGAGGGAGAGGAGGAAGGAAGGAGGGAGGGAGGGAGAAAGGGAGGGAGGGAGGGAAAGAAAGAGGGAGGAAGGGCACAGGGAGCAGGGAGACTGTAGATCAGGGTCTGAATGGAGACTCGGTCTTGGAAGTAAATGATCCAAGGCTCCAGGTGCTGGGGAGAGAGCAGGAGGGGAGGGCAGCCCATGGCACTGCCATCTAGAAGGGTAGCGGCTCTTCCACAGGAATGTTGAGGATGACATCCATGTCTGGGGTGCACCTGGTGGGAGGCAGCACAGAGGGCCATGAGAGACCAGAGGTGGGGGTATGGGAGTACCCGCTCAGGGGAGCCCTGCTCTTTAGAACTCTGGTACTTACTTGGGTTGGGGGGCAATCCCAAAATACAATCTGTGACCTATCTGTGACCTCAAAGCCCAAATGTGCATACACAAGCATGAACACACACACACATCAAAAATGGAAAATAAATGAGTTTGGCAGGACGAATGTTCCCCTGACAAGTCTGAGGTCAAGAGGCAGCAGGAACTCAGCTCTGAAATGCTGGGGGCCCTCAAGATAATCACTGGCTTTGGAGTGAGGATGACAGGTTTGATAATTTGACTCCGTGTCACCTTGAGCAAGCTATTTCTACTCTCCCAGCCTCACTCCTTCAGTTGGTACTTAAGTGAAAAGCACTCTTGAAGTGCCAGACCCCAGGTGAGCCTCAGTTTCGTCATCCGTCAAATGGGTTTAATATCCTAACCTCAGTTGGCCGAGCACAGTGGCTTACACCTGTAATCTCAGCACTTTGGGAGGCCGAGGTGGGCGGATCACAAGGTCAGGAGATCGAGACCATCCTGGCTAACACAGTGAAACTCCGTCTCTACTAAAAATACAAAAAAATTAGCTGGGCGTGGTAGCAGGCGCCTGTAGTCCCAGCTACTCGGGAGGTTGAGGTAGGAGAATGGCATGAACCCAGGAGGTGGATGGAGCTTGCAGTGAGCCGAGATCACGCCACTGCACTCCAGCCTGGGTGACAAAGCAAGACTCCGTCTCAAAAAAAAAAAAAATCCTAACCTTGGTGGAAAGGTTATTCCACCTTCCACCAAGTTATTGGTGGAAAGATTAAATGAGACCATGCCAGCATATAATAAGTGTTCAGTGAATGACAGGCATTATTATTTCCATGAAAGTAGCAAGAGAGATGGATTCCCATCAGCAATATATTCCCCATCGCAGGGACCAGAACAAATATTTAAGAGGTTGAAGGATTACACTCTCTTTTATTCTTTCTCTCTTCCAAGGAGACCATCCTCTCTCATAGCTTCAATAATCTACTGGTACACATGAAGTATTTAGGCAGGAAATGTCAGGATACTTGCAATTTACAATACCATTCACCAAAAAAAAAAAAAAGAATGAACATGAAACCAATATGGGAAAAAAAAAAACAATTTTTAAATCTAGATGGGCAAAACTGGCTATTCATTATATCATTCTCTCTACTTTTCTTTATATTTGAAATTTTTCATAATAGTTTTATAAAAAAGTGCATCTCTATGCTGGCAACACCTAAATTTCTACTTCCAGCCAATATCTGTCCTCTGAGGTCTACACTTACCTTGTCAATTGCCCACCCAAGGACTCCACCTTGATACCTCATGTAAACCAAACTTACTGTCCAAGTCAACTGTATGGTTTTTTGTTTTGTTTTGAGACATGGTCTCACTCAGTCACCGAAGCTGGAATGCAGTAGTGCGATCACAGCTCACTGTAGCCTGGAACTCCTCAATCAATCCTCCTGCCTTCCAAATAGCTGGGACCACAGGCATGTGCCACCACATCTGGCTAATTTATTTTTTGTAGAGGTAGCGGTCTCACTATGTTGTCCCCTGGTCTCGAACTCCCAGCCTCAAGCGATCCTTTTTCCTCAGCCTCCTAAAGCACTGGGACTACAGGTGTGAGCCACCATGCCTGCCTCCAAGTAAACTTTTGACTGTGCCTACATACACATCCCTCACCCCATCCCAGCCTTCCCAATCTCTGCATTTGACACCACTACCACTCCATTACAAAAGTCAGGAGCCCAGGGATTATTCTTGTTATCTCCCTTTCCTGTACGTCCCAAGTCATACAAGTCCTTCTTACCTTCCTAAATAATTCTCCAATCCATCTATTTCTCCCACCTCTTCTGCCACACACTTGGCCAGGCCACTCCCCATGTTCCCCTGGACAACTGCCCTCACACCCAGTAGAATTCCAGCTGCCACTCTGGCTCCTTGCCAATCTCATCCCCATGCTCTTTTATTTTCTTTTAAGAAAGAGTCTTGCTCTATTACGCAGGCCGGAGTGCAGTAGCATCATCTTGGCTCACTGCAACCTCTGCCTCTAGGACTCAAGCAATCCTCCTGCCTCAGCCTTCCGTGTAGCTGGGATTACAGGCACACACCACCATGCCTGGCTAATTTTTGTATTTTTTGTAGAGATGGGGTTTCACCATGTTGCCCAAGCTGGTCTCGAACTCCTGGACTTAAGCAATCCTCCCACCTTGGCCTCCCAAAATGCTGAGATTACAGGCATGAGCCACCACACCTAGCCCACCATGCTCTTTTCAAACTGACTTTTTCGGAATACAAATCTGATCATGTCACCACGTGGCTTAAGATCCTTTGCTTCTGGGATCAGGCAGAAAATCTGGCCCTACAGGGCACTGCACAGAGGTCCCTGGGGCTGAGTTGCCCTGCTCCCTTCCCGCCACTCTCCCTGTCACTCTTCGTTCCAACCACACTGGCCTCACCAGCTCCGTGTCAATGCCAAGTTCCTTCCAACCACAGCTCCTTCACAGCTCAAGGCTCAACATGTAGTTGGTTCATAGAGCAGTAGCATAAGCATCACCCGGGAGCTTCTTAGAAATGCAGAATCAGGCTGGGCATGGTGGCTCACACCTGTAATCCCAGCACTTTGGGAGGCCAAGGCAGGTGGATCATTTGAGGTCAGGAGTTCGAGACCAGCCTGGCAAACATGGTAAAACCCCATCTCTACTAAAGATAAAAAAATTAACCAGGCATGGTGGTGCACACCTGTAATCCCAGCTACTCAGGAGGCTGAGACAAGAGAATCACTTGAACCCAGGAGGTGGAGGTTGCAGTGAGCTGAGATGGCGCCACTGCACTTCAGCCTGGGAGACAGAGTGAGACTCTGTCTCAAAAAAAAAAAAAAAAAAAAAGAAAAGAAAAAAAGAAAGAAATGCAGAATCGTGAGCCTAACTGAGACCTACTGACTTGGAATCTGCTTTTTAACATGATCTCCAGGTGTTTCCTGGGCATGTTCCAGTTAGAGACGCTCTGGTTAACAGTGTGCCATTTCCACTTTTTAGGAGTGAAAATCTGCTTCTTTACTCCTAGTGTTCCCTTCCGTGTGGAAGGGCATCCATGAGTGTATTGCTCCTGGCCTCTCTCTGCCCCTTCATATTCTGCTTTTGGAAAGGGGGTATGACCACCAGAATGGTGAGTGTGAGGAGAGGAAGGGGACACAGGGAGCCCAGTCCCTTCCTCTCTCAGCAGCGAGCAACCCAAAAGGACTCCACTCTTCTCTGCCCCAAGGCCTGGCTCCACGTGGGTCCGGCTCCACCACGACTGGGTGGTTCAATTTGCCTAATTCTGGGTTCACTATTCAGAGACCAACATGCCTAGAAATATAAGCCACAGTCTCTAAAATCAGCTTCACCCGAATAAAGGTGATAACCTGGCCTGCATGCACCTTACCTCTTTCAATCTCATTCACTGTGTTAATTTTTGTATTTTTAGTAGAGACGGTGTTTCACCAACTTGGCCAGGCTGGTCTTGAACTCCTGACCTCATGATCCACCCACCTCGGCCTCCCAAAGTGCTGAGATTACAGGCGTGAGCCACCGCACCCGGCCCCTAAGAGTCACTTTCACAGTGGCATGTACTCTACTCTGCAGCTCCAGGCTCTGCTGCAACTCCACAGTTACTTGTGGCTCATTATTGACTCACGTCCAGTTCCCTCTTTGGCTCCATGAGGGCAGGGCCAAGAACTGTTTTCATTCACACAGTGCCTGGCATTCAGAGGCACTTCATAAATCCAATAGCATTTTGTTTTGGGTTTTTTTTTTTTTTTTAGAAAAAGAAGAAAAGGAAGAGATGGCAATAGGAGAGTAGAAGGAAGGAAAAGGATAGGAGGGAGAGACAGATACAGACGAAGAAGAAAAATTAAAGAATTTGCAAACGCTAGGCTCTGCCATACATGGTCCTGTGGTGTCATCATGGAGAGGTAAGCCTGGGGGACCCCCAACCCAATCGCAGAGGGCTTGCCCCAAGGGAGGGTAGGCAAAGAATTGGTTTCTAGGGCCCAAAAACCTGCCAAGTGAAGAGGACATCCTTCTCTCCTTGTGGAGTGTCTTCCAGGCTATTCTTCCCTGAAGCCAACCACCCCACTCAACTCTGCCTTCCTCAAGAACCCAGAAGTGAAGGGCTGCACCCACTTGGTTGATACATGGAATCTGGGAACTAGAAGAGCCCTTAGAGATTACACAACCCAGCCTGCTGTGTACAGATGGGAATCGGAGGCCTCTGCAGAGATGGGAAAGGTCACATCTGCCCCGGTCAGTGGCAGGTCCAAGGCGGAAACCTAGGCCCCTCCCTCCCTGTACAGGGTTCTGCCATCCACACCAGACTGCCTTCCCCAAGAACAGAGAGCCTCTGTGAGCTCAGAGTGTGGCTGGTTTAAGAGGCAGTGGCAAAAACATCACATACTTGGGTTTCCGAAGCAGAACATCCTCAAACACGACCTCTCGGGGTTCCCGGGTCTGGGCTTGGAGCTCTTCCACCTCGGCCCTTAATACGGGCATGTTCTCCTCAAACTGGTCAATAAACTGAGAGGAAAGGCATAGCAGGGGAGAAGGGAGAAGCCAAACGCCCCCCAACCAAAGGGAGAAAGGTCAAAATGAACAAGGAGCAAAGCTATCTGGGGAAATGGTATGGGCTCTGTTACTGGGACTTGCTGGACTCCAGAGAGGGGACCTCCCCATGCAGGGTGGGGCTGGCTTCCAAGTGAGTGACAATATTCAGTGGTGCTGAAACAGGTGAGGGATCATGGAGAATGGAGACAGGTTACAAACTGGCAGAGAATGCTCAATCATGGGAATAAATGGAGGCTGGCAGAGATAGCGAAGGGCATGCACATTAAAAACCGATGAAGAGGCAAGATAATGAAAATTAATTCAAGAAGGCAGTGATGGTGAAGTTCATTAACACCGATAATGGGTGGTGGGCAGTGACAAGAAGCAAGGGGTAAAGATGCAAGGTGGCTAATGGCTGAATAGGTGATGCTTGATGATGTTGCAAATGGTTCATAGCCAGCGATGCAGGCTAACAAGGCAAGGCCTAGGTCGGTGCCAATCACCTTCCCAGATGAAAGACAAGTGACAGTAATGGCACCGGCAAGGAGGCAGGCCAACACCAAATTTAGAGACCTCCTGAGTGCTAGATCAGGAGAAGCCTGACCCATTCCCACAGGCTGTGGGGACTGCCCACCCACTGCTCCCCTACAGGGACCACCACCTTCCTCGCCCACGCACTTCTCTGAACCTTTGCATGCATTTCAGGAAGTCTTGGCTTTCCCATATCTTCTGTAGGAGAGCCTTCTCATAGGGACGCTGGGTTTTCTGTGGAGGAAGAAGAGGTCTGGCCCCCAGGTGCCTCTTCCTGGGCAGCAAAACATGGTAGAGACCAATAGGGCTGCAGTGGGCCTGGAGGCAGAGGATGGGGAAGAAGGGGGGGTGGGAGTGGGACCTGGATTCCCCGCCTCCCACACAGCAACTGGCTACTCACTGCCACCACAGAACTCAGAATTTTTTTCTTCTTCTTCTGAATCTTGTCAGACAAGGATTCCAGGACCTTTCTGCGCATCTCACTGAGGTCATCCAGCTCATCCTGGGATCCAGCAGAAGGGTGTTGGCCACCAGCCCGGACTCCCACACAGTCTGGTGGGGGAGGGGCAGGGGGTCCCCTACCTGCTGACTGTCCTTATCCTGCTGCAGCTGGCGCACAAGGGTGGAGATCTGGACAGACTTGATGGAATACTCATGGTCCATGTAAGTGCTCAGGAAGTTCACTTCCTCCTGGGTCTTCTCAATCTTGGCATTCAGCTGCTCCGCCTGCTGCTCTAGAGCTGGGGGGGGGTTAGGGAGGTCGGCAGGGAGAGGAGGCAAGACCTTCCCTCAAGCACCTGGGCCCCAGGAGGCCCAGGAGGCAAGGTCTCCTTGGCCAATAACTGGGGTCTGGGCTGAGGCGAGCTCACACAGGGCAGGGAGGTGGTTAAAAGATAAGGCTCTAGAGGGTTTTCCACCCCTGCAGGAGAAGAGGCAATGCTGGGTAGGCAAAAGGAAGGGAATTGGTGCACGATCCCTAGACTAGTCCCCACTCTGCCACTGACTTGCAGTGTGGCCCTCGCCAAGACTGTCCCTCTCCAGACTTCAGTCTCCTCAGAGACACACTCAAGGAAGTGAGACCAGGCAGATGGGGTGACAGTGGCTCCCAAGACACAACCCATGGCAGGATTAAGACAGTCTATCCTGTCTTCCTCCAGAGAGAGATCCCCAGTGTCTGGGGTTGCCTGATCCACTGCCCCTCTGCTCAGCAGCTGTGTAGTCTGCTCAGGGAAAACGAACCACAGGCCAGGCAGGATGGAAGCCAGGAGACCTAGGTTCTAGCCCAGCCACTGACTCCCAGAAGGACCTTGGCAGGAAACGGAGCCAGGCTAGAGTTGGATTCTGGCTCCTAGCTATAAAACCTTCCACAAGCTACTTCACCTCTCTTAGTCTCCGTTTCCTCCCCTGTAAAAAGGACAGCTTCCCTGCCTCCAGGTAGTTGCAATGACTGGGTGTGTGCCTGTAACAATGCAGACATTGGTAGAGACCCAGACATGGGGCCTGGAAAGACCTAAGTGCTGGGTAAGTAGGCTATTCGCTCTGTATCTTAGCCTTCCCATCTGCCTAGAAGAGAGACGATGGGGCTGAGGGTTTCTGAATGGCAAGTACAAGATGAATGCTGTGCTGCTAACTTCCCCAAGGTGCCACGGGGAGGGTCACGGAATTCGCCCAGGGATTCTTACAGCTCATCTTGCATTTCTTCTTTTCTTCCCACTCCTGAAGCTCAGACTTCAATTGCTGCAGCCTCTTCTTGTTTGAATACTCCAAGATGTCGATGATGGTCTGTGGGAGGGGTGGGATCAACTCACCCACAGGCTCTGCTGGCTCTCAGAAGCGGCCACCCAGCACTTCCTCAGAGGAGTCCCGAATCCCAACCTCACTCCCAGAAACCTGACCAGAGGCTAATCGGGACAATAACAGAGTCCACCCTTAGGATTGTTGTAAGGACTATATAAATGCATACAGATCGCTTGCTATTACACGTAGAGGTGTTTGCAAATGCTGGTGGTGGTAGCAGCTACCTCTTGCACGGGTACAATATGCGCCAGGTAAACCCCCTCTGGGACGGGTGCTATTGTGCCGCATTTCACAGAGCTCAGGGAGGCAAAGTTAACTCAAAGTCTCCTGGCCAGTGAGTGCTGGCGCGTTGGGATGAAACTCCCATCTCGGTCCTCTTGCAAAGCCCAGGTGAGGGGAGTGAAGTTGAAGAAATGCGTCTTCCAGTTGAAGGAAGCAGCATGTGCAATGGGCAGGGAAGGGCAGGAGAGGGCGCACGAGCACGTGGAGGGAGGGAAGGAGGGCGGGCGGATGCCGAGGGCACTGCCGGCACCGAGGGCAGAGGCGCGGGTCTCACCGCTAGGATGTCCTGCTGCTGCAGCAGGGCCCGCACGTTCAGGGTCGTGCTGTTCTCCATGTCCTGGATGGTCTCGATCAGCTCCTCGTTGAGCTTGGTGAGGAAGTTCTCATGGCTTTGGAGCTCTCGCAGAGCGGTCCTCCCGTTCCTGAGCATCATCTGCGGGCGGAGGGAAGAGTAGAGAGGCGGCGTTGCGCCCTGCCCGGCCGGAGTCCCCAAAAGCCCGTGGACCGCCGCCCCAACCCCGCCAGACTCCCGCCCCCTTGCGGCCTTCTGCTGGTAAATGCGGCCCAAGCTGGGCGGCGGTTCCCCATTGTCTGCGCCGCCCGGGAGCTCCGGGACTCTCCTCCCTTCGGAAACGCACGTGTACCCATCATTTCACATCCCTGAGGTGCGGGTGCATCTTACAGTTGGTGGCGTGTCACCATATAATCAACAAATACATTATTAGTGGGTAAATAAAGATGTGCCTTAATATCAATGGCTTCTCAGAATCAATGAAATATATAAATAATAATAAGGGCCGGGCAGGGTGGCTCACATCTGTAATTCCAGCACTTTGGGAGGCCAAGGTGGGCCGATCACGAGGTCAGGAGTTCGAGACCAGCCTGACCAACATGGTGAAACTCCGTCTCTACTAACAATACAAAACTTAGCGGAGCGTGGAGGCGCATGCCTGTAATCCCAGCTACTGGGGGTGCTGAGGCAGGAGAATCGCTTGAACCTGGAAGGCGGGGATTGCAGTGAGCCGAGATCGTGCCACTGCACTCCAGCCTGGGTGACAGAGGAAGATTCCATCCCAACAATAGTAACAAACGCCCCAGGTAGGTAAGAAGGTGGCAGAGGCCGGGCGCGGTGGCTCAAGCCTGTAATCCCAGCACTTTGGGAGGCCGAGGCGGGTGGATCACGAGGTCAGGAGATCGAGACCATCCTGGCTAACATGGTGAAACCCCGTCTCTACTAAAAATACAAAAAACTAGCCGGGCGTGGTGGCGGGCGCCTGTAGTCCCAGCTACTCGGAGGCTGAGGCAGGAGAATGGTGTGAACCTGGGAGGCGGAGCTTGCAGTGAGCCGAGATCACGCCACTGCACTCCAGCCTGGGTGACACAGCGCGAGACTCCGTCTCAAAAAAAAAAAAAAAAAAAAAAAAAAGAAGGTGGCAGAGCGACCACCATGTCTGGAGGAGAAGCAGGGGAGGCAAAGTGGATGATAAACGTCAGCATTTCCTGGCAGGCCGTGGAGCTAATGAGTACTCTCATTTCACATAACAGCCCCCTATGGAACAAGGAGGGTCTGAGAGTTAAGTGACTCCCCTAAGATTACACCCAGCAGGTGCATAAAATCTACAGTAACAATAACAATTGTTGAGGGCCCTCTACATGCCAGGCCAGTTGCCATGCCTTGCTCCGCATGTGGCACATGGTATCGGTTCACCTGCCAACAGCTCTACGTTTACTAACTCTGTGTTGCTGATTAAGTGGAGGCTCAGAGAGTTTAATGACTTGCCCAGTGTCACACAGTCAAGAAGTGGCAGGGTTGGAACTGGAAAGCCAGACTTCTGAGTCCCAATGTCTGTCTTTCCACTATGCTAAAACAAGAATTGGGTAGCCTTAAAACTGCAAGGCATGGCTGAACCACGTAGTGACTAAGACTTGGATGTTGAACCTAGACACACCTTGGTTCACATCCCAGCTCAGCCACTTACCATCTAAAAGAATCTGGGCAAGTTAGTTAATGTTTCAGAGCCTCCTTATATTCATTCTAAAGGTAAGGAAACTAATACCTGTTTTAGAGAACTGCCATAAAATATAAATGAGATTGGACAGCTGTGGTGGCTCACGCCTGTAATCCCAACAATTTGGGAGGCCCAGGTGGGAGGATCACTCAAGGCCAGGAGTTCAAGACCAGCCTGGGCAACATAGTGAGACCTCATGTCTACAAAAAATAAACAAAATTAGCTGGGCGTGGTGGTGTACGCCCACAGTCCTAGCTACTCAGGAGGCTGAGGTGGGAGGAATGTTTGAGCCCAGAAGATCGAGGCTGCAGTGTTGAGATTGTGCCACCACACTCCAGCCCGGGTAACAGAGCAAGAACTTGTCTCAAAAAGTAAGTAAATAAATAAATAAAATTTTTTAAAAAATTAAAATGTTAGCTGGGCATGGTGGTGGGCACCTATAGTCCTAGCTACTTGGGAGGCTGAGGCAGGAGGATCTCTTGAGCCCAGGAGTTTACTGCTGCAGTGAGCTATGATTGTGCCATTGCACTTCAGCCTAGGTGACAGAGCAAGACCCTGTCTTTAAAAAAAACAAAGAATAAATAAATAAATAAGATGAAATTTACAATCAAGCCGCTTAGTGAGAGTGCACTTATATGCACTCAGTGAACAACAGGTGATACTTCTGGCTCTAACCCTCTACCCCTGCCATAAATATTTGCTCTTTTATTTATTCCTGTTCTTCCTCATTTCTCTATCCTTTACTAAAAACTACCCCTTCCTACTCCTCAGCTCCTTTATTTCTCATATAACAGTAATCATGCCGATGTATTGAGTGCTTACTATGCGGCTGATACTGTGCTAAGCACTTCATATGCACTGCAGCACATCAGCACATCACCCTCACGGCAACCCTAAGAGATGGGCACTATTATTAGGCCAACTTTATAAAAGCGGACAGCACTCAGACACAGTGGTTCACACCTGTAATCCCAGCACTTTGGAAGAGGAAGGTGGAAGGACTACTTGAGCCCAGGAGTTAGAGCCTGGGCAACAAAGGGAGATCCCATCTCTACAAAAATTAGCTGGGCATGGTAGTGCATGCCTATAGTCCCAGCTACTCTGAGAGGCTGAGGTGGGAGGATCACTTGGGCTTGGAAAGTCCAGGCTGCAGGGAGCCATGATCATGCCACTGCACTCTAGCCTGGATGACACAGCGAGACCCTGTCTCAATCAATCAATGTGGATACTAAGGATTAAATTCAGTGACTTATCCAAGGTCACACATAGCAGAGCTGTCATCCTTGAAGTCCAGGCTCCTAGCCACTCCACTATCTTGTCTCCACATCACCAGACCAAAATACCCAGAAGTATCTTGTGAAAAACACTATTCTCCAAGTCCTGGGCCCACTGAAACAGCAGCACTAGGGTTTCAGTTCAAATGTCACCCACCTTAGCAGCCTCTCATTAGCACCCTACCTAAAACAATTACTGCCACACTCTCCTCCGTGCCTCTAGCCCCCAACCTTATTCTTAGGCTTCTCTTTGGCTCTTATCATCACTTCAAATATCTTTCTCTTGTTGATTGTCAGTCTGCCCCATCCAATACAATGTAAGTTCCCTAAGATCAGAGGCCACATCACTGGTGAATCCTCCCACTCAGAACAGAACCTGGCACATGGTAGGTGCTCAATCAATATTTGTTGATTCACTAAATGAATGAAAGATGGTAAGAGACAGTATTAAGAACTGGACTGGTTAGGAGCACAAGTTTTAGAGCCAAATTGTCCAGGTTCAGCTTTTATATCAATCAAAAACACATAAACCCCTCTAAAGTTAGGATAAAAATAACAGAAATGGCCGGGCACAGTGGCTCACACCTGTAATCCCAGCACTTTGGGAGGCCAAGGCGGGCAGATCACCTGAGGTCAGGAGTTGGAGACCAGCCTGGCCAACATGGTGAAACCCCGTCTCTACTAACAATACAAAAAATTAGCTGGGTGTGGTGGTGGGCACCTGTAATCCCAGCAACTCAGGCGGCTGAGGCAGGAGACTTGTTCAAACCTGGGAGGTGGAGGTTGCAGTGACCTGAGATCTTGCCACTGTACTCCAGCCTGGGCAACAGAGTGAAACTCTGTCTCAAAAAAAAAAAAAAATAACAGAAATATGAGTTCCTCCTTTAAGAATACTGGGCCACCTCTAAACCATTTTGCAAGATAAAAGGTTAAAGGGGAAAAAAAACATTTCAAAGCAAATTATATTTTCCCTTGTTCTTTATATAGTAGTCATTGTTCATTGAGCTATTAAAAACTTTCTTGAATAATTATTCTATAGTATTTTGTAGTCTTTATAATACTTAGTATTTTACTTTCTGCTATGTATGCTAAGGACTTGTCTTCCTTTAGGCATTTCAAATACTTTGAAACATTGTTCAGATAATTCCAGAAGCCATAAAACAATGTATAGCAAGGAAATTAATTACCTACAATTGTATCGATTGATGTGAAAATTTTAATTGTCAGTTTCTAAGGCTTGCTTCGAAGTACACTGTATGAAAGTTTAATTTACTGGAATTTTTGTTTTATTTTGTTTTGTTTTTTTGAGATGGAGTCTCACTCTGTCCTCCAGGTTGGAGTGCAGTGGCACCATCTCAGCTCATTACAACCTCTGCCTCCCAGGTTCAAGCGAGTCTCCTGCCTCAGCCTCCTGAGTAGCTGGAACTACAGGTGTGTACCACCACACCCAGCTAATTTTTGTAGTTTGAGTAGAAATGGGCTTTCACCATTTTGGCCAGGCTGGTCTCGAACTCTGACCTCAAATGATCCACCCACCTAGACCTCCCAAAGTGCTGGGATTACAGGCATGAGCCACCACACCCAGCCAAGTTACTGGAAATTTTAAGATAAAGAAGCCACTAGATCCTGTTCCTAATGCAACAAAATAACAAGCAATTCTGATAATTTCTTGAGTCTTAAACAGAACAGCAAATGCTTTGTATAACTGGCTTTGACCCCTGATCCGGCCATTTCCTGACTGTGTGACCTGGTGCATGTCATTTATCTCCCTGCACCTCAGTTTCCCGGTTTGTAAAATGGGAACGAGGATAAGCGTGCTCGCATGGTTCCTGTGAGGAAGAAATGAGTCAAGTCTGGCACCCACAAAGTTCTCAGCACATGTTTGCTAGAGCCATCATCCCCGTCCCCGCGCTGGGCCCAGTGTCCAGGGAAGATGTGCCTCATACCTTCATTAACCGGATTTTGGCCTGCATCTTCCCAGGGTCCAACTTCCGCCTTCTATGTAGTTCTCGTGGATTCTTCGGCTGGTGGCTTGTCACCACTCCAGTGGGCTTGGAGTGGAACACTAGGGGTAGACAGGAAAGGACAGGGAGAGAGTGAGGGTACAGGCAGGCCTGAGGCCAGGTTCCTGGGAGCACACCTTTAATGAGAGGCGGGCCAGGCCCCAGCTCCACCCTCTGGCTGCCTTATAGTGTGACACTAGACTAAGAGTGAAATTCACACCCTTCATTAAGCTCCCAGGACCTACTCTGGGCCTCGATATAAGGGAGCGACAAGCCCATGTGAAAGAAGTAACTATGAGCATGGGCAGAGGGGAGGGCAGGGCAGCCAGGAACCCCGCTCCCAACTGTCCAGTCAGAGAGTCGGGAACTCCCACTCCTTGTGTCTTTCCAGTAGCTGCTGCAGCACAGGACAGCAGAAAGACCAGAGTCTAGCAGCCCTGAATCCAAATCTCTGCTGTCCCACCAACCTGGCTGACAGAAGGCCTGATGGGGTAGGGGTTAAGAACAAGAACTAATGAGCCAGACAGTCTAAGTTTAAATCCAGGCTCTTGGCCAGGCACGGTGGCTCATGCCTGTAATCTCAACACTTTGAGAGGCCAAGGCGGGAGGATCACCTGTGGTCAAGAGTTCAAGACGAGCCCCGCCAACATGGTGAAACCCTGTCTCTACTAAAATTACAACAAATTAGATGGACATAATGGTGGGCGCCTGTAATCCCAGCTACTCGGGAAGCTGAGGCAAGAGAATCGTTTGAACTCAGGAGGTGGAGGTTGCAGTGCTGCGAGATCGCACTCCAGCCTGGGCAACAGACAGAGACTCCATCTTAAAAATATATATACATATAATCATAAAAATAAAATTTTAAAAAAATCCAGGCTCTGCCTTCTATTAGCTGTGTGACCTTGAGCAAGTCAAATGACCTCTGTGTCCCTCCATTCGTCCACCTATAAAATGGGAATAATCATCACGCCTACCTCGTAGGGTCTTCGTGAAGATGAAAGAAGAAGTTACTATACCTTAAAGGTATTTGGAATAGTGCCTGATGCATATTCAGTGCTGGATACACATTACCAGTTGTTACTCTTACTTCTGCTGACCTGAGAAGTGGGACCTCAACACCAGACAAAGGCACAGTGGCTTGCAAAACTCCAACTGGCTGTCTCTGAAACACTCTAAGAGCTGTGGTTCTGCCAGATAGGGAGTATAGGCATCTGGGGGGCATATTCTTAGAATCCCTGTTTCCTCTCCGCCTGTCATGCAATGACATGAGACAAATCACCCAGGTGGATCCAGCTCTACTCTCAGTCGCCACCGAAATCCCTGCTTCAGGTACAACCCAGCTCATCTGGGAAAGATATTAATCTCTTTAATAGATCAATGTCCTTCATCTTGAGAAATGGTGGCATTAACTATGGAGACGATTAAGTAAATTAATTTTGTGTTTAATTTATAAATTACCTGTACATATCCAGTTTTTAGTTGTAAAGAGATAGAATGATTAATAGGTTAATCTTGTGATTCTAATTTTAAAAGTGTAAGTGGGATTTTGATTTAGATTTAAGTTGAAAGGTTTAAGACACTCTTATTAAATATGTATAAATTACTTTTATTATTTAAGAGAACATAAGATTACCTATATTAATTTTTTTTTTTTTTTTTGAGAGGAGTCTGGCTCTGTTGCCCAGGCTGGAGTTCAATGGCGAGATCTTAGCTCACTGCAACTTCTGCCTCCCAGGTTCAAGCAATTCTCCTGCTTCAGTCTCCCAAATAGCTGGGATAACAGGCGCCCACCACCACACCCGGCTAATTTTTTTATTTTCAGTAGAGACAGGGTTTCACCATGTTGGCCAGGCTGGTCTTGAACTCCTGACCTCAGGTGATTCAGCTGCCTCAACTACCAAAGTGCTGGGATTACAGGTGTGAGCCACCTCGACTGGTCAGATTACCCAAATTTAGAAGTTTAAGTATTAGATATACAAGAATTACGTAAATACCCAATGGGTTTTTGTTAATCAGACAAGTGAACTATTTGAAAATGAAAATGAATACGTTAAATTTTAAGATGTGGCTTAAAAGGTTTAGGAGAATTTAATTAACCAAGTTCCAAAACCCCCTTACAAGTATTTATAAAAATTGTAAGATTCTTAAGTGGAATTTAAACGCTTAAGGAAGATTTGCAGTTTTAATAATATTTATTTTCATTATTGGTAGTAGCCCTGATTTATCTTTTTTTAAAATTCAACCTTTTATTTCAAGATAGCTCAGATTCACAAGCAGTTTTAAGAAATAATACAGAGGGGGCCGGGCGCAGTGGCTCACGCCTGTAATCCCAACACTTTGGGAGGCCGAGGCGGCGGATCACAAAGTCAGGAGATCGAGACCAGCCTGGCAAATAAGGTGAAACCCTGTCTCTACTAAAAATACAAAACAATTAGCTGGGCATGGTGGGGGGGGTGCCTGTAGTCCCAACTACTCAGGAGGCTGAGGCAGGAGAATGGCGTGAACCCAGGAGGTGGAGCTTGCAGTGAGCCAAGATCATGCCACTGCACTCCAGCCTGGGGGACAGAGCGAGACTCCGCCTCCAAAAAAAAAAAAAAGAAAGAAAGAAAGAATACAGAGGGGCTGGCTGTGTGGCTCACATCTGTAATCCCAGCACTTCGGGAGGCTGAGACAGGTGGATCACCTCAGGTTACGAGTTCAAGACCAGCCTGACCAACATGGGGAAACCCCATCTCTACTAAAAATACAAAAAATAGCCAGGTGTGGCTGTGCACGCCTGTAATCCCAGCTACTTGGGAGGCTGAGGCAGGGGAATCGCTTGAACCTGGGAGTTGGAGGTTGCAGTGAGCTGAGATCACACCACTGCACTCCAGGCTGGGTGTGAGAGAGAGAGAGACTCTGTCTGAAAAAAAGGAAAGGGGAAGGGAGGGGAGGGGAGGGGAGGGGAGGGGAAGAAAAAGGAAAAGGAAAAGGAAAGGAAAAAGGAAAGGAAAGGAAACAGAGGGAGTCTATGTACCCTTTACCCAGTTTTTCCCAATGTCAACATCCTGCAAAAGTACAGTACAATATCACAACCAGGATATTGACATTAAGATGGGCAAGATATAGAATTTTTCCATAACCACAAGGATCCTGCCTGTTGCCTTTTACAACCACACCTACTTCCCTCCCCTTACCACCCTCCTCACAACTCTGCCCTAACCCCTGCAATCACTAATCTGTTCTCCATTTCTATAATTTTGTGATTCCCAGAAGGTTATATAAATGGAATCATCCAGTATGTAACTGTTGGGATTGACTTTTTTTTTTACTTGGCATAATTCTCTGGAGATTCATCCAAGTTGCTGAATATATCAGTAGTTCTTTCCTGTTTATTGCTATATAGTTTTCCATGGTATGGATGCACCATAGCTTGTTTAAACATTCACCCATTGAGGGACTTCAAGGTTGTTTCCAGTTTTGAGGTATTACGAACAGGGCTGCTATGAACATTCACATACTGGCTTTTGTGTGAATGTAAGTTTTCATTTCTCTGGAATAAATGCCCAAGAGTAAAACTGCTGGGTCGGATTACTAGGAAGTGCATGTTTAATGTTGTTAGAGACTGCCACACTCGTTTCCAGAGAGGCTGCATCATTTTACCTTCCCACCAGCAATTGCGCACAATCTGATTTCTCCTCTTTGCTAGCATTTGGTGCTATCACTATTTTTTCATTTTAGCCATTTCGACAGGTATGCAGTGATATCTCACTGTGGCTTCATCTGCATTACCCCAATGGCTAACGACGTTGAACATCTTTTTAATGTGCTTATTTGACATCTGTGTATCTGCTTTGGTGAAATGTCTCTTCATGTCTTTTTCCCATTGCCTAACTGAATTGTCTGTTTCATTGTTGGGTTTTTAGTTACTGAGATATTCTACATAGTAGTCCTTTGTCAGATACATGGTTTGCAAATATTTTCTCCAAATCTACAGCTTGTCTTTTCATCCTCTTAAAAAGGTCTTTCTTAAGCCGGGTGCGGTGGCTCTCGCCTATAATCTCAGCACTTTGGGAGGCTGAGGCAGGCAGATTACTTGAGGTCATGAGTTCGAGACCAGCCTGTCTCTACTAAAAATACAAAAATTAGCCGGGCATGGTGGAACACGCCTGCAGTCCAGCTACTCGGGAGGCTGAGGCAGAAGAATCACTTGAACCCGGGAGGCAGAGTTTGCAGTGAGCTGCACTCCAGCCTGGGCAACAAAGCGAGACTCTTTCTCAAAAAAAAAAAAAAAAAAGTTCTTTCACAGAACGAAATTTTTAATTTTGATGCAGTCCAATTCATCTATTTTTCTTTTATGGGTCAAGCTTTTGGTGTGATATCTAAGAACTCCACTTGACCCTAGGCCCCAAAGATTTTTCTCTCCTGTTTTCTTCTAAAAGTTTTTCAGTTTCACATTTTACATTTAATTTCTATTTTATTTTATCTTTGAGCTAATTTTTATATTTGTTGTTAAACTTAAATTTTTTGTTTTTGTTTTTGTTTTTTTGCCTATGGATGTCCGATTGCTCCAGCGCCACCCGTAGAAAAGGCTTTCTTCTCCACTGAATTGTTTTTCCACTTTCTGAAAAACCCATTGGGAATATTTGTACGGATTTATTCCCGTTTTCTCACTGGGAAGTGCTGGCAGTGTCCAGCAGGGAGCTGATCCTTCATTCCCTGCTTGGTGGTGCTGATTCCACAACTGGGATAGTGCCGGCAGGAATGAGTGGAGAGGTCATCTTCTAATCCCTACCTGGCAGAAGAAGGTAGTGCTCTGACTCTCTCTCTAGGGTAGTGTCAACAGAGTCCGACAGTGACAAGATTTCATGAAGTGTCATGAGGTGGGACTGGTCACCTCTGGACTTCACTCCACTCCCCCAGCCTACCTATGTCAGTAGAGCCTGGTGGGAGCCTGAGCCTATATCCCTATCCAGCATCAGTGAGGTAAAATAAGGTGGTGAGATGCAGGGCAACTTGGCATTCTACTGTCCCATCTCCTTTTTGTGTTTCAGTGTTGCCCACAGGGGAGCTGATCTAACATTACTTACTCGGAGGCAATGAGGTGGTATGAGTGATTTTATACATAGGTGTATACATAAGTATGCTATATTGTCTATGAAGTTCATTTCAGGATACCAAAGAAATATTACAAAATATTTGCTATTAATTCTTACAACAATCCTATGTGGTATTAGCGTCCCCATTTCACAAATGAGAAAACCAAGGCTCAGAGAGATGAATGATTTTTCCAAGTGAGTAAATGGCAGAGCCAAAATCTGACCCCATGTCTGCCTGAGCCTGACCCAAGGCCTCAGAATTCCCCTGTAAAGCATGATAATGATGTGGCAGAGATTATTCTATGAGTTCACCAAACCTTGTTTTCTTTTCTTCCTGGAAAAACAGAAGGACTACATTTCCCACCTTCCCTTGTGGTTAGCAGAGGTCATGTGGCTAAATTATGGCCCCTGAAACATGAGTAGGAGTAACATTTGTCACTTCAAATCTGGACCCCCCCCCAAAAAAAAATGCCCACATAATTGTCCATGTTCTTGTTCTCTCTCTTCCCTCTATGCCAGCTGAATGCAAAAGTATCCAGCAGAAGACTTCGAGACCTTACAAAATATCAGACCCACAAGGTCAAAGGAACCTGGATCCCTGAATGACCATGTGGAACAGAATCCCTCCTTCCTCAGATCCACAAATGTACTGTGACATAAATGAGACATAAACTTCTATATCAATACTTGCAATTTGGGCATTGTTTATTATATCAGTTAGCCTACCCTAATATAAGTGGTGTCACCAAGAGCCAAGAGCAGCCACTCTATCCTGTCTCCAACCTCCACACCAGCTCCCAGCTGCCTCCACCTACCTGGTTGGACCCTAGTCAAAGTCTTCATTTTGCTTATATGAAGGCTGTTGGCTTGTTGGACTGGAGGCAGAGTAGATGGCTTGGTTTCCTGCTTGGACTGCTGCCATGGAACATAATCCTACAAAATATACAATCAGTCACATAGCACCATGAGTTCATATCCCAGCTCCACTCTTTTCAGATATCTGTAACCTCAAGCAAGTGACTTGACCTCCCTGAGCCTCGATTTTCTCATCTGTAAAGTGGATCTAATAATAAAACCTACTTCTGCCTGTTGGCACAAGAATTCCGAGAGATATTTATGAAGCATGTGGTAAGTGCTCCATAAATGTTAGCTATCACTTTTTTTTTTATCAGCCAGCCAGAATTTACTAAGCACATCCAGGCTGTGAGGTGCTAAGAACTGTGAGAAACAGAAGGCATGGAAAAGACGCAACATCCACCCTCAGGAAACCAGAGTAGCAATCAGATGAATAAGAGAGCAGCATAATACACCCTTACATTCTGGTAAGACAGTGAGAGGAGAAAAATGAGGTTCTGAGGCTTGCTCTGGCTCCCACAGCAAAGTGTGTGACCCGGCTGGGACTGGAATTCGGGTCTCCAGTCTATATCCGTGGAGCAGTCACAACCGTGAGAGTGGAGGGCAGGTGGACTGCAGGGCCAGCGAGCCTCCCACCCCAGCCCTAGTCCCCCAAGACTCACCGAAACCTGGAACTCGTAGACTGTGGAGTGAGTCCCAGAGTGGTTGGGTCTGGAAAGAGTTGGGAAGGGAAAGAACTTCCATTATCCCCAGCCCAAGGGGCAGCAAGCAGCAACTCAAAACAGGATTGGAGTCTTGAACCAGAAACTGCAGTTCACCGGGTACAATAGCGCCGCGGGAGTGGGGTGGGGCCAAGGAGATGTGGGCGGGGAGAGGGCGGGGTCAGAAGACTGAGGGCCGACCTCTAGGCGAGGGCGGCACAGCGGAGGGTGTGAAGTACTCATGCGCATTCCGCCTTTCTTCCAATTTTTTTTTTTTTTTTTTTTTTTTTTACCTACTTTTGTAAGACATGCGCCATTGGGGAAAATGGAAGAGAAGCTGCGAGTCTGTGAGACACTGATCTTCTAGAATAACTACTCGGCTTTTCCAACTTCCTTGTCTCAGTGTAGATCGCGCAGTAACCCAGGCCACTCAAAGGTCCGGAGACCCGATGCTTTCGCCAGCGTCTCGGTCTCCAAGGAAACGCGACGCCGGCTACCGAGCGCCTAGAGGGACTAACCTCTCAAGGCAAAATCTAGTTCGGCCCTCTTTTCAATTTTCAAATTCCCTTCAGTTTGCTCTGCCCATAATCCTAAAATATTATATCATATTTCTCCACTCTCATCAAACTTCCACCACTTCCTTCGCTATCTTCACTTTTGACTAATGAGTTTGCTTCCAATTTTACTAAGGAAATTTTAGGAATCAGTAAACCCACTAGTTCACAGCACCATTTACTCGCCTACTTGCCTCCTTCCTGTAACTACGTATAAACTGCCTACTAAGACCAATTCCTACATTTGTGCACCGAATCCTATCCTCTCACATTTTCTCAAAGATATTGGCCGAGCAGTTCTCCCCGTTTTTTCCTCCTCTTTTCCCTCTCCTTTGTATCATCAGTATACCAACGTATTTTTAAATTTCTTCTATTTAAAAAGCTTCACCACAGCGGGACACGGTGGGTCACGCATATAAGCATGAGAGCACTTTGGGAGGCCAGAGGTGGGAAGATCGCTTGAGCCAGAAAGGTCCAGGCTGCCTTGCCGTGAGCCATGATCCAGCCACTGCATTCCAGCCTGGTTGACAGAGCAAGACCCTGTCTCTAAATAAACAAACAAACCACTTCCCCTCCAGCCAGCTCCCATGTCTGCTTCATTTTAAAGCAAAACTCCTAGGTTTGCCTATTCTGTTTCCCATTGTTTTCCCTCCACTCAATCAGGCTTTCACTCTCCACTGAAACTGCCCTCATCAACATCATTGGTGACCTCCACTTTGCTAAACCCTATGGTCACTTCTAGGTCCTCCCCTTATTTGGCCTGTCTGCAGCATTTGACACAACAGATCACTCCCTCCCCTGAAACACTTTCTTAGTATCCAGGAAACCACTCTTCAGTTGCTTCCTGCCTCCTTTTCAGTCTCCTTTGCTGATTCCTCCTCTTCTCCCTTTATTATTATAGTATCCCAGGACTCAGTCCCAGGCCTCTCTCTTCCAGTCTCATGGTTTTGAATACTATCTGTACCCAGATGCCTCTCAGACTCGTCTCCAGCCTCCCCCTGAATTCCAGTCATATAATAATGTGCAGTATTTTTCCAGAAACATTTTTCCCAAACTCAAAATAGGGCAACTCTCTTCTTGGAATCATCCTTAACTCATCTCTCATCCCACATCCATCAGCAGATCCTGTTGCAATAACTTCAACATATATCTGGAATAGGACCACACACACACACATACACACACACACACACACACTCCTCTTTCCTTTTGTACCCCAACTAAAGTACTAGCTGCCACTCTTGCCCTACACACCAGATTTGCTAGATAGAGCAGGGATTTAAAAGTGAATTCCAGTTTAAAAGATAATTGGGAGGGAGCAATAATTTTAAATCACTTAAACTTCAATAGGGGAACATTACTATAGAATACCATGTCAGAGCTCCCAACCTTTTCTGCCTCTTAAAAATCACAGGAGAATGTGTTTAAGTGCACTGTGGTAAATAGAAGCAGCTTCTAGGATAAAAAGCAATTAACCCGGGTACTCTGGCTATTCAGGCCCCTCCTGGCTGACCCTGGAGCTGAGGGAATCACTATATTGGGTACCCTCATTTGCAGAGCACACCATATGACAGCATTCTTGCTGGGAAACTCTGTACCAGGAAACCATTAAAAAGTAAAAGATAAAGGCTGGGCGCGGTGGCTCACACCCGTAATCCCAGCACTTTGGGAGGCCGAGACGGATGGATCACCTGAGGTCAGAAGTTCGAGACCAGCCTGGCCAACATGATGAAACCCCATCTCTACTAAAAATACAAAATAGGATTAGCCAGGAGTGGTGGCAGGCGCCTATAATCCCAGCTACTTGGGAGGCTGAGGCAGGAGAATCACTTGAAGCAGGGAGGCTGATGTTGCAGTGAGCCAAGATCGTGCCACGGCACTCCAGCCTGGGCAACAATAACGAAACTCCATCTCAAAAAAAAAAAAAAAAAAAAAGTAAAAGATAGGAATACATGACAGATCCAGGTAGTGACTTACTCAACAGCCATTCCTCCCTGTCATCACAGCTATTGGATCCTGATCTTGTCCATGTATGCACTTGCCTTAAGGGAGGCAGGCACCAGGCCCAACCCTAGTCCTAGTCCCAGCTTCCATAGTCATGACTGTTGAGGCTGGGCTTGGTGGACCAATTTCCCTTTCCAGTTAGAGACCGAGTCATAGACACATGATGAAAGTCTGGCCAAGGAGACAGAATGAGAAATCTACTCAGAGGCTTTTGGGAAAGGTTTTCATCACACTTTTAAAAAAAGGCATTGCAGAAAAACATTCCTTCGTCTGCTGGTAGACATTGTCATATCTGTGTGGGATTCCTGGAATTGTGGAACTGTGAGGGGACTTGGCCAAAGAGGATACACTGTGAATGGTAGAGAGGAAAATGTAAAAACCTTCTGCCTTGATAGCACTGTCGAGCCATTAAATTAACCAACCCTAGCTTGGCACAATAGTATCTGCCTATAATCCCAGCTACTTGGGAAGCTGAAGCAGGAGGATCGCTTGAGGCCAGGCGTTTGAGATCAGTCTGGACAACATAATGAGACCACATCTCAGAAAAAAAAAAAAAAAAAAAATTTTTTTTGTTTTAATTAGCCAGATGTGATGATGTGCACCTGTAGTCTCAGCTACTTGGGAGGCTGTGGTGGGAGGATTGCTTGAGCCCATGAATTTGAGACTGCAGTGACCCATGATTGTGCCACTGCATGCCAGTCTGGGCAACAGAGTAAGATTCTGTCTCTATAAAAAATTAATTAATTAAATTAACCTGTCACCTATCTAGAAATTACTTGAGATTAAATAAGAAATCACATTACTGGGTGAGCAAATTTGAGTTGAGTTTTCTGGTACTTGCAGACCAAAAGCATTTTACTGAAATCTGCATCTAGAGGAACAACAAGATAGAAGGAACCTGGGTCCCTGACAACCTTGCAGGAGACAGTCACCTACCTGTCCTTACTGCCTGCCAAATTCCGAGCTGCTTCATCAAAGAGAAATAAACCTCCACCTTGTCTGAGACCCTGTATTTGAGAGTCCCTTTGTCACAGTATCTTAACCTGTACCTTGATTAATACAAATAAGAGCTTGTCCACTGTCACACAGCCTTCCTCATCAGACGTGCTGACCCCAGCATGGACACCCACTGAGAGCTGCCTTTGCCCCACATCTCAGGTGCTTAACCAGTAATATTACTGCCTCCCACTTCAATTTTTTTTTTTCTTTTTTTGAGACAGAGTTTTGCTCTTGTTGCCCAGACTGGAGTGCAATGGCGTGATCTTGGCTCATCACAACCTCTGCCTCCCAGGCTCAAGCAATTCTCCTGCCTCAGACTCCCAAGTAGCTGGGACTACAGGCATGCGCCACCACGCCTGGCTAATTTTGTATTTTTAGTTGAGACGGGGTTTCTCTATGTTGGTCAGGCTGGTCTCGAACTCCCGACTTCAGGTGACCCGCCTGCCTCGGCCTCCCAAAGTGCTAGGATTACAGGCGTGAGCCACCGCGCCTGGCCCCACTTCAAATTTTAAAATAAATACTCAAAGACATTTGCAAAAATGCTGCCACTTTAATCAAAGCCAAAACACACTTGAGGGGCCACCGACAATCACTTGTAACAAAACTGTTGGAACTGGGACTGAATAAGATGGGGTCCATTTGCACTTACACCTGTTCAGGTGGCATTTCTGTGTTCATGAACACCTGATGGAACTTCCTGCCCTCAGGATAGGTGGGCAAGACAAACCGGCCTTTCCTTCCTGCACGTGTGAGGTGATAAATGTGATAGAGGGCCTCTCAGGCCTGCTTGG
Source organism: Macaca thibetana thibetana (assembly GCF_024542745.1). Lineage (NCBI taxonomy): Eukaryota > Metazoa > Chordata > Mammalia > Primates > Cercopithecidae > Macaca > Macaca thibetana. Next base: position 68,873,439 of record NC_065587.1, read on the forward strand.
CTCCAGGCTCAGCAACAGCAACCTGGGCTCTCATTCCATCAGCATCTTGCTGAGAGGTGGACTGGGCTGAGCAGGCAATCTCAGGTTTCCATCCATGTCATTCGATGTGCTGACTTTGTGGCAAATGTGCACACCATCCTAAACCCACAATCCCTACTGTCGTCACTGGGTAAGATGTCATGGTTCTTGTGGAGACACCTGCTACACTCGACATAACAAGATCCTAGACATTCCTTCTTACCATCTGCGCAGCACTCCAGAGCTGCCTGCTCTTCCATCCTAAGACCCCCCCAACTGAATTCACTGCTAGGCCCCAGCACACTGTTGTCTTCCCGCTGTGCATGGATGCTGCTCTTCAGTTGTCCTTGTGCCCTCTTGCAATCCTATTCAGTCCTGATTGTGAGCACAATTTCATCCCGTAACTTGGAGGTGGCCAGGCCAACCTTGACTTTGCTGTTAAACATGGCTTCGTGGGGGCTGTGGCAGATAACCTTGTGGTAAGTCGAGTTTTTCATCATCTGAATGAACTACAGATCCTGAAGCCAATGATGTGTGTCATTGGTCTGTATCCAGGTAGTCAGCATGTAGTGTGTGTACTGGGTTGAACAGTATTTCCAAAAAATGCATGCCATTCCCAGAACCTTATTTGGAAATAGGTTGTTGTTGCAGATGTAATTAGTTAAAATGAGGTCGTACTGGAGTGGGCCCTTAAAAGACTGGTGCCATTATGAGAAGAAGAGAAGACACACAGAGGCAGACACAGTGAGAATGCCTTGTGACGACACGGGCAGAGATTAGAGTGATGCATCTATAAGTCAAAGAATGCTGGCAACACCAGAAGCTAAGGGAAAGGCATGGAACAGATTTTCCCCTAGGGCCTTCAGAGAGAACATGGCCCTGCTGACACCTAGATTTCAGACTTTCAGCCTCTAGAACTGTGAGATAATAAATTCCTGTTGCTTTAAACCACTCAGTTTATAGCAGGGGTCCCCAACCTTTTTGGCACCAGGGACTGGTTTCACAGAAGATGATTTTTCCACAGACGGGGCTCGGGGGTGGTTTCGGGATGAAACTGTTCCACCTCAGATCATCAAGTATTAAATTCTCATTAGGAGCATGCAACCTAGATCCCTCGCACGTGCAGTTCACAATGGGGCTTCCACTCCTATGAGAACCTAATGCCACTGCTGATCTGACAGGAGGAAGAGCTCAGGTGGTAATGCTCGCTTGCCTGCCACTCACCTGCTGTGTGGCCTGGTTCCTAATGGGTAGACCCAGGGGTTGGGGACCCCTGGCTTATAGTTTGTTGTTATAGCAGCCCTAGGAAACTAATACAGTCTGCATGATTCCATTGACTCCCACCACAGAGCTCTGTCCGTGTTCATGAACCATCTTCAGCTGAGTTAGCTCCCCGACAATCTGGATGAAGAAATACCCTCAACGGTGTCTGCAAGACACTGGGGGCCCTGAACAGTGAAGATGTCCTACAGGATGTCCTCCTGGAGGCACCTAGAGGTCAGAGGATATAAGACAAACTTGGTCGGCCAGGCATGGTGGTTCACGCCTGTAATCCCAGCACTTTGGGATGCCGAGGTGGGTGGATCACGAGGTCAGGAGATCGAGACCATCCTGGCTAACATGGTGAAAACCCGTCTCTACTAAAATTACAAAAAATTAGCCGGGCGTGGTGGTGGGCACCTATAGTCCCAGCGACTCAGGAGGCTGAGGCAGGAGAATGGCGTGAACCCAGAAGGTGGAGCTTGCAGTGAGCCGAGATCACGCCACTGAACTCCAGCCTGGGCGACAGAGCTAGACTCCGTCTCAAAAAAAAAAAAAAAAAAAAAAAAGATAAACTTGGTCAAGTGGTCCTGAAGAGCCAGAATAAATGTGCACAGCCTGGCAGGATTTGCTTGCATGCTGATGAACTAGACTTGGTATCTGCTGCTGAGCACCTTGGAAACCAATCAGCTTGGACATCAAGCCACAGTTAACAAGGTGTTCCTTTGCTGGCAGAGTCTGCAGAGTCAGGTAGAAGCCGCTACTATCACAGGAGATGTCCTTGCAACTGTGCTCCAGCTCCTTCCCCATGCACATGCACCTGCCGTGTCCAGTGCAAAGAAGGGTCTCAGAAAAAATGTCAAGGAGTTTATCCACATGGATGTAATACTGGACTTATGATGATATCTCCTTCATGGACTCCACCAGCTTCTCATTCCCAGGGGTTTGGGATGATGTTGATCCAGGCCAGACACTGACAGTCAAGTGCCTCTTTCTTCCCTTGGCCTCAGCCTCCTTCTGTCTCCGGGGTCAGCTGGCTTTACTTCCCTTTGGTGAAGAGATTGCAGTTTGTGGACTTGCTTTCTAACAGCTACTGCAAGTAGCCAAGAAGCAACACACACATGTGGCCCCACTGCATCCTGGCCTTGGAAAGGCCAGTATCTCCTCCCTCTGACATGATCACAATGCCAGACAGTAGGCGTCCAGAGGCAGATTCCAGTCCAGGGAGTGGAGACACTTGCTAATGGCATACTACTGAGTGAGAAGGAAATCAATGAGAAGCAGCAACACTCACAAAAGACAATTCCAATGAAAAGGAATAGAATACTGTGGGTCAAACATGAGTCAAGATTCTAATCTTAGCTTACCCTTAAATTGCTCCACCTCTCCGAACCTCAATTTACTCATCAGTAAAATAGGAACAATAATGCTTACTTTACTGGTTTGTTTTAAAGATTAACTAGGCCGGGTATGGTGGCTCATACCTGTAATCTGAGAACTTTGGGAGGCCAAGGCAGGAGGATTTGCTTGAGGCCAGGAGTTTAAGACCAGCCTGGGCAACATAAAAAGACCCTTTCTCTATAAAAAATTTAAAAATGAGCTGGCCATTGTGGCACAAGCCTATAGTCCAAGCTACTCAGGAGGCTGAGGCAGGAGGATCACTTGAGCCCAGGAGGTTGAGGCTTCAGTGAGCCATGATCACACCACTGCACTCCAGCCTGGGTGACAGAGTGAGACCCTGAAATAAATAAATAAATAAATAAATAAATAAATAAATAAATAAATCTTAACTAACACTATCGTAGCAGAGATTGCTAATACCCTCCCACATCCACTCTGCACTTCTGTAGTATTAGAATTTTTATTGGGCACATGGGCTGCCCATCTAAAGACCTCATTTCTTGGTCAGGCACGGTGGTTCATGCCTGTAATCCCAGCACTTTGGGAGGTCGAGGCAGGCAGATCACCTGAGGTCAGGAGTTCGAGACCAGCCTGGCCAACATGACAAAAGCCCGTCTCTACTAAAAACACAAACATTAGCCGGGGGCAGTGGGCATCTGTAATCCCAGCTACTCGGGAGACTAAGGTAGGAGAATCACTTGAACTCGGGAGGTGGAGGTTGCAGTGAGCCGAGATCATGCCACTGCATTCCAACCTGGGTGATAGAGAGAGACTCCTTCTCAAAAAATAAAATAAGATAAAATAAAATAAAATAAAAACCTAATTTTCCGGCCTCCCTTGCAACTAAGGTGGCTGCATGATTAGGTTTTAGCAAATGTGATGTGAGTAGAAGCGTGTGCAAGTTCTTGGTCATGCCCTTAAAAGCAAAGGAGCCTAGCTTCTGTGCTAATACAACTACAAATGCAAGTTATCAATAAATAGTAACCTTAATGTAGGCATTATCTCCATTTTATAGACACAAGGCAGAACTGTGTAAGTGGCTAAGCATATAAGCCTTGGAATCCTCTTGACGTGGTTCACTAAGCCACTACTAGCTTTGTGACATTGTGACATTGGGCAACTCACTCTACCTCTCTCAGCCTAGTTCCGTCATTTGTGAATAGAAGCAATAATTCTAACCTCATAGGTTTGTTTCTGTATTGCTTTCCAAAACCTACTTCTTCTTTCAAGGTCCATCTCAAACCATGCCTCCATCTCCTGACTCTCTAAAGGTCACTTCAAAAATAATGCAAATCCAAAAATTCATCATTAAGAACTTGGACTGAGATGCAGATAGGCTTGATCAAGTTCTAGTCAATGGAATATAGGCAGAAGTGCAACATCCGCAAATGGCCTTATACAGGAAGTGGAGGAGACATGCCATTCTCTTCCACTTGTTCCTTTCTGCTGCTGGAATGGAACCTCATAGTTGGAACTCAGCAGCCATTTGGGCCATTAAATATTGTCAGAAATGTAGGTCATATATGGCAGAACATAAAGACAGAAGGAGCCTGGATCCCTGACACTATGCAGCCACGATACCAGCTCTGAGCTGCCTACCTCCAGACTTATTCTATGAGAGAAAAAATAAACTTCATTTGCATATGTTACCATTATTCTAGAATTTTCTGTTATTTAGCTATTCCCAACTAGCATTAGCGAGTTTCTTTTCATTTTTAAGACAGAGTTTCTCTCAATCTGTTGCCCAGGGTAGCATGGAGTGATCACAGTTCACTGCACTCACTGCAGCCTCAACCTCCTGGGCTCAAGCAATCCTCCCACCTCAGCCTCCCTAGTAGTTGGGACTAGAGGTGGTGCCCCATCACAGCTGGCTAATGTTTTTCATTATTTTTGGTACAGATGGGGTTTCGCCATGTTGCCCAGGCTGGTCTACAAACTCCTGGACTCAACTGATCTGCCCGCCTCAGCCTCCCAAAATGCTAAAATAATGGGTGTGAGCCACCATGCTGAGCCCAGTTGCTTAACAATTCAAAAATCAAAAATCAGCTGCCATTTACTAAGTGCTTACAGAGCACTGGGCAATTGTGTTGTCTTTTCTTTTTTCTTTTTTTTTTTTTTTTTTTTTACAGGGTCCACTTTGTTACCCACAGCTCACTGCAGCCTCAACCTCCTAGGCTTAAGTGATCCTCCCATCTCAGCCTCCAGAGTAGCAGGGACTATAGGTGCATGCCACCATACCTGGCTAATTTTAAAAATTTTTTGTAGAGATGAGGTCTATGTTGCCCAGGGTGGTCGAGAACTCCTGGGTTTAAGCAATCCTCCAGTCTTGGCATCCCAAAGTGCTGGGCTTACAGGCATGAGCCACCTCACCAGGTCAGTTGTGTTGTCTTCACAGCAATTGTCTGTGAAGACAGACAGCAAGACATGCCCCAGTTATCAAAGACCTCACAGATGCTCCTAAGACAAATCCCTTCACCTCTCTGAGCCTCAGTTACCTCCTTTGTAAAGTGAGGATAATTGTGCTTAAGCCAAAGATGGTAAACTAGTTGGTCAGGTCTATTCTGAACACATTTGTCTGTCATGTTATTTTTTTAACTAGAATGATTGAGTCAGGCATATTCTAAGCAGTTTACATGATAGTGACTTGGAGAACAGGTGAGAGTGGTCAGATTGGGGATATATTTTGGAAGAATTGCCATCAGGATTTGCCAAAAGAATGGATGTCAGGTTTGAGGGAAGAAAAGGAGATAGAAATACTAAAAAGGAACACAGGTGGAAGCCAGCGCACTAAAGACGTAAGAACATAAAGAGGCCTCACAAGACAGACTCTAGACCCTCACGTGTTTAAGCTGCTGAGCTCAGGCCTTGTTCCAGGCAGCCAAACACTGGATTTCCGATCTCTCTTAGAAAAGCAGACATCTGGCAACACTGGGCCTATGTCCCTCTGTGACAATAATCTGCCAGAAATGAATAAAGGCTGCTCTCTTCATATGGCCTCAGTGCCCATCTGGACTGCTTTCCTTGCAGGGTACCTGCCTGGCCCCTGTAGCTCCTGATTTAATAATCTCTGCAAAATTTGACCTGGAAAAAATGAAACTGACCAAAAGGATGGCCCTACACATACCAATGAAATCTTACAATAGAAGAAGATATGGTTAGTAAAATTGGACATGGAGCCAGAACATAATCCACAAGTCAAATATTTTCAAAATACAAACAGATGCCTTTAAAGTCTGATACAAAACAAAAATGCTCAAAATACATTGATTATATGAAAGTTCCTGACTAGTGCAGCAAGACAAGAAAAAGTGTAAGATCGGAAAAAAGAGACAAAACCTTCATTATTCACAGACAATATGATTGGCAGTACACAAAAGTAAAGAGATTCCAAAAACCACTGGAATTTTTTAAGGTTTCAACTTTGGTGCCAAATATGGGGTCAGTACACAAAATTCAATCGTGTTCCCTCTAAAGGACACCAAGAAACAATATATAACTTCTGATTTACAATAATTTCATTTACAATAGCAGTCAAACCATGTGGTACCTTGGAATAAATCCCCCAAAGTATGTAAGACCTTTATGAAGAAAACTATATTTTATTTAAATGCATAAAATAAGACGTAAATAAGTGAGAAATCAAGTGGGGGCATTCACGGAAAGATTCAGTGTTATGAAGTGACAATTCTGTACAAACGCAATGCAGCTCCAATTAAGATCTCATAGTTTTCTGGAACTTAGTAGGCAGGTTGTAAAATTTATATGGAGGTTCCAAATATAGCTGAGACCATCTTTTTTTTTTTTTTTTTTTTTTTTTTGAGACGGAGTCTCGCTCTGTTACCCAGGCTGGACTGCAGTGGCCGGATCTCAGCTCACTGCAAGCTCCGCCTCCCGGGTTTACACCATTCTCTTGCCTCAGCCTCCCGAGTAGCTGGGACTACAGGCACTCGCCACCTCGCCCGGCTAGATTTTTGTATTTTTTAGTAGAGACGGGGTTTCACCGTGTTAGCCAGGATGGTCTCGATCTCCTGACCTCGTGATCCGCCCGTCTCGGCCTCCCAAAGTGCTGGGATTACAGGCTTGAGCCACCGCGCCCGGCCAGCTGAGACCATCTTAAAGAAGACAAGAGAGAAGAATGTTTCCCATAAAAGAACAAACTGGAGTTCAGATTTCTCTTTGGAAACTGAAAGATCTGCCCACAGTGGACCCTCACTTCTGGAGAGGAATAATCAGCTAGAGTTGACCAGCAGTTGCCCCTTCAGATAGAATCTTCGATCTCCAGTTCACCCAGTATATCTTCTACTTAAGGTACCTGCCTGACCCTTGCAGATATTTGATTATGTGATGGTTACCTGGAATGAGGGCTTAAGGTAAGAGGAATGGAAGAGATTGTTTAAAATACATATATTGTTTGGTTGTGTAAGTATTCTCCTCATGGTGAAACTTGACCAGGCAAATTGAAAGAGTAACAGAGAAATATGTGAATCTCTAAGACTTGGATGTTTCTGGTAATAGTGAAGTTCCGAGTATGATCATGGGAATGCGTAGCTGAGAAGGGATGAAGGAAAGGGTGTCTGAGGATATAAAGTGAAAGGACAGGAAAGTGCAAACAGCACAAGAGTCAGGGATGGTGGCTCCCCTGAGACCAATACCAGGAGTTGGGGTGAAGGGAATCTGCCTGTTGACAAGGTTTCCTAGAGTCTGATGCACAGTCCTTGATCCACAGCGTCAGAAATAGTGGTTAAAGAAATATAAGCTACCTATACGTGGGGCTGCCTATTAACTCCGCCAAGTGACTTAATTCCTGCCTCCTTATCTGTAAAATGGGCATAATTACGGCATCGTTTTTGGAAGATTCCATGTAATAAAGTCTGAAGTGTGCTTAACACAGTACCGGGAACGTAAGAAGCACTCATACTTCATCCTAAGTACGACGGAGGTCTTTTCAAAAAAATAAAAATAATGCATTATGACTTATTTGGAAATGTATCAAAAAATAAAGACCGATGAATGGATCGAGGTGTAGTGTGATAAAACAGAGTAAAATTTTAATGATAAAAAGTTAATGGTAAAATGTTCACTGTAAAACTTTCAACTTTTCTGCTTGAAAATGTGCATAATCCGACGTGGGAAAAAAATAATGCATTGCAGTTAGTTCTGGGGAAAAGGAAAGCTAAGTTTTAATTTTGCTATTGTTTTTGCTTTTTTAACAGAAAAAGTACAAAGAAAACAACAAAATGGGGGAGATGTTTCTGAATTCGTCCCGCCTGTGGGCTGTGGGCCGTTAGCAAAGCTGCTTGCATGAAATCATCGAGCACCGCTTGCGAAATGCCAAATCCTCGAGAGCGAGGCCGGAGGCTGCCAAACCCGCGCTGGGGAAAGGGACGCCTCCGGGCGCCCCATCCCTCTGCGGACGGAGGTGAGGTTGGAGCGAGCGCTGGCGGAAGAGAGGCTCAGCAGTTACCAGCGGGTGCAGAACCGACGCTGGCCAATATGCGCCGCATGTGAATACCTTTGAGGGAGCGGCGGGGGAGGGTAGCGTCAAATTTCAAAAAAAAAAAAAAAAAACCCAAACCCCCACAGCCCCGGCGGGCGGGCGCGCGCGATGGGCGCCCTTTGGCTGCGGGAGCGAGTGGAGGATGCTGGGAAGGAGGTAAAATGGCCACCGGCGGCGGCGCGGAGGAAGAGAGGAAACGGGGGCGGCCGCAGCTTCTGCCCCCCGCGCGGCCCGCGGCCCGGGGCGAGGAGGCCGACGGCGGCCGCGAGAAGATGGGCTGGGCCCAGGTGGTAAAGAATCTAGCCGAGAAGAAGGGCGAATTCCGCGAGCCGCGGCTACCGCGGCGGGAGGAGGAAAGCGGCGGCGGTGGCGGGAGCGCCGGGGTCGGCGGCCCCGCGGGCCTAGCGGCGCCAGACCTCGGCGACTTCCCACCTGCTGGCCGCGGGGACCCGAAGGGCCGCCGGAGAGATCCTGCCGGCGAGGCGGCGGACCCCCGCAAGAAGAAGGGCGCTGCCGAGGCGGGCAGGAGAAAGAAGGCCGAGGTGGCAGCGGCAGCCATGGCGACCCCGGCCAGGCCCGGCGAGGCCGAGGACGCGGCCGAAAGGCCCCTCCAGGACGAGCCGGCGGGGGCGGGCCCGGGCAAGGGTCGCTTCCTTGTCCGCATCTGTTTCCAGGGAGACGAGGGCTCCTGCCCGACCCGGGACTTCGTGGTAGGAGCGCTTATCCTGCGCTCCATCGGCATGGACCCGAGCGACATCTACGCGGTCATCCAGATCCCCGGCAGCCGCGAATTCGACGTGAGCTTCCGCTCGGCGGAGAAGCTGGCCCTGTTCCTGCGCGTCTACGAGGAGAAGCGGGAGCAGGAGGACTGCTGGGAGAACTTTGTGGTGCTGGGGCGGAGCAAGTCCAGCTTGAAGACGCTCTTCATCCTCTTCCGGAATGAGACGGTGGACGTGGAGGACATTGTGACCTGGCTCAAGCGCCACTGCGACGTGCTGGCCGTGCCGGTGAAAGTGACCGACAGGTTTGGGATCTGGACCGGGGAGTACAAGTGCGAGATCGAGCTGCGTCAGGGGGAGGGCGGGGTCAGGCACTTGCCAGGGGCCTTCTTCCTGGGGGCCGAGAGGGGCTACAGCTGGTACAAGGGGCAGCCCAAGACATGCTTTAAATGTGGTTCCCGGACCCACATGAGCGGCAGCTGCACGCAGGACAGGTGCTTCAGGTGCGGGGAGGAGGGGCACCTGAGCCCTTACTGCCGGAAGGGCATCGTGTGCAACCTCTGTGGCAAGCGAGGACACGCCTTTGCCCAGTGTCCCAAAGCAGTTCACAATTCCGTGGCAGCTCAGCTAACCGGCGTGGCCGGGCACTAAACACCCGCCTGCCTGCCAGGGTGAACACACAGCCAGCTTACCCCTCTTAAGTGCCAAAACTTTTTTTTAAACCATTTTTTATCGTTTTTGAAGGAGATCTTTTTAAAACCTACAAGAGACATCTCTCTATGCCTTCTTAAACCGAGTTTACTCCATTTCAGCCTGTTCTGAGTTGGTGACTTTGTCACCAATAACGACTGCGGAGAACTGTAGCGTGCAGATGTGTTGCCCCTCCCTTTTTTAAATTTTATTTTCGTTTTTCTATTGGGTTTTTGTTTTGTTTCTTGTACTTTTTCTCTCTCTCCCTGCCCTCCCCGCCCCATACCTTGTCTTCCCCTGGATTTTCACCCTTTGGGCTGCCTTGCTCATCTTTATGCCCCAGCACTAGGTACGGGGCCCAACACGTGGTAGGCACTCCATCAGTGTTTGCTTAATTGAAAACATTGTTGACTGTGGCTTCTATCAGAGTGTCTACCTTTTGCAGCTCTTCCCCTCCCTCATTTAATTTGCTGCTTTTAATCTACGTGGTCAGAATTTGTGAAACCAGTGTTGTTAGAAGTGTATATAATCTGAATCAATAAGCTCTGAATGGTGGCCAAGGGCCTCTCTTTATGGCACAAAAATGCATGGACTTCATGACAGCTCTTTTGGTGGCTCAGAAGCCATTTTTCATAGAATCATGGAATCTAGAATATTCCTGCTGGAAAGAACCTGAGAGTTGGTTTAGACCAATTCCCTGGTTTTCCAGCAGATGAAACAGGCCCAAAGAGGTTAAATGACTGGGTGAAAATCACATAGCTGTCTGGTGCCAGAGCCAGCCTATAGTAGAGTCCCCTGACCCCAAGCCCGGTGCTCATTCCACTACCTCTCACACTTCACAACAATTTCCTCAACACTTGAGGGCCCAGAAAGTCTGATCTCTCCAGAATGTTGAGCCCAGAGGAATGCTGAGAAATCATCTGGAGGAGGGAGCAGAAAGAGAAGGTTTTAAGGAGGGGTTTTCTGAATACTTGGGAGATACGGAAAGGACCAAGGAACACACTCCAGGGTGCATGCGTTGCTCCCTGGGGCACCACTTCTAGATTAAAGTGTGCCAGGTCCTTTGGAGGCCCTACCCCTTCCCCATTCATTGTCACCAGTGAGAAATGGGGGTGACCCTGTGTAAAGAAACCTACCAAAGGTTTACATTTGCACCTTAGCCTCAATAACTAGGAACCCTAGAGAAGCAGCTAGCTGGAGCTCATCTGCAACTCCTGACTCAGGAGAAAGATGGATTTTAACCCAAAATTATGAGTGAGCTGTTAACTCTAAAATGTACTTGGGAGATAGGCCAAGCGAGAGGTCATGGGCCAACTAAGTGTTATCAAGTAGAAAAGACAGTACACTGCTTTTCTTTTAGTGTTTGCTTTTCCTTTGCTATATGTTTTGCTATTTCCTTGTGGCTTAGAATGTAAAATTGATTGTTAAAAATTTGTTCTGAATAAATATTTATCTTTTGTATTGCTAACACTGGTGCACTATTTCCTTTCCAAGTGTTAGATGCACAGTTACCCAGATCCAGACCATATTTCAATCCCAGTTCCCCTACACTCCATTTGTTTACCCTGCTAAATTCATTTCCCACCCCTGGAGGCAACACTTAGCACCTACTACGTTGTGCCGGTCCCTTTGCATCACAATCAGTTAGCACACTGTTAAAACAGGTTTTAAGTCCTAACACAGCTCCAAGAAATCAGAATCACTGTTAGAGGAAGTGAAACATTTTAGTTAATCATCAAGCAATTCTGATGGGCAGCCAGGTTTGAGACCAGAGTGTAAGATATGTGAGCTGAACCCGCCCTCAGGGAGATTACAGACCTGTGGGAAAGAGGGAAGTGGTTTGCCAGCTTCCTGGTCTTTCTGTTATTGTAAGCGTCGTGGATGGGATGCAAAATATTCTTGGGTTCTGGGAAAATGCCATTTCTTCCAGCTGTTGAAAAAGAGAAAGGGGGGGTCCAGGGAGCTGACTTATCCAAGTTAGCCCCCCCGGAGACTGGGTCTGCAGGCAGAATAGGGTCAAGCTCTCTGGACTTTGGGTCCAGTACCCTGCAGACCCCAGGTACAATCCTCTGACGGATTTTCTGGCTGGTGATGATAGGATGATCTGATCCTAAGAGTTAAACATTCCCAGTATATTGACTCTCAGACTCAGTGATTTGAGGATATTTCCAGAGCTGATCTGGAGTTGGGACCTGGTAGGCTCTTGGGAATCCTGTCTTTCAGAGCCAGTTCAGCCCCTCTCCTTGTCTCCCAAAGCAAGCAGACTCTCCTCTTTCCCTCCCTTCCATCCCTCTTTCCCGTCTTTGCCAGCAGTTTCCCTCCGTCTCACAGAGCTGGAGGCCAGGGGCCAGGAGAAAGCCTGCATTCACCATGCTCTCCACCCCGTTCCTCAAAGCAGGCACTGTGCCAGGGAGCCTCCTAGAAGGAACCTTCCCTCTCCTGGTCCCATCCCCCCACTCTCCAGGAGGGAGCAGAGGAAGAAACTGTTTCCCTGCCCATCCCCCACAGGATCTGCTTCAAGGCCTCCTGCCTGGTGGCCCAGGGACAGCCAGGGACTGGAGCTGAACAAACTTCCCCCAGCTTCCTTTCCTGATCAAGCAGCCCTCAAATTACAATTCTTCACTGTGTTTGGGCTTCTGGAAGGTGGGCAGAGATGCCCGGACTGAGGCTGATTGAGTAGAGGACACTGAATCATTCAACTTCAACAAATACTGAGGGCATTAGAGCTGGGCCCCATGCAAGGCCCTCTCCATAGGCTGCCTTGAGCAAGACAGTGCACTTGCAATGGAAGGTACAGATAAGTAACAGCAGGCAATGTTTACAATCATATATTTAACAATTTTTTTTTTTTTTTTTTTGAGACAGAGTCTCACTCTGTTGCCCAGGCTGGAATGCAGTGGCATGATCTTGGCTCACTGCAATCTCTACCTCCCGGATTCAAGCGATTCTTGTGACTCAGCCTCCCAAGTAGCTGGGATTACAGGCACGTGCCACCACGCCTGGCTAAGCTTTGTATTTTTAGTAGAGATGGGGTTTCAGCATGTTAGCCAGGCTGGTCTCAAACTCCTGATCTCAGGTGATCCACCTGCCTCAGCCTCTGAAAGTGCTGGGATTACAGGCGTGAGCCACCGCGCCCGGCCAACATTTGTCCTGTATAGAATTGTCTGAAGTAAAAGTTTCCCTAGAAGAGAAAACATCTTGCTGAAACCTGCAAGATGAGTAAGAACAGGCTAAGAACGAAGAGACACCCAAGCAGCAGAAATAGTAGATGTAGAGACCTGGAGGCCAGAGAGCACACAGTGCATTTGGACTGGCTGAGAGGCAGGGGAAGATGTGGTTGGGAGAAAATGCCGAGAAGAGGTGTCACAGGGCTTACCAGCCATATTTAAAAACGTGGATTTTGTCCTCAGAGCCTCCATTCTGGCCTCCTCCCTTCCATTCATTCTTTCAACACATGCCTGTTGAGCACCAACTCTATAGGGGCCTTTTCTAAGCAATGGAACACAGCATTGAGCAGGATAATCAAGTCCCTGGGGCTCAGATTCTAGAGTCACACAAATACATAATTATAGATGATGATGATGCACTAAAAGAAACATAAAGGGTGAGATCCCTGTTTAACAAGGAAAGCTGATCCAGTCTTAATGGTCAGGGATAACTTCCCAGAGAAAATGTTTGAACTGAGATGGAAAGGACATATAAGGAGTTAATTGAGAGATGGGGCTGAGGGTTAAGGGATAGCAAGGGTATTAACCTAGGCCAAAAGGATAGCAAGTAAAACAACCCTATAGTGGGAGGAGGCATGACCAGTTCTAGAGACTAAATGAATCAGTCTGAATTTGGAAACAGAAACCACTCTAGCTGTTGAAGAAAATGCTGGTCCCTAGGCTGGGTATTAGGAATGACTCCTAGAACACCATAGAACTGACCTGCCAAGGCAGTTACTACCTCTCGCAGTCAGAAAGACAGAAGCCAGGAGGCCACCACTGGAAAGGCTGAGCATGAGGACACAGTGGTGAAGCTGCTACCCAAAGACAGGATCCTGGGATCAGAAAGTCACTGCCAATGCCACTGGCAGGACAATGAAATGCCAAGTCCTTTCCCTGCCTCTACAAAGCCATGGACTGTGCACTACTGTCTCCACAACCATGTTTACAAGTAAAAACAGCCCAAACCATCTGGCTTACTTCTGCCTCCCTTCCATCTTTTATGCAAATACATCTAAGTGCTAGAGCCCGAGCTGCAAGGGAGTTGGGAGATGTTTTAGCTTTCCAGCATCTGTAGCATAGGAAGGCATATAGAATGGGGATGGGTGCTGTCTGTCAAAAGACAATATCCAGCACAACAAATGTGACTGCAATGCAGAGAAGGAGAGGAGATTGTGGGGGCATCCGGTAGGCCATGTTAAGATTGTGGGTCTAAGAACAATGCACCACTGAAGGACTTGTAAGCAAGACAGTAACATGATTAGATTGGTTATGTTTTACAAGTATCATTCAGGGTGGTTGGTGGAGACTGGGTCAGAGAAGAGCCCAAGTGGAAATACAGTATAGTTATCCCAGGTGAGAGATGAGGACATCTTAGGTATGGAAGGTGGAGATGGACGGAGAGAAACCGCAGGGTAAAGAGATCTTTCCGAGTTTAAGTCAATAAGATTTGGAGCTATATTTGACATGGGCTGGGAGAAAGTTAAGTACCAAGGATGATGCCCAGATTTCTAACTTCTGCAGTTGGATGGACGGTGGGGCTTTTCCCTGAGATGCGAAACAGAGGAGAAAATCCAAGTTTAGGGTGAAGGGCTTGAATTTGATTTTGGATATATTGGGTTTAATGTCTCCATAGAGGGTATCTAAGAGGAGATGTGGAGTAGGCGGTTGGACACACACAGATCTTACATTCCTAGGAGAATTCTGGCCCTGAGAAATAAACAGAGGAGTTGTACAGCCATGGCTTTCAAACTGTTTCACCACATCCCACAGTAAGATACTATTTTACATTGCAGCCATCATACATATGCATGTGTGTATTTATATCTAAATCTGAAATAAGCTTCCTCAAACAATATTTACCCTGTGCACGATGCACTTTGACACTTTCTATTCTGTTGCTTCATCATTTTGTCAATGCTTATATGACGCGTTAAACTGATTTCACACTCTCCTAATGGGTCAAGAGAGAAAGCAGAAGGAAGGATTATACCAACTAAGATTGTGCCTCGAGCAACTCTGACACACAGTTTTCCCTGATGGAAATGGAGATGGTGAAAAACTAGTAAGGGACAGCCAGAAAGGGAGAAGGAAAACAAGAACGTGCAGAGACACATAAACCAAGGGAGGACATTTCAGGTGGGAGGGGTTAACAACTGTGTCGAGGGCTGCAAGAGATCAAGTAAAATCGGCTCGAAGAAATGTCAACTGAGGCTGAGCGCAGTGGCTCATGCTTGTAATCCCAGCACTTTGGGAGGCCGAGGCGGGTGGATCACGAGGTCAGGAGTTCGAGACCATCCTGGCTAACACGGTGAAACCCCGTCTCTACAAAAAATACAAAAAATTAGCTGGGCGTGGTGGCGGGCGCCTATAGTCCCAGCTACTCGGGAGGCTGAGGCAGGAGAATGGTGTGAACCCAGGAGGCGGAGCTTGCAGTGAGCCAAGATTGAGCCACTGCACTCCAGCCTGGGCGACAGAGTGAAGTCCATCTCAAAAAAAAAAAAAAAAAAAAAATGTCAGTTGAGATCAGAACTGAAGAGTGCCCTAGGATTGAGTAGTGTGGAGGTTATCAACAAGGGCCTTTTAGAAGAAAGTGATGGGGGCAGATTAAGGAGCAAATGATCTTTCTAAGATGTCAGTCTAGCACGCTGACCATTTTATTCCCATGTCACATCCTCTGGGAATCCCTCGTGCCCTTGGAACTCAGCCTGGCCCGATCCCTTTCCAACCTTACTCTCAGCCAGATTGCCCATTACATCCCTTTATGGCAACTCCAGTTACGGCTGACAAACAGCAACCAGAAAGAATTTTGGAGTATAGAGTGCTACAAGACCAAGCTAAGGGGCCGGTGCAATGGTTTACACCTATAATCCTAGCACTTTGGGAGGCTGAGGCGAGTGGATTGCTTGAGGTCAGGAGTTCAAGACCAACCTGGCCAACATAGTGAAATCCTGTCTCTACTAAAAATACAAAAAAAATTAGCCAGGTGTGGTGGCATGCACCTGTAGTACCAGCTACTCAGGAGACTGAGGCAGGAGAACTGCTTGAACCTGGTAATACAGGAAGGGAAGTGCTGGGAAGGGAAGGGCACAGTCCCTTTAAATGACATGGAAGGGAGAAAGAGCGTGGTCCCTGGCTAGGGCTCCATCCCAGCCTGTGCCCATGGACCTAGGTGAGGACAGGCATTTTTGTTTTCCTGCCCAAATGTTGCATTTCCCAAGACCACCCTGGCCTGCCACATCCCCATCCCGTGCCTATAAAAATCCTAGCAGGCAGACACACAGGGAGCTGGACAGCTAGAGGAGCACATCAGTAGAGGAACACACAAGCAGCTGGACGTCAGAGGAATGCACCAACAGGCAGCGGCACACCAGCACGCCACAGGCCACCGACCAGCAGAACGATGCGGAGTTTGGCTGGAGCAGTCGGAGGGGAGTCTGGGCCAACTCCAGGGGAAAACCTTCTCACTCCATCCCCTTCTGGCTTCCCCCACCTGCTGAGAAATACCTCCACTCAATAAAACCTTGCACTCGTTCTCCAAGCCCAGGTATGATCCAATTCTTCTGGTATACCAAGGCAAGAACCCGGGATACAGAAAGCCCTCTGTCCTTGCAACAAGGTAGAGGGTCTAATTGAGCTGGTTAACCCAAGCCACCTATAGACAGCAAAACTAAGAGCATACAGTAGCACAAGCCCAGTGGGGCTTCAGGAGCTGTAAACATCCACCACTAGACACTCATGGGGTCGGAGCCCCACAACCTGCCCGTCTGTATGCTCCCCTAAAGGCTTGAACAGCGGGACACTGAAGAAGCAAGCCACTCCCCTGTCATACGCCCTGGGACGGGGACAAGGGAACTTTTCCCGTTTCAGTGGGAGGCAGAGGTTGCAGTGAGCCCAAGATTGTGCCACACTGCACTCTAGCCTGGGCAACAGAGCAAGACTCCATCTCTAAATAAATAAATAAATAAATAAATAAATAAATAAATAAATGGACCAAGCTAAGGGTGAGGAGGGGTCAGATCATGCTGAGTTGAGGGTGGGGGCTCCACAGGAGTGAACCAAACGAGTGTACAAAGGCACTGATACATACAGCCCCATTTGCTGGCTTGTCAGTGTGACTAAGATTTGGGGTAAGACATAGTACAAGAAAATGTTTGTTTGTTTGTTTTGAGACGGAGTCTCACTCTGTCGCCCAGGCTGAAGTGCAGTGGTGAGATCTTGGCTCACTGCAAGCTCCACCTCCGATGCTCACACCATTCTCCTGCCTCAGCCACCGGGGTAGCTGGGACTACAGGCACCCACCACCACGCCCGGCTAATTTTTTGTATTTTTTTAGTAGAGACGAGGTTTCACTGTGTTAGCCAGGATGCTCTCAATCTCCTGACCTCGTGACCCACCCACCTCGGCCTCCCAAAGTGCTGGGATTACAGGCGTGAGCCCCCGAACCCAGCCAATAAACACAGATATATTATGGAACAGAATGTAAACTTTGAAGTTTTATTTTATTTTATTTTATTTTTTTTTTTGAGACAGAGTCTTGCTCTGTCGCCCAGGCTGGGGTGCAGTGGCCGGATCTCAGCTCACTGCAAGCTCCGCCTCCCGGGTTTAGACCATTCTCCTGCTTCAGCCTCCCGAGTAGCTGGGACTACAGGCGCCCGCCACCTCGCCCGGCTAGTTTTTTATATTTTTTTAGTAGAGACGGGGTTTCACTGTGTTAGCCAGGATGGTCTCGATCTCCTGACCTCGTGATCCACCCGTCTCGGCCTCCCAAAGTGCTGGGATTACAGGCTTGAGCCACCGCGCCCGGCCGAAGTTTTATTTTTATTTATTTATTTTTTTGAGACGGATCCTCACTCTGTCGCCCAGGCTGGAGTGCAGTGGCGCGATCTCGGCTCACTGTAAGCTCCACCTCCCAGGTTCAAGCCATTCTCCTGCCTCAGCCTCCCGAGTAGCTGGGACTGCAGGCGCCGGCCACCACACCCGGCTAATTTTTTGTATTTTTAGCAGAGCAGGATTTCAGTGTGTTATCCTGGATGGTCTTGATCTCCTGACCTCGTGATCCACCCGCCTCGGCCTCCCAAAGTGCTGGGATTACAGGCGTGAGCCACCTCACCCTCCTGCAGAATTTTAAATAAAATATGACTTTTTTTTTTTTTTGAGGCAAGGTCTCACTTTGTTAACCAGGCTGGAGTGCAATGGCTCACTGCGTGCCTCACTACAGCCTCCAACTCCTGGACTCAAGTCTGCCCCAGCCTCCTTCATAACTGAGACTACAGGCACGCACCACCACACTCAGCTAATTTTTTCTCTTTTGTCTTTGTTTTTTGTTTTTTTGTTTTTTTGAGACGGAGTCTCACTCTGTTGCTGTGGTGCAGTCTCGGTTCACTGTGACCTCTGCCTCTCGGGTTCACTGTGGATATATCCCCTACCAGGATATATCCATCACTGTGCCTGGCACAGCCTCAGCCTCCCGAGTAGCTGGGACTACAGGCACCCGCCACCAGGCCCAGCTAATTTTTTGTATTTTTAGTAGAGACAGAGTTTCACCGCGTTGCCAGGACGGTCTCGACCTCCTGACCTCGTGATCCGCCCGCCTCGGCCTCCCAAAGTGCTGGGATTATAGGCGTGAGTCACCACTCCTGGCTCACACCTATAATCTCTCTTTCTCTCTTTCTTCCTTTCTTCCTTCCTTTCTTTCTTTTTCTTTGTTTCTTTCTTTCTTCCTCTTCTTCCTTCTTTCCTTCCTTTCCTTCCCTTTCTTTCTCTCTCTCCTTGTTGTTTCCTTCCTTCCTTCCTTTGTTCCTTCCTTCCTTCATCTTTCTTTCTTTTTTTCTTTCTCTTTCTTTTCTTTCTTCAGGTTCTCAATATGTTGCCCAGGCTGGTCTTGAACTCCTGGCCTCAAGTGATCCTCCCACCTTGGCTTCTCAGAGTGCTAGGATTACAGGTGTAAGCCACTGCACCCAGCCCAAGAACTATTTTATTTTATTTTTTCATACGGACAGGGTCTTGCTACGTTGCCCAGGCTGGACTCAAACTCCTGGACACAGCAATCTTCCTGCCTCAGCCTCCCTAGTAGCTGGGACTATGGGTGTGCACAGAACAATTTATATGTATTAATATGAAACAATCTCTAAGATACATTATAAAATTTAAAAAGCAAGATATGGCATCCTACAGTTTACATTTTTTAATGTTGGAATAAATACATACATACATTCAGCACCATAGGAAAGATTTTTTAAAAGAAAAAATATAGGCCGGGCGCGGTGGCTCAAGCCTGTAATCCCAGCACTTTGGGAGGCCGAGACCATCCTGGCTAATACGGTGAAACCCCGTCTCTACTAAAAAAATACAAACTAGCCGGGCGAGGTGGTGGGCGCCTGTAGTCCCAGCTACTCGGGAGGCTGAGGCAGGAGAATGGCGTGAACCCGGGAGGCGGAGCTTGCAGTGAGCTGAGATCCGGCCACTGCACTCCAGCCTGGGCGACAGAGCGAGACTCCGTCTCAAAAAAAAAAATATATATATATATACTTATGCTTATTTATGTACAAAATAACACTGGAAGGATATTAATGAAATTCATAATTTGTAACTTTGGAGAACTGGATATTTGGGGTTTGGGATAAAAGGAAAGTTTATTTTCCACTGTGTATCCCTGCTTTAAAAAATTTTTTTCATCTATTATCTCTAATAACAACAAAAAGAAATTTTAACAACAAAAATAAATGCAAAACACAAGACTTCAACGAAATTCCTATAGACTTTACAGAGACAGGAGTCCTTTTCCTCTATCTTTAAAAATAAAGGCCAGGCCTAGTGGCTCATGCCTGTAATTCCAACACTCCGGGAAGCCAAGGCAGGAGGACTGCTTGAGCCCAGGAGTTTGAGGCCAGCCGGGGCAACATAGGGAGACCCTGTCTCTACAAAAAAACAAAAAAATTCGCTGGGTGTGGTGGTACATGCCTGTGGTCCCAGCTACTTGGGAGGCTGAAACAGGAGGATCACTTGAGGTTGAGGCTGCAGTGAGCCATGATGGCATCACTGCACTCCAGCCTGGGCCACAGAGTGAGACCCTGTCTCTAAAAATAAAATAAAATAAAAATAAAAAATAAGAACTTTGATGGATGAGTTTAAGAAATTCTATAGCAGACAACACATTGGTCTCCCTGTTTCCAGGCTCCCTCTCCTTCCAACCATGGAATCCACCCCAAAACAAAATTTGATCACATTACTCCCCTGCTTAAAGACCTTCAAAGATTTTGTGTCCTCCCTGGTGCTCACCAGGGCCTACCTGACCAGCCCTGCCTCCTCTGGGCCTCCTCTCTTGTGGGGCCTCACCCCCTTTCCCTGGCTTGGCTTCCCCTTCTGCTCCAGCTGGTCATTCCTGGAAGCAGACCTCTTCCTCCCCTACCCATGGTTAATCCTTACCTGCCTGGGGCACTCAGCTCTAATGCTGCTTCCTAACTAGAGCCTACCCTAACATCCTGTATCAGACCCTCTTACACCATCCCCTACCTCCCTGGCCTCTCCTTCAGCAGTTACTCGGGTGCAATGATATACTTATTCGTGCCATGGTTTGATTGATATCTACCTCTGCCTCTCAACTTTGAGCTCCCTGAGGGCAGGAACCAGTCTCTTTTGGCTCACGGTTATAGCTTCAGCAATTAGCACTGTGCCTGGCACAGAGTAAAGCCTAATAAATATTTATTGCATGCATGATCTAGAATTACTTGGCTGAGGTTACAGATTAAGACACGTGTCTACGGCCGGGCGTGGTGGCTCACGCCTGTAATCCCAGCACTTTGGGAGGCCGAGATGATCACAAGGTCAGGAGATCGAGACCATCCTGGCTAACACGGTGAAACCCCATCTCTACTAAAAATACAAAAATTAGCTGGGCGTGGTGGCGGGCGCCTGTAGTCCCAGCTACACTAGAGGCTGAGGCAGGAGAATGGCGTGAACCCAGGGGGTGGAGCTTGCAGTGAGTGTAGATCGCGCCACTGCACTCCAGCCTGGGCGACAGAGCGAGACTCCGTCTCAAAAAAAAAAAAAAAAAAGGACACGTGTCTACTTGTCCTTCTTTAATATACTTAACATACCTTACCATTCTGTCATTGACTGCATACTGAAGAAGGGCTTATTCATTCATCTTTTAAAAGCTAACTCACTGTTTTAGTTTTCCCACCTCTGATAAGGGAGGATAGGAACTGGGAGGTCAGGCCCTCGGTTTACTAGCTCATCCTCCTCTACTTCTCTGAGGGCATAAAATCACTGGAAGTCAGCCAGCATGCCCCATGGCACTCTGAGGCACAGGGGAGAAGCACCAGGCTCCTGGATTCTGAATGCCTGGGTTTGAAGCCTGGCAAGAGTGGCCCCTTCCCTGAGTCTCCCATCACCCCTCCCCATGGGGCAAGGATTCTGCAGGCATGAGAAGTGCCCACCCAGAGTCTGTGCCTATGCCTTCTAGAACACGCTCTGATACCCCATAATTCCCTTCCAAAATGTCACTAAGTTAATTCACAGGGCCCTTCGTGGGCCTCATCCCCCGGCTTCATCTCACCTGAGGGCAAACTGTACTGCCTGATGCATATCTTATAGACCTGAGCCTTGGGCCTCAAGATAGCTGTTTGCAGGTGACAGCTAGGTGCCGACCCATGCATGCTAGCTCCATCACTGATGGGATGAGAGGTAGCTGGCTAAGGGACGGATAGAGGATCCAAGGGACAGGTCTCCTTGGGCCTACACATTCTGCCACATAACTCTAAGGGTCTTAGAATTCTGAACATGACCTGCCAAGTTGTTAGAAGATATATCCATCAATGAAGAAAACAGAACATATTTCATTTAACACTTGCTGGACTGTTGTATAATTTCTAACTATTAAGATATATGATATATGGGCCTCCAACTCTACCCTTGTTCTGAGCCCCACAAATGCCCATTTGGTTCTGTCATTTCTTTGCATAGACAAGCTACATAACCTCTCTGAACTTCAGTTTCCTGAGCAGAAAAATGGGTCTATGGTAATAACTACCTTATCAGGGCTGGTGAGAAAATGAAATAAAATAATCCATGTCAAGGGCTTCACAAGAGTGCCAATCCCTCAGTATATAGTTGCTAGCATTGTTATTTTATCCTTTATTTTATGCCCTCTGGCTGTCATCTCCTATGACTTTCTATATGATCTCCAAACTGGTCTCTTTTGTAGGGTTTCCACACTGCTGCTCCCTCCTGCCTCCTTACCCACAGCCAATAACCTCCCCATTCTCTCCACCTAGTCAAATCCCACCCTGTCTTCAATTATGATAATAGCTACTGTTGATCGCACGTTTACTACGTTTCAGACATTGTATTAAGAACTTTGCATGCACTATCTCAACTCAGTTCTGACACCAACTCAATGAAGTAGGCACTGTTTAGTATTCCCCAAACACAAAGACACAGGGATCTGGAGACTGGAAGCACTGGCGGCTGCAAGTGGCAAGGCTAGCGGGGTGTGAAGCAAGGGAGGAGTCTTTCTGCAAAGTCAGGACTCCCAAATCCCGGGATGGAGTCAAGGAGCCTTTGGCTGTCCCACCTTCTTTCAGTGCCCCAGCGACCCCTTCTTCTCCAAGCCCCCAAATCCAGGCCTGTTATATCCCGTCAGCTCTACGGGTCTGCCTGTGACTTTCAGCCCAAGGGGGCGGGCACTTCGTGTCACGCCACGTTGTCCACATCATCGATCCTCCCTCTCTCCCCTTCCTTCCTTCCCTCCCTTTCTTCCTCCCATTGAGTGCCAGTTCTGTGCCAGGCTTTGGTGTTCAAAACGTTACGAGTGGAGAAGTCAGAGGAGGATGGAATTACAGGTTTTTCTTCTTCATACCTTTCTGTTTGGCTGTTTTTTTTCAAATGAGCACGCAAACCCGGTTCCTCAAACCCACTTCAAATGTGGCATTGCTGGGTTGGTTTGGTCCAAGGAAAGCCCTGTCTCCTTAACTCCCAGCCCCCACGCCTCCTCCGCCGGCCCTCAAATCCAGGCCGCCCTGCCCCCCTCCGGAAAGGGGAGTTGGGGGCGAGCGCCGAAATCTGAGTGGCTCTTTCAAGCCTCCGTTGCCATAGAAACCGGCCGCACAGGCCTTGGCTGTCCATTACACCATCCTCCAGCCACGCAGCCAATGGACTCCGAGCTCCATCGCCAGAGACCCCGCCCCCCAGCTCCTGGGAGCCCACCAATCAGCAGGTTCCGTGGCTTAGAGCCCTGCCCTCGGCACAGGGACATGACCAATGCGCTTCGACCCTGCTCTCCCTCTCTTCGGTGTAACAAGAAGACGCGATTTTTTTTTTTTTTTTTTTTTTAAAGGAATTCTCCAGATTAGAAGGAACTGGCAGTAAAGCCTCTGTCAGCTGCACCCTGAATAATCTTTGGCTACTATTTTATTTAAGGAGAGCAAAACTGTTTCAATCATGCAACAATATATACCATTCTCTACTAAAACAATTTTAGGAAATGAAAATTTAGGCAATGGGACGATATATAGTCTGCTCTATGTGAATGTCTTTCATTGTAGGTATTTTAACTTAAAATGATCAAGGAACTAGTCATCTTTCCTTTGTATTTCAAATACATACAAAATTAAAGATCCCAAGTGTTTTGATGCAGAGTTCATGAGACATTGACTTAATTAGTTGGTAGACAACTTTTACTGAACCATCTAATGCCTGGTTCAGAACATTATAACTGGAGGATAAATGAATATTTCTCTTAATCCGTCGAAGAAATTCTGTTTTTGAGGCGGGCAACGTACATGGCTCCGACACTCTGGACTCTAAATAAACCAAATGTGTTTTTAAAACCTGTTTGCCATTACAAAAAAAAAAAAAACCTTCATTTTCTTAGAACACTTTTAGATTTACAGAAAAACTGTTAATGTAAAGTTCCCGTATACCTCACCCACCCACCCTTTTTTTTTATTATTATTATTATTATTATTATTATTATTGAGACATGGTCCTGCTCTTTCACCCAGGCTGTAGTGCAGTGGCGCGAGCTCGGCTCACTGCAACCTCTGCCTCCGGGGCTCAGGCGATCCTCCGACCTCAACCTCCCAAGTAGCAGAGACTACAGGGGCATGCCACCATCCCAGCTAATTTTTGTATTTTTCATAGAGATGAAGTCTCGCCATGTTACTCAGGCCGGTGTTTCCACTATTAACATCACATATGGTATTGCAGACGCATGGTACATTTCTTCCAATTAATAAACCAATAATGATACATTATTTGTTAATTAAAGTTCACAGTTTATTCAGATTTCCTTCGTTTTTACCTAATGTTCTTTTTCTACTCCAGGATCCATCCAGCATGCCTCATTGCGCTAGCTGTCATGTCTCTCTGGGCTCCTCTTGGCTGTGGCAGTTTCTCACATATCAACATGACATCACTGTTGATGCTGAGTCAGGTTTCTCTACTGGAAAGTCAGTCTTCTTTTGCCCCTTTTCATACTGTACTCTTTGGAAGGAAGTCACTATGCTCAGGCCACGCTTAAATGAGGAGTTATGCTCTGTCTCCTTAAGGGTGGAATATCTATATAGATTATTTGGAATTTTTCTGCACTGAAGATTTGTCTTATTCAGTAATTTATTTATATCAATATGGATTCATAGATAATTATTTCATACTTTAGGTTATAATCCAATACTATTTAATTTTGTTGCTCAAGGTGTTCCAGCTTTGGTTTTTGGGAGCTCTTTCAGTTGGCTCCCTTGTCCCTTTAACACACCCCTATTTTTGTGGGGTTTTCTTGTTGCTGTCAAGCACTTCCTTACTTTCTGGCACTACAAGATGCCTCAGGTTCATCTTTTGTATTTCCTGCCCCAGTCCTAAAATCAGCCATTTCTCAAGGGCTTTTATTGTTTTGGAGAAGGGTATTTATTAGAAACCAAGAACTGGGCGCTAGGTGTGCTCATTGCTACTAGGGTCCCTTCCCTCCCCTCCGCTCCCCTCCCTTCCTTTTTCAGACAGGGTCTCACTCCATCAGACATGCTGGAGTGCACACTCATAGCTGCTCTTTCTTTCTGAGACGGTCTCACTCCATCACCCACGCTGGAGTGCACACTTATGGCTGCAGCCACATAGCCATGGTCATGAAGCCATGCGCTCATGAAGCTTCCAGTTTACACAATTGGAGGGTTAATTACAAAGTTGCCCAGCACTCTGCAGTGGGCTGTGTAGGCAATGAGGAGGTATCTTATCTGCAGATAATTTTAAAACAATAAAAACTGCAGCCTAGACTTCCTGGGCTCAAGTGATCCTCCCTCCTTAGCCTCCTGAGTAGCTAGGACCATAGGTGTGTGCCACCACACTCGACCAATTTTTGTTTTTAATTTTTATTTATTTATTTTTGTAGAGACAAGGTCTTGCCATGTTGCCCAGACTGGTATAACTCCTGGCCTCAAGCCATCCTCCTGCCTTGGCCTCCCAAAGTGTTGGGATTACATGTGTGAGCCACCACACCTGGCCTTGGGGTGTCATTTCTTTTAAGCCTTTTCAACTGATGGAACAAAGAAATATATCTGTACGCACATATAAATACACACACACATATCTGTAACTATTTCCATTTGTAACCATCTGTTTATATATTAAGCTAAACATGAGTTCCTATTTATATTTACCACTTGAATCCATGGATCATTTGGCTTGCATAAATTCCCACTCCAATAGTGGGAAACCTGGTTCCCATCATCTGCATCCACCATCCATTTACTTAATTGTTCAATTCCAGTGTACATGTGTAGGATTATCAAAATTGTTAACCCACACCCCTGTGGGAAACTTTATCAAGTAGAGTACAGTCTTCTGAACACTTTCTTTTGCCTTTAGCGTTACAGCAGACTCCACTCATTTCTTTTTTCATTCCCTTTTTTTTTTTTTTTTTTTTTTTTTTTTTTTTTTTTTTTGAGACAGAGCCTCACTCTTTTGCCCAGGTTGGAGTGTTGGAGTGCAGTGGCGCCATCACAGCTCACAGCAGCCTTGACTTCCCAGTCTTAAGTGATCCTCCTGCCTCAGCCTCTCAAATAGCTGGGACTACAGGCATGCGCCACTACACCCAGCTAATTTTTAAAATTTTTTGTAGAAATGGGGTCTCGCGGCCGGGCGCGGTGGCTCAAGCCTGTAATCCCAGCACTTTGGGAGGCCGAGACGGGCGGATCACGAGGTCAGGAGATCGAGACCATCCTGGCTAACACAGTGAAACCCCGTCTCTACTAAAAATACAAAAACTTAGCCGGGCGATGTGGCAGGCGCCTGTAGTCCCAGCTACTCGGGAGGCTGAGGCAGGAGAATGGCGTGAACCCGGGAGGCGGAGCTTGCAGTGAGCTGAGATCCGGCCACTGCACTCCAGCCTGGGTGACAGAGCGAGACTCCGTCTCAAAAAAAAAAAAAAAAAAAGAAATGGGGTCTCGCTATGTTGCCTAGGCTTGTCTCCAACTCCTGGGCTCCAGTGATCCTCCCACCTTAGCCTCCCAAAGTCCTGGGATTAAAGGCATGAGTCACCATGCCTGGCCCACTCATTTCTAAAGTTACTTAAGTCAGCAAGTTTTCCTCTATCCTTTTCATGAGTTGTTTCATACATTTGTAATACAGTGAAGATTGTTTTGTTACATTCTGCATTACATTTTGGAATTCTCTAAATGTCCTAAATGATTTTTTTTTAACTTTGCATGCATTCAGGTTCACTTTTTGTGCCATGAAGTTTAATGGATATCAACAAATGCATAGTCACATATCCACATTTCATCACCCTAAAAAACCCCCTGTGCTCACTTATCAAACCCTCTCCCCGCCAAACACTTGCAACCACACATCTGTTAACTGTATCTATGGTTTTGCCTTTTTGTGCCATTATTTAAAAAAAAAAAAAAAGACACACAATATTTTTGTTGTTGCTCTTGTCACAGCTGCCACCCATTGAATCCTTACTATGTCCCAGGTCCAGAATTACGCTGTCCCATTTTGAAGATGAGGAAACAAATGCAAATAAGTTGAAGTACTCCCTAGAGACTCATAACAAAAAACAAAGTTTGACTTCTATGATTAACTTCTGAGTTACCTCTGGGAATATTTGTAATATGTCTAATAGCCATACTTCTTTTGTTTGTTTTGATACAGCGGTCTTGTTGTTGACTAGGCTGGAGTGCAGCGGCTACTCACAGGTGCAATCATAGGGCACTACAGCCTTGAACCCTGGGCTCAAGCAATCCTCCTGCCTCAGCCTCAAAAGTGGATGGGACTACAGTGTGCGCCACTGTGCCCGGCTAGACTAGCCACATTTCAAGTCCTCAATAGCCACATGTGCAGTTTATACTATTATATTGGTTTTTGGGTTTTGTTTTTAAGACTGAGTCTCACTCTGTCGCCAGGTTGGAGTGCAATGGCATGATCTCGGCTCACTGCAACCTCCACCTCCCGGGTTCAAGGATTCTCCTGCCTCAGCCTACCAAGTAGCTGAGACTACAGGTGCATGCCACCAAGACCAGCTAACTTTTCTATTTTCAGTAGAGACGGGATTTCACCATGTTGCCCAGGGTGGTCTCAATCTCTTGATCTCGTGATCTGCCCGCCTCGGCCTCCCAAAGTGTTGGGATTACAGGCATGAGCCACTGCACCCAGTTATATTGTTTTTAAAAAATGATCTCTTGTTGTTTAGTGAAAAGAAAGGACCTGTAGTCTCAGTTACTCAGGAGGCTGAGGTGGGAGGATCATTTGAGCCCCAGAGTTTGAGGTAGCAGTGAGCTATGATTGCGCCACTGCACTGCAGCCTGGGCGACAGAGGGAGATGCCATCTCACACACATACAAAAGAATAAGGACCTTATAACGCACACACTATCATAATCTCTGATTTTTTTTTTTGAGACACTGTCTCACTCTGTCATCCAGGCTGGAGTGCAGTGAGGTGATCACAGCTCACTGCAGCTTCAACCTCCTGGGCTCAAGTGATCCTCCCACTTCAGCCTCCCCAGTGGCTGGGACCACAAGTGTGCACCACCACAACTGGTAAATTTTTTATTTATTGTAGAGATGGGGGTCTCAATATTTTGCCCAGGCTAGTCTCAAACTCCTAGGCTCAAGCTAGCCTCCCAAAGTGCTGGGGTTACAGGTATGAGCCACTGGCTTTTTTGGTTTGTTTGTTTTTGATACGGAGTTTCGCTCTTGTTGCCCAGGCTTGTTGCCAATGGCACAATCTCGGCTCACCGCAACCTCTGCCTCCAAGGTGCAAGTAGTTCTCCTCCCTCAGCCTTCTGAGTAGCTGGGATTACAGGCATGCGCCACCACCCCCGGCTAATTTTGTATTTTTAGTAGAGACGGGGTTTCTCCACGTTGGTCAGGCTGGTCTCAAACTCTTGACCTCAGGTGATCCGCCTGCCTTAGCCGCTGAAAGTGCTGGGATTACAGGTGTGAGCGCCCCTGGCTGACTTTTTTAAAATCAGGAAATTAGATGAATCAAAAAACAAATTACCTTGTCCCTATTGTTCTTTTTTCATTATGAATGTCTTTGAGGACCATGCCAGTTGGCAAATAGGTATTTTGGAGCTAGACACAGGGTGAGTGGAGTAACATAACAGTGCCTAGAACAGCCACGCCCACACCTGAGTTGGCTTCATCCTGCCTTCAGGTATTATTAAGAACAGGTATTATTGGCCGGCCGCGGTGGCTCACGCCTGTAATCCCAGCACTTTGGGAGGCCGAGGCGGGCGGATCACGAGGTCAGGAGATCAACGCCATTCTGGCTAACACGGTGAAACCCCGTCTCTACTAAAAATACAAAAAATTAGCTGGGCCTGGTGGCGGGTGCCTGTAGTCCCAGCTACTCGGGAGGCTGAGGCAGAAGAATGGCATGAACCTGGGAGGCGGAGCTTGCAGTGAGCCGAGATCGCGCCACTGTGCTCCAGCCTGGGTGAGAGAGCGAGGTTCTGTCTCAAAAAAAAAAAAAAAAAAAAGAACAGGTTTTATTAAAAGCCTACATTGCGCCAGGCTCTGCTAGGTGCTGGGGATACGATGGTGAGAGTCAAAACCAGGTGGGTCTTCTGACCTCATGAAGCTTCCAGTTTACACAATTGGAAGGTTAATTACAAAGCTGCCCAGCACTCTGCAGTGGTATACCAAGTGGGCTGTGTAGGCAATAAGGGGGTATGTTATCTGCAGATAATTTTAAAACAATAATAAAACTGAAAGTGAATGTGCTTTTGTTTTTGTTTCTGTTTTTTTGAGATAGGGTCTCACTCTGTTACCCAGGCCAGGCTAGAGTCCAGTGGCATGATCACAGCTCACTGCATCCTCGACCTTCTGGACTCAATCGATCCTCCCATCTCAGCCTCCCAAGTACGGGGGACTACAGGAGCATGCCACCACACCCAGCTAACTTTTGTATTGTTTGTGGAGATGGGGTTTCACCATGTTGCCCAGGCTGGTCTCTAACTGCTGGGCTCAA
The DNA here is from genome assembly GCF_024542745.1 of Macaca thibetana thibetana. Classification (NCBI taxonomy): domain Eukaryota; kingdom Metazoa; phylum Chordata; class Mammalia; order Primates; family Cercopithecidae; genus Macaca; species Macaca thibetana. Next base: position 68,902,700 of record NC_065587.1, read on the forward strand.
GCGATCCTCCTACCTCAGCCCTCCAAAGTGCTGGAATCATAGCCATAAGCCACCAAGCCTGACCTTGAGGGTTTTTTTTTTTTTTTTTTTTTTCCTTTTTTTTTTGAGATGGAGTTTCGCTCTTGTTGCCCAGGTTGGAGTGCAATGGTGTGATCTCAGCTCACCACAACCTCTGTCTCCTGGGTTCAAGCGATTCTCCCACCTCAGCCTCCCAAGTAGCTGGGATTATAGGCATGCGCTACCACACCCAGCTAATTTTTAATTTTTTTAGTGGAGACAGGGTTTCTCCAGGTTGGTCAGGCTGGTTTTGAACTCCTGACCTCAGGTGATCCTCCCGCCTCGGCCTCCCAAAGTGCTGGGATTATAGGTGTGAGCCACCACGCCCAGCGAATTTTAATAATATATTTGTAAGCTTCAAATCAGTACATTTTAATTACTTATAAGTAAATTTATTTGCTTTATAAGCTAATAAAATTATTCTCTACAGGGAAGTTAATTCACTCACAGTTATGCAGTCAGCCCTAATACACATGGAGCAAGACTCAGCTACATGCCTTAGTTTTGAGAATAAGTTTGTAACAGTTTGAAATTGTTCAAGCATGTTTCTGCACAGTCCTGTTTGCAGCCCCTTTGGTACTAAATATGTCTGGGTTTAAACAATATATTCAAAATTAACAATGATAGCACAGTTATTTGAAGCTTAAGAACCAGAACTTGAATTGCTTCAATCCTGTCATTTTATGTGACTACTTAAAGCTTTTGTATTAATTTTTTTTTTTTTTTTTTTGAGATGGAGTCTCACTCTATTGTCCAGGCTGGATGGAGTGTGGTGGTGCGATCTCAGCTCACTGCAACCTCCGCCTCCTGGATTCAAGCAGTTCTCCTGCCTCAGCCTCCTGAGTAGCTGGGATTATAGACGCCCGCCACCATGCCTGGCTAATCTTTGTATATTTTTAGTAGAGACAGGGTTTCATCATGTTAGCCAGGTTAGTCTCAAACTCCTGACCTCAAGTGATCCACCACCTCAGCGTCCCAAAGTGCCGGGATTACAGGCATGAGGCACCACGCCCAGCCTTGTATTTAAAATTTTATTTTATTTTATTTTATTTTATTTTATTTTTTTTTTTTTTTTGAGACGGAGTCTTGCTCTGTCGCCCAGGCTGGAGTGCAGTGGCTGGATCTCGGCTCACTGCAAGCTCCGCCTCCCGGGTTCACGCCATTCTCCTGCCTCAGCCTCCCGAGTAGCTGGGACTACAGGCGCCCGCCACCTCGCCCGGTTAGTTTTTTGTACTTTTTAGTAGAGACGGGGTTTCACCGTGTTAGCCAGGATGGTCTCGATCTCCTGACCCCGTGATCCGCCCGTCTCGGCCTCCCAAAGTGCTGGGATTACAGGCTTGAGCCACCGCGCCCGGCCGTATTTAAAATTTTAAAAGAGTAAAACAAAATAAACTGAAGAGGATGGTAGCAGCAAATTGCATAATTTAGTAAAATTACATTATTAGTGTTTAGTGATGTTATGTTTTACCAAATTTTAATACGTTTAACCAATGTTTAATATTGGAATTAGCTCTTATTTTTAAAGAGTTATTTTCTTGTTTTTAAACTGTAATTAACATAATTATTGCAACAGACCACCAGATAGGTATGTTTTATATTTTTTCAAAGAAATATATTAACGTAATTGAAAAGTATCAATCCAATACCCTTTTCCCTTTTTTGTACCATAACATGTACTTTTACTGACATGGTTACACAAAGTTCAAAAAAAGAATATTTCCACTTTATTTCTTCTTTCTCTTTTTTTAACTTTTTATAGAGATGAGGTCTTGCTCTGTTGGCCAGGACGGTCTGGAACTCCTGCACTCAAGCAATCCGCTCCCCTCAGCCTCCCGAAGTGTTGAGATTACAGGTGCGAGCCACCATGCCCTGCTGGCCATGCATTTCTTTTCTAGCCATTATCATTAGCATTATTCATGACTGGTACTCAGGTGGGAGGACAGCATGTATTTCATGCCTGGTACTGAAAACGATGTCATTTAGAGGAGATGTGTTTAAAACTATCTGCTCTGGGTATCAAATGAGCACAGTGCACTGAGGAAAAGAAACATGGAGGCCGATGGGCCAGCGTGGTGCCTCAAGCCCGTAATCCCAGCACTTTGGGAGGCCGATGCAAGCAGATCACTTGAGGTCAGGAGTTCGAGACCAGCCTGGCCAACATAGTGAAACCCTGTCTCTACTAAAAATACAAAAATTAGCCAAGCATGGTGGCACATGACTGTAACCCCAACTACTTGGGAAGATGAGGAGAGAGAATTGTTTGAACCTGGGAGGCAGAGGCTGCAGTGAGCCGAGATCACACCATTGCACGCCAGCCTGGGCGACAGAGCAAGACTCTGCCTAAAAAAAAAAAAAAGAAAGAAAAAGAAAAGAAGAAAAGAAACATGGAGTTAGGAGAGCCTCAAGGAGGCAAACAGAGGTAGGAGTTCTGGAAAGAGTGAGCGAAGGGACTGCAACACCCCGCTGTGTGGGGAGGCCTGGCTCATTCAACAAACTGAAAAGGGGCTGGTGTGGCTGGAAACTAGCAGGAGACCAAGAAAGTGGGAGAGGAGGTTGGATAGGTGAGCAGGGGCCAGACCAAGCCAGGCCTAATGGGCTAGGTGGAAGTCTGGTGCTTATCATCGAGAGTAATGAGAAACCACTGAAGGGTTTCAGGAAAAGAGGAGACACAAGATTTGTGACTCAAACATACCATCACTCTGGCTTCAAGGAGGATAATGGGATGGAAAGAGGCCTAGTAGGCCCAGGGGGACCCATAAAGATGCTGGGCAGGAGCCCAGATGAGAGATGTTGGTGACCTGGACCAGTGGGGTGCTCAGCATCTGTCTCCAGGAACCTCTCCCTCCACTACTGCAGTCTGGTTGGAAGCTCAATGGTGAGCTCAGCCTTGGACTCCTGGGATCTGCAAGGTTTAGATTCTGGGCACAACTTGAAAGGACTCAGGGTAGTCTGTATGCACTGATAATGACCACATCTTGGTGGCAAATGGGAGTTTGGGGTTTTGTTTTTCAACATTTTACTTCCTTCTCTTGGCTCCTGTAGGAATTTGAGTACACTCATGGTATTTATAGAACGAATCAACATCACTGCTGTATCTCGACATTCCCAGGACTGCTCATTGCAACACTTGTTCATGAGCGCCAAACCTGGCAATAATCCAAAAGTCCATGAACAGATAGGAAAATCCTAGGATATTCCTACAGTGGGAAATGAACAAGCCCTACATATGTATAATAATTTGGATGAATCTCAGCCCTATAACATTGAGTGAGAAAGTTGAAAGTGAGAAATAAATATACATATATATAAATATATTACTAATTTATTTATTTATTTTGAGATGGAGTCTCACTCTGTCGCCCAGGCTGGAGTGCAGTGGCACAATCTCGGCTCACTGCAACCTCCACCTCCCAGGTTCAAGTGATTCTCCTGCCTCAGCCTCCTGAGTAGCTGGGACTACAGGCCCATGCCACCACGCCTGGCTAATTTTTTCTATTTTTAGTAGAGATGGGGTTTCACCATGTTAGCCAGGATGGTCTCCATCTCTGGACCTCATGATCCGCCTGCCTCGACCTCCCAAAGTGCTAGGATTACAAGTGTGAGCCACCACACCCGGCCATATATATATATTTTTTCTTTTGAGACAGTTCCACTCTGTCACTCAGGCTGGAGTGCAGTGGTGTGATCATGGCTCACTACAGCCTGGAACTCCCGGGCCCAAGAGATCCTCCTGCCTCAGTCTCCCAAGTAGCTAGAACTATAGGCACACACCACCAGGCCCAGTTACTTTTTTTATTTTTAGAGATGGGGTCTTACTATGTTGCCCAGACTGGTCTTGAACTCCTGGGCTCAAGCAATCCTCCCAACCTCTACTTCCCAAAGTATTGGGATTGTAGGCATGAGACACCACATCTGGCCTATAATGGAATGTTATTTGGCAACAAAAAGGAAGTTCTGATACATGCTACAACATAGATGAACCTAGAAATCATGACGCTAAGTGAAAGAAGCCGTCACAAAAGGTCACATGTTGTATGATTCTCTTTACATGAACTGTTCAGAACAGACAAATCCATGGATACAGAAGCAGATTAATGGTGGCCTAGGGCTGGGGATTAGAGGGAAGGCAGAGCAGATGGGAGAGTGACTGCTAATGAGTACTGATGCTAATGGTTTCTTTTGGGGATGATGAAAATATTCTAAAATCCATTGTGGCAACAATTGCACAATTCTGTGAATGCACTGAAAGCCACTGAATTGTACACTATAAATGACTGAATGGTGTGGTATGTGAATTATATCTCAATAAAGCTTTTTTTTTTAATGTTCTGGAAGAATCAGGATAGACATTACCTCAGGTGAAGGAAGGCAGGAGATGGGATGACAAAGGAATTCATTGGGGAAAACAGGTTATTATCAGTGTTCCAGTTCTTGTGTCAGATTGCTGACTCCATTTTTATTTTTATTTTTATTATGTTATGTAAAAATAAATACACACAGGGCCAGGCATGGTGGCTCACACCTGTAATTCCAGCACTTTGGGAGGCTGTGGTGGGAAGATCGCTTGAGCCCAGGAGTTCAAGACCAGCCTAGGAAACATAGTGAGACCCCGTCTCTACAAAAAAAATTTTTCGAAATTAGCCAGCCACGGTGGCATGCATCTGTAGTCCTAACTACTTGGGAGGCTGAGGCAGGAGGATCACTTGGGCCCAGAAGTTCCAGGATGCAGTGAGCTAGGATCGCACCACTGTACTCCAGCCCAGGCAACAGAGCAAGACCAGGTCTCTTAAAAAAAACCCCACATAAACATAAAGTGAGGGAATCACAGGCAACAACGAGAATGTGTCACAGATGAAGCGATTCTGTGTACCGGAGATAGAGGGGGACGGACGGGCAACAGCAGAGAGTGGTCAGGACAGTCCTCTCTGGAGAGCCCGTTTGAGCCGAAGCTAGGATGAGGAGATGCTCCAGCCCATGTGGTGATGGGGGTGAAAAGAGTTCCAGACAGAGGAGACAGCATGAATGAGGGCCCTGAGGTAGGCCCAAGCCTGTTGTGTTTGGGGGACAGCCAGTTTAAACATCTGTTCTGTTATATTGTGGAGTCTCTGTGTGTGAATTTTTCCTAAAGAAATGACAGACAGGCCAGGCACGGTGGCTCATGCCTGTTATCCCAGCACTTCGGGAGGCTGAAGCGCGCAGATCATGAGGTCAGGAGATAGAGACTATCCTGGCCAACATGGTGAAACTCCATCTCTACTAAAAATACAGGCCGGGCATGGTGGCTCACACCTGCAATCTCAGCACTTTGGGAGGCCGAGGCGGGTGGATCACAAGGTCAGGGGATCAAGACCATCATGGCTAACATGGTGAAAACCTGTCTCTACTAAAAATACAAAAAAAAAAAAAAAAAATTAGCCGGGCATGGTGGTGGGTGCCTGTAGTCCCAGCTACTCGGCAGGTTGAGGCAGGAGAATGGCGTGAACCCAGGAGGTGGAGCTTGCAGTGAGCCAAGATCTCGCCACTGCACTCCAGCCTGGGTGACAGAGCGAGACTTTGTCTCAAAAAAAAAAAGAAAAAAAATTAGGTGGGTGTGGTGGCGCACACCTGTAATCCCAGCTCCTCAGGAGGCTGAGGAAGGAGAATCACTTGAACCCAGGAGGCGGAGATTGCAGTGAGCCGAGATCGCGCCACTGCACTCCAGCCTGGCAACAGACCGGGACTCCATCGTAAAATAAATAAATAAATAAATAAATAAATAAATAAATAAATAAATAAAAAGATAACAGACAAGTGGCCAAAAACATACATACAAAGGTGTTCACTGCCATATTGTTTATAACAGCAAAAAGGGGTAAAACAATCAAAATGTCTTTCAAGAAGGAACTGATTCACTTTGGGAGGCCAAGGTGGGCAGATCACCTGAGGTCAGGAGTTTGAGACCAGACTGACCAACATGGTGAAACCCCATCTCTACTAAGAATACAAAATTAGCCGGGCATGATGGTGCACACTTGTAATCCCAGCTACTTGGGAGGCTGAGGCAGCAGAGTCATTTGAATCCAGGAGGCAGAGGTTGCAGTAAGCCGAGATCACACCATTGCACTCCAGCCCGGGCAAAAAGAGCAAAACTCCGTCTCAAAAAAAAAAGGAACTGATTAAATGAATTACAATATACTCAGCAGACCTGGACAAGAACCTACGTACTACATGGAAAGAGAAAAGAGATGTGAAAAAAGCAAGTTACTAGAAATTACATATAGTAACATTTCACTTGTATAAAAAAAAATTTACGTGTGCATGTGTTTATAAGCATTTAAATTTCTGGATGGCCAGGTGAAGTGGCTCATGCCTGTAATCCCAGCACTTTGGGAGGCCAAGGTGGGCAGATCGCTTAAGCCCAGGAATTCGAGACCAGCTCGGGCAACGTGGCGAAACTCAGTCTCTATAAAAAAATACAAAAAATTAGCCCGGTGTGGTGGCATGCGTCTGTAGTCCCAGCTACCTGGGACACTGAGGTGGGAAGATCACTTGAGCCCAAGAAGTTGAGGCTGCAGTGAGCTATGATTGCGCCACTGTACCCCAGCCTGGGTGACAGGGAGAGACTCTGTCCAAAAAAAAAAAGACCAGGCACGGTGGCTCACACTTGTAATCCCAGCATTTTGGGAGACCAAGGTGGGCGGATCACAAGGTCAGGAGTTCCAGACCAGCCTGGCCAATATGGTGAAACCCTGTCTCTACTAAAAATATAAAAATTAGCTGGGCGCAGTGGTGGGCAGCTGTAGTCCCAGCTACTTGGGAGGCTGAGGCAGGAGAATCGCTTGAACTCAGGAGGCGGAGGTTGCAGTGAGCCAGGATCGCGCCACTGCACACCAGCCTGGGCAACAGAGTGAGACTCCGTCTCAAAAAAAAATTTTTAATTCTGGAAAATTACATTAAAATTTAAAATTTACTCATTATAATGCTATTTCTCTAGAGTATAGGAGATGTTCACTTTTCACCTTATATAATTCAGTATAAGGCCGGGAGCAGTGGCTCATGCCTGTAATCCCAAAACTTTGGGAAGCCAAGGCAGTCGGATCACTTGAGGTCAGGAATTTGAGGCCAGCCTGACCAACATGGCAAAAGCCCGTCTCCATTAAAAATACAAAAATTAGCCAGGTGTGGTGGCGAGCACCTGTAGTCCCAGCTACTCTGGAGGCTGAGGCAGGAGAACCACTTAAGCCTGGGAGGCAGAGGTTGCAGTTGAGTCAAGATTGCACCACTGGGTGACAGAGTGAGACTCCGTCTCAAAAAAACAAAACAAACAAACAAAAAAATTCAGTATAGTTTGACTTTTTATCACTAAAATATATTACTTCTGCAGGCCAGGCGCGATGGTTCACGCCTGTAATCCCAGCACTTTGGGAGGCTGAGGCAGGCGGATCATGAGGTCAAGAGATTGAGACCATCCTGGCCAACACGGTAAAACCTCATCTCTACTACAAACACAAAAATTAGCCGGGCATGGTGGCACGCGCCTGTAATTCCAGCTACTCAGAAGGCTGAAGCAGGAGAATTGCTTGAACCCGGGAGGAGAAAGTTGCAGTGAGCCGAGATCGGGCCACTGCACTCCAGCCTGGTGACAGAGCGAGACTCCATCTCACACACACACACACACACAATATATATATATTACTTTTGCAATAATAAAAAATAAACATACTTCTGCTCAGATAAAGAGAATATCAGTAAGCCCTAATATTAAGTTTTTCACAGTGAAAGCCCTTCAAAATTGCTTGACAAATAAATTCTAAGTATATTAACTGTGGGAAAAAATCTATGCTTGTGAAGACTTTGTAGACACATTTCTTAAAAATGAAGATTTCAGGAGACAAAATAAAGTCAGCTGGATAAAAAATGCACAGAGAGAAAAAAACATAACAAAATGTTAAGAAAGGGTGTCTCGGCTGGGCACGGTGGCTCATGCCTGTAATCCCGCACTTTGGGAGGCCGAGGCGGGCGGATCACGGGGTCAAGAGTTCGAGATCAGCCTGGCCAACATAATGAAACCCCATCTCTACTAAAAATATAAAAATTAGCCAGGCATGGTGATAGATGCCTGTAGTCCCAGCTACTTGGGAGGCTGAGGGAGGAGAATCGCTTGAACCCAGGAGGCAGAGGTTGTGGTGAGCCAAGATCGTGCCACTGCTCTTCAGCCTGGGCAACAAAGCAGGACTCCGTCTCAAAAAAAAAAAAAAAAACAAACAAAAACAAAAACAAAAGGAGTGGGTGTCTCTTGGCACTGGGACAATGAATCCCAACAAATGATATTTTTTCCTTAAATTTCAGAATTTTTGAAGTTTTACACAATGAATATTTTGTGATCTGAAAACTTTTTCTTCCCCTCCTCTTCCAATTCAGCAGCTGAATAATAATCTTGTGTTCATTGTCTACTACCGCTTAATATATTATTGCCAGACTTAGAGGCTTAACAAAGCAAACAGTTACCATCTCACAGTTTCTGTGGGTCATGAATCCAGGCAAAGTTTAGTTGCACGGTTCTGGCTCAGGGTCATTCATGAGGTTGCATTTAGGATGCTGGCCAGGGCTGCAGTCATCTGAAGCCCCTTGACTGGGGCTGGAGGATCTGATTCCAGGATGGATCACTCAGATGGCTGTTGGAAGTAGGTCTCAGTTCCTTGTTGGTGTTGGCAGGAGGCTTCAGTTCCTTACCACATAGACCTTTCCATAGGACTGCTTGAGTGCCCTCGCATGACAGCTGACTTCTCCCAGAATAAATGATACAAAATAAGACAGCCAGGAGGAAAACATAGAGCCTTTTACATCCAATCTCAGATATCACAAACCATCACTTCTGCCATATTCTATTAGTTAGAGGCAAGCTCACACTTAACGGGGGAAGGGGAGGAGGAATTAGCCTCTTTCTTTTGAAGGAAGGAACATGAAAGAATTTGTGAAGGGCCAGGCGCGGTGGCTCACCCCTGTAATCCCAGCACTTTGGGAGGCCAAGGGGGGCGGATCATGAGGTCAGGAGATCGAAGTCATCCTGGCTAACATGGTGAAACTCCGTCTCTACTAAAAAAATACAAAAGAAAAATTAGCAAGGCATGGTGGCAGGTGCCTGTAGTCCCAGCTAGTGGGGAGGCTGAGGCAGGAGAATGGCGTGAACCTGGGAGGCAGAGCTTGCAGTGAACCGAGATTGCGCCACTGTACTCCAGCCTGGGTGACAGAGCGAGACTCTGCCTCAAAAAAAAAAAAAAAAAAAAAAAAGAATCTGTGAACGTATTTTTGAAACACAAGAAAATTTCTGGCGATTTTCCCCCCCTCAAATTTCCCTCCTCCAATCCAACTACAACACATGAAACTCCTTAATCTTCCTAAAGTGCACCTCTGATCATGTCATCCTGCAATAAAGAAACTGTCCCTCGCTTCCCACAACCTGCGCTTGTCTGTTGCCCTCGACTTGCCTCCCTAAGAACAGGGACACTGTCTTGTCCCTGCAGCAACCCAGGGAACTCCATAACTTGGCTTCTGAGGACCAATTACCGTATTGCCCTTCAGCTCCAGCTCAACATAAACGCATCGTACACTCCCGTCTCTAGTCTTGACACCTGTCCATGCCCTCTCAATACCTTGTCCCAGGCTCTTTCCCATCTCCAGTCCCTTGCATTTGCTGTTTCCTCTGCCTGGAATGTTTTACATGGATGGTTCTTCATCATCTTGAGATCTAAACTCACCCCCATCTCTATCATCCTGTCCCAGTCACTCACCCTCTCATTATCTTGTTTCCTTTTCATTGTTGTTTGAGATAGGGTCTCACTCTGTTCCATAGGCTGGACTGCAGCGGTACGATCACAGCTCACTGGAGCCTCAACTTCCCAGGCTCAAGCGATCTTCCTGCCTCAGCCTCCCAAGTAGCTGGGACTAAAGGCACGGGCCATCACACCTGGCTAAGTTTTGTATTTTTCGTAGTGCTGGGATTGCAGGCATAAGCCACCGCGTCCCGTCTATCGTAAGTTTTATTGAACATTCACTAGGTATCAGGATGTGTTTACATGCATTATCTCATTTAATCTGTAAAACAACCATGTGAGGGAGAAACTGCATTATCCCCATTTTCAGGATAAGGAAAAGGAGGGACTGGGAATGTGAACACAGGAAGCGTGACTCCATCGGGTAGACTGCTCAGGCTGCAGATGTAAAGGTTTTACACGTAGGGTTTTCCAGATCTCAGCTTCTGAAAGGCGGAGGGACCACTTGGGCGGGAGCAGGGCCTCCTCTTTCCCAGCGCCCTGTGCCTTTAAGAGTTGCCCCCTCCCTCCAGGGATGCTCCAATTACTTTCTCCCCACCACCCCCACCCCGCGCCCCGCCACCCAGAGCATCACCCCGCCCCCCGCGCAGCGGAGCCGCACCTCGGTACTTTCTCCTGGCCCCACACCCTCAGGCTCGGCTCTTGGCCTTCGCTCGTCCAGAAGTGGGTGAGCTGTACCGCCAGAGGCGCATTCTCCCAGCCCCAAACTATGCCCGCTACGCCCCAGCGGAATGCCACCTTAAAGATCCTAATCCGGACACCTCCCAGCTCCTGCTTCCCAAGGGCGAGGCCTCAGCGCCCCCTCCCATCGCCCATGCTCGCGACGCCGTGAAGGTGACCTCCCCCAGGGGCGGCACACGCCCGGTGGTGCCCGAACTGGCTCACACGTGGTGAGCCGGGAGCGCGCGGCCACTCCCCGCCACGCGCCTCGTGCCGGCCACCCGGCCACGCCCCCAGGACTGGCTCCGCCCCGTGCCCCTGCACGCTTCTCCAGGCTTGGGTGGGGCGACGCGCCCAAGTCAGGCACCGCGCCGGCTACGGGGTGGGGTAGGACCTGGGAATGGCGCACCCACGCATCCTCGAATGTCGCCGGCGGTTTGTGAAAAGCGGGAAGTCCGCCCAGCTTAGGACCTTTGGCTGGCAGGCGAGGTGCCCCGCGGCCCTTGGTGCTGAGCTGGGGAGAGACAGTTGGGACCGCGAGCCTCGGAATCGAATCCTAGTCTGCGTGTTCTCGGTGTTTCCTATTTGGGAAGTGGGCATCATATTATCATATTCCTTTCTCCCTCGGGATTCTTGTGGAGCCTCAAACGAGATTAAATATATATGAGAAAGGGATTTGTTCATTGGGTCCAAAAGCATTGCTGGTCCCATATGTGGTTGGACCCTGTGTGTAGTAGGCGGAGGCAACATCTACGACAACCTGAGTCCGTCCCCTTAAGAAGCTTTCCTGAGTCTTGGTCCCTCCAAATTCTCTTCTGGGACGGTCCGAAAAGACGTCCCTGAAAGAGGAAAGGGCAGAATCCTACCTGACGGCAGGTGTCTCGGAATAAGCTAAAATTTAAAAGGCAACGCGGGGCAGGGACAAGCGTCCAGCGCCAGATGGGAGGCAGGCTCGCGTCCCCTATCCTTCCTCCAACCCCCAACCTAAGAAAAGAAACCGATCTCGCCGGTCTCCCCCAATCCCAGCCGCGAGACCGCCCAGCCCCGCAGCCCGAGCCCCGCCCCGCTCCGGCGGCCAGCGATTGGGAGATGCAAATACCGGCTTCTCTGCCCAGCAACGGGTGACGCTACGCCCGAGCGCGAGCGCGAGGCGTGGCCCGGCCGCAGCCCAAGCGGGCACCTAGGTGTTTACACGGGGCGGCCCCGCGCGCGCCGCAGCGGCCCGCAGACGGCGAGGGGGAGGGGTGGCGCGCGCGCCGGCGGGGCCGCGCGGGGAGAAAGACACTGAAAGGCGTCGGCGGCCGGGCGGGGAGCGGCGCGCGCGGGCCGCGGCGGAGCCGGAGGCTGCAGGAAGAGCCCGCGGGGGCCCGGACGGTGCAATTCCTCGGCCCCCGCAAAACAATGTGTGTTGTGCGCCAGGACGCAACTTGCCGGAGGTGGCGGGGGCGCGCCGAGCCCGCCTGAGACCGCGCTGACCTTCTCCCCCCGCCGTCCGTTGGGCCCGAGCGCCCAGCTCCTCGCTCCCCAGCTCGCGGGGGCCGGGCCGAGCCGTGGGGCGGGGCCGCCCCTCCGTCGCCGCTGCCTCCTCCCCCACCCCCAGCCGCGGAGGATGCGGACGGCCCCCGGCGGCGTCTAGCGGCCCCGGGCCCAGGCGCGATGGTGCAGCAGCGGGGCGCGAGGGCCAAGCGGGACGGCGGGCCGCCGCCCCCGGGACCCGGGCCGGCCGAGGAGGGGGCTCGCGAGCCCGGCTGGTGCAAGACCCCGAGCGGCCACATCAAGAGGCCGATGAACGCGTTCATGGTGTGGTCGCAGCATGAACGGCGGAAGATCATGGACCAGTGGCCCGACATGCATAACGCGGAGATCTCCAAGCGCCTGGGCCGCCGCTGGCAGCTGCTGCAGGACTCGGAGAAGATCCCGTTCGTGCGGGAGGCGGAGCGGCTGCGCCTCAAGCACATGGCGGATTACCCGGACTACAAGTACCGGCCGCGCAAAAAGAGCAAGGGGGCGCCCGCCAAGGCGCGGCCCCGCCCCCCCGGTGGTGGCGGCGGCGGCAGCCGGCTGAAGCCCGGGCCGCAGCTGCCTGGCCGTGGGGGCCGCCGAGCAGCGGGAGGGCCTTTGGGGAGCGGGGCGGCGGCGCCCGAGGACGACGATGAAGACGACGACGAGGAGCTGCTGGAAGTGCGCCTGGTCGAGACCCCGGGGCGGGAGCTGTGGAGGATGGTCCCGGCGGGACGGGCCGCCCGGGGACAAGCGGAGCGCGCCCAGGGGCCGTCGGGCGAGGGGGCGGCCGCCGCCGCCGCCTCCCCGACACCGTCGGAGGACGAGGAGCTGGAGGAAGAAGAGGAGGAGGCGACAGCGGCTGAGGAGGGCGAAGAGGAGACGGTGGCGTCGGGGGAGGAGTCGCTGGGCTTTCTGTCCAGGCTGCCCCCTGGCCCGGCCGGCCTGGACTGCAGCGCCCTGGATCGCGACCCGGACCTGCAGCCTCCCTCGGGCACGTCGCACTTCGAGTTCCCGGACTACTGCACCCCCGAGGTTACCGAGATGATCGCGGGGGACTGGCGCCCGTCTAGCATCGCCGACCTGGTTTTCACCTACTGAGCCCACCGTCAGCGGGGCGCGCACGCCCCCAAACCAGCTGTTTACATACAGGAATCAGGTATTGGGGCCCCTCGGAGGCCGAGGCTGGCACCCCATCTCCCGCGTAGCCTCCCCCCTCCTGGATGTGCCCATCCCCCCTCAGATCCAGACATGCCCCTCCCCCGCAGACACACCCCAAGGCAGCCCAACCCCCACCCCTTCCCTGACACCCAAGCCCCTCCCCACGTTGCCCCCTCCTGCACAGCCACCAGCAGCCAGCCCCCTCCGATACACCTCCCGTCTTCTCCTACAGACCTGCACCCCTCCCCCCTTTTGCACACGCCCCTCCTCGTGGCCGGAGGACCCGCCCCCTCTCTTGCTCTGGAATCCCTCCTCCCTCGCCCAGCCTGCCTTCTCCGGGTTAGGGGGGCGATGCGGCTGGGTGGCAACGCGCGCTCCTCCTGTGCCCCTCCCTTCCCTGGGGGGAGGGGCGCACTCCTTTTATCCCCGGAACGCTAGGGCCCGCCTCTCCGCTGGGGCCCACCCCCTTCGTGCGCATGCTTAATGCTTCTTGGGAGGAGGGGGCTGGTCCCAGTGGAGCCGCACTCTTCGCCCGCTCCGGGCAAAAGCGGGGGCGAGTGTAGAGCGATCCTGGGAAATCCTTTGATCCGGGAGTCCTAGGTTTCCTCTCCACCCAACGGGGCGTCGCTGCCTTAATGGGAGGAGCACTCGGAAGGGTTGGTTTGGGCCTGAAACTCTCCCAAGTGGCATAGCCCCTTTTCCGGTATGGGGTCTCCTGCATCCACGCGCACGACCTCTCGGATCGCGTGGCTGCCTCTACTGTCTATCTGTACGTCCCTTTTTTCCCCCAACTGGGAATTGGGAGGTAGGGTCTTTCTCTGGAAATCCAGCAGTAGAGGAAAGGACCACTCAAGAAAACTCAAAACCAAGACACCTTACCAGTCTGTTTGGGGACAGGATCCCTGCTGCTCCCCCCTCACCCCCTCCTGGGAAGTGCCCGCTCACCTCAGGGCACCCGAAACCTGGGCTCCTCCCTAAGCCCACCGGCCCTTCCTGTCACCCAGGTCCACCCTCAGTACCCACAGCTGCAGTATTCAGCGGGAAAAACTGAGGCACTTTGGTGCTAGGGGTTTGGGACTGAGGCGTGGATGGCAGATGTGATGGCAGGAAGAGTCCCGCTTTTAAACATCTGGCTTGAGAGAGACCATCGATTTGGCCAGTGAGACTGAGTATGGATTCCGAGTAGAGGTGGGCCGTTTGCACCTCGGTTTTTCCACCTGAGAAATGGGGAGAACGCTGTTGTTAGGAGAAAGTTGTGTCCAGTTCAGGGTGCCCTCGGGAGCCCTGTCCCTGATGCTGTGACCCCTCTCACGCCGCCATCTCTCTGTCCAGCCCCGCCCCTCCGGCCTCCCCACACTCCCCTTGCCCTCACTACCTGTATCTCACCGGCGTGTGTTCACCCTCCTGGGTGGCTCACACACTCTCATTCACACACACAAATCTCAGGAACAAACGGTCCCAGAGTCCTCCGGGACCCCTGTCCAGGGTCTCTGCAGGTCTCTGCCCCACGCGTTCCCGTCGCTGACAAAGCCACCAGCTGCCTCCTTTAAGCTTGGTGCTCCGGCTCTGGGCCTTTCTTGCGCTCTTTCTTTCTCTCTCTCTCTTTTTTTTTTTTTTTTTTTTTTTTTTTAAGAAAAACAACAACAACAAAAAAAGACAATGAAAAAAAAAACCGTCATGTGAGTGAAGAGATGTCACTGTCTGTGGTCTTGGAGAACTAGTCTCGTAGCTGAGGGGTGGGGTCCCTCCGTCTGGGCCACTGGCACCCGCAGCAGGACTCCGCCAGTCTGATGCCAGGACTGAATAAAGTGTATTTGCCCCGACCTTGCCCTGTGGTTCTGCATGTCTGTGCTTTTCCTCAACCCTCCCTAAACAGTTTGCCAGGTTCAAGTCCGTGTGATTTGGGCCTGAGCTGGGTGTCCCAGGGCAAGCCACCTGGCCTGTCTAGGCTTCTATCTCAGGAATCCCTGGCCTTCATGAAGAATAGCAAACTCATCCCTGTAGGGACCAGGCAGGTAACATAAACAATGACTCTAGGTGGACACTGGTGTCATGACCCACTTCAAGGGGCCTACCTCTTGCCAGTTGTGACCCTGTGGGAATGCAGTCCACAGTGGCCAGGTGGCCAGATTTTTTCAAGAGAAGCTGGATGGATGTTTCTGAGTCATCTTAATTTCAAAATGAAAGCTGACTCATATTTTTAAATCTCTGTGGGCCAAATGAAACAAGTATGCAGGCAGGTCTGGTCTGAGGGGGCTGGCTTGACCATGCCTTTCTGTGCCTTTAATGAGGATTAAGAAGCAAAATTGGGCCACACTCTGGACTCAAAGCCCAGCTCCACCACTGAGTACCCGTGTGACCTTGATTGAAAAAATTAACTAAGTCCCAACTCTTCTTTCCATATGTGTAACATGGGGATAATAATAGTAGCTGCTTCACAGGATGAAATGAAGTTTGAGGTGAGAAGCATTCAACATGGTGCCCATCATGTTACTCCATTGTTAGAGAAGGAAACAGGGTCAGGCGGGGAAGCAACTTACAGGAGGGCCTGCAAGCAGCCAGGGTCAGAGACAGGGCTTGGTTCTGCCTCCTGGTGAAGCATGGCTTCGGGGTGCTGCCTCTCCCTCCCTGTTTGAATCTGCAGATTGTGTTAGGCCCCCAGCTGAGGGCCTGGAGTGGTGGGATTGGTCCCAGTGCCTGGCACACACTGACCTGCAGAGTAGATTAACTGAATGACCAGAGAGCAACAGAAGTGTAGTGATTCTTGTCTTTGAGGTTCTGACTAGTGTTTTACAGCAGAGTCCAAGGCTTTTCCCTCCTTTGTCCCTCTGACACCCCTCCCCCTAATTCTTCATCTGTCAGATCCAGTGTATTCCTAAGCTGGAACAAAGCCCCTTTTTTCCCAGTAAGAGCCAGGGCTGAGTGTGGAAATTACAGTGACTGCTTCGTCTCAGCCTCTCTGGTTGAAAGCAAGCTGGCCAAAAAAAAAAAAAAAAACCTGAAAGAGGAGGTAGAGTTGAGAAGGTGTGGAAGATAGGGGTACCTGCCCCCAGAACTCCCTTCAAGGGAGGACTTCCCCAGCTATGGGAAGTGCCATCAGGGTGGCCACAGCTGCAGAGAGCCACTTCACCTGAGACCACGCCCTTCCTGGGGCAGCCTGTATCTGGTGTCTGAGTGAGGCATGGTATAAACACCTGGTCATTTCCATCCAACATGGGACAGACACTGGCAGGCAGTACTCCCAGCAGGCCCAGAACAGCCAGGGCTTCGTCAGGCCTGCAGCACAGTTTGACTTCCTATGCCCAGGCCTGCTTCCTCTTCTTTTCACAGGTGCTTATTCCTAATAAACATCTTGCAACCCAAACTCAGTCTCATTGTCTGTTTCTAGAGAAACCCAGTCTACAACAGAGGGTTCAAGGGACTGGACGAAGGGAATTGGGTCAGTGGCCCAGCAACTGCAGCTAAGCCCGTTGGATGTATCCCAATGTCAAGAGTCTTCACCAGCGCCATCAGCACCAACCTAGGGGCTGCACACTTTCCTAGTCTGTACATCAGTCATGTCAATCAGAGACTCCAGCCTCAGCCCACAGGCCCTCCAGGGCCCCCTGCTGATACCGTTCTCACTGCCAGTCCCTCCCCTGGTAAAAGCAGGTAGGAGGGAGGTCGTCATCTGAGTTAGTCTTAAAGAATAGCCTGGAATGGGATGCACCGTAAAATGCCTGACTGGAGATAATGCTAGAGAGCTGTGGGACCTTGGGACCTTGGGCAATCCTCTTCCCCTTTGTGGGCCGAATGGGGGAGTCGGTAATAGGACTAGAAAAGGGACCATATTTTGGTTCCTTCCATTTCAGATGCCGACCTGAAAGGTTGGGGAGACAACTGCTTATGGGGTCTCTGGGGCCACCTAGTGGCTAAGAGGAGTAGAACCAAAGTTTGTGCAGTTGGGAGGTGGGAGTCAGGGTGTATCCCAGGCCAAGCAACTGACTTGCACTCCAGTCTCACTACATTCATGCAGTCCTGTTGACTCATTGCTGGGTCATGCCCCTTGCCTGGGTGGTGTGAGCCACCCTGCTTCCAAGGCTTTCAGAACACCATACGCTGATGTATTGTTTCTCATCTATTGCTGTGCAACAAATTGCCACCGGCTTAGCAGTGTAAAACAACATGCATTTGTTATTCCAGTCTCCATGGGTCAGGAGTCCAGCATGCCTTAGCTGGGTCTCTGCTCAGGATCTCACAAGGCAGCAACTGGGGAGCTGGTGGCCTGCATCCTTCCTGGAGCTCAGCAGCCTTTTCCAAACTCTCATGGTAGTGGGCAGAATTCAGTTCCTTGTGCTTATAGGACAGAGATCCCTGTTCTATTGCTGGCTGTCAGTTAGTGCCACTCCTGATTACTACAAGCTGCTCAGTTTCTTGCCACAAGGCCCCCACAGGACCTCCCCAGCTTTCTCACAATATTGCAACTTATTTTGTCAAGGCCAGCGGAGAATTTTTCTGCTGCTTGGAGTCACTTGGCTCAGGGAAGGTTTAAGCTCTCTTTTAAAAGCCTCCCTTGGCCGGGCACGGTGTGTTCAAACCTGTCATCCCAGCACTTTGGGAGGCCGAGGTGGGTGGATCACCTGAGGTCAGCCCAGTTCGAGACCAGCCTGGCCAAATGGTGAAACCCCGTCTCTAGTAAAAATACCAAAATTAGCCTGGTGTGGTGGCAATCGCCTGTAATCCCAGGTACTTGGGAGGCTGAGGCAGGAGAATCACTTGAACCTGGGAGGCGGAGGTTGCAATGAGCCAAGACCAAGTCACTGCACTTCAGCCTGGGTGACAGAGCGAGACTCTGTCTCGAAAAAAAAAAAAAAGAGAAAAGCCTTCCCTAATTAGGTCAGAGTCACCCAGGAATATCTCCTTTTTGATTAGACATCAACTAATGTGGAATCTTCATATGTGCAAAAAATCCCTTCACCTTTGCAGGATCTTGTAGCCTTGTAAGAGTGACAGCCATCATACTACATTTGCTGACACTCAAAGGGAGGAGGCTGTCTAGGGCAGCTACACCAGAGACTGGGAATCTTGGCGGCCATCTTAGAATTCTGCTTATCAAACACCTATAATCCCAGCACTTCGGGAGGCCAAGGTGGGAGGATTTCTTGAATTCAGAAGTTCGAGACCAGCCTGGCCAACAAAGCAAGACCTCATCTCTACTAAATTTTTTTTTTTTTAAATTAGCTGGGCATGGTGGTGCACACCTGTAGTCTCAGCTACTTGGGACGCTGAAGTATCATAGCTGAGGATTCTCAGGTCTACATCTCCATCCCAGACATGGCTAGACTAACTGCCTTCTTGTCATCTCCACTGGTATATCTAATTGGCGCCTCAAACTTGACATGCCAAAAAATGAACTCTTGTTTCCACAGCGCTCCCAAGCCTGCTTCCACACACTACATCTTCACAGCTGATGTGAAATGAAAGGCTAAAACCTCTCAGTTATCCTTGATGCCTCTTTTCCTCCCAGCACCATCTCCCTTATACCCTTTTGGCTCTACCTTCAAAATATGCCCTGTGTCTTGTCACTTCTCACATCATCCATGGCCTCTGGGTCCAGGATATAAGGGCATACGAAGGGCTTCTTGCGTTTTCCTTTGCCCCACTCATAGTCTTATTGTCCACACAGCAGCCAGAGTGATCTGGTTAAACCGTAAATCCCAGCACACCCTGCCTCTGTTCAAAACTCTCCAAATACTCTCATTCAGTAGAAGCCAGGGTCCTCAGCATGGCCTCCAAAGCCCCATGAGAAGTGGCCTGTGGCTCAGCCTGGGCCTCATCTGCTACTACTTTTTCTGTTTCTCACATGCTCAGTCACACTGGTCTCCTTGCTGTTCCTCAAAAGTGCCAATCACACTTCCGCCTGAAGGCTTTTGCACATGCTTTTCCCTCTGCTTAAAATACCCTTCCTCTGGCTGGGCGCAGTGACTCACGCTTGTAATCCCAGCATTTTGGGAGGTCCAGGTGGGTGGATCACCTGAAATCAGGAGTTCGAGACCAGCCTGGCCAACATGGCGAAACCCCGTCTCTACTAAAAACACAAAATTAGCTGGGCGTGGTGGCACATGTCTGCAGTCCCAGTTACTCAGCAGGCTGAGACAGGAGAATCACTTGAATCCAGGAGGCAGAGGCTGCAGTAAGCTGAGATCGCATCACTGCACTGCAGCCTGGGCAAGACAAAGCGAGACTTCGTCTCAAAAAACAAACAAAAAATACCCTTCCTCCAGATAGCCACATGTCTTACTTTCTTCAGGTCTCAGCTCCCAGCGTACTACCTCAAAGTGCCCTGGAGTAGGTACAGGGAGTACCTCACAGTGTCCTCCCTGACCATCCATATAAAGTAACATCCTCCATAAACTATCCTGTCACTTTGCTTTATTTTTCTTAATAGCGTTTATCACTACCTGGCATTTATCACGTGAGGTTTTTATTTTTTGTCTCTGTCTCTCCAGTTTTTATGTAAGCTTCTTAAGGAAGGAATGACTCTGGATTGGACTCCTTGCCTTAGCGCATTCACTCACCCATTCAACAAACATTATTAAGCGTCTGGGCTGGGCATGGTGGCTCATGCCCATAATCCCGGCACTATGGGAGGCCGAGGTGGGAGGATCACTTGAAGCCAGGAGTTTGAGACCAGCCTGGGCAAGAAAACAAGACCCTGCCTCTAAAAAATATAATTAAAAAAATTAGCCAGGCACAGTGGCGTGAGCCTGTAGTCCCAGCTACTCAGGAGGCTGAGCCGGGAAGATTCCTTGTGCCCAGGAGTTCAAGGCTGCAGTGAGCCATGGTCACGCCACTACACTCCAGCCTGGGTGACAGAGTTAGACCCTGCCTGTAAAAAAAAGCGGGGGGGGCAGGGTGGGGAAGGTCTGCCTTGACCAGGCTGCGTGCTAGGTGCTGGGCGTACAAAAGTGAAAAACGTGATTTGTCCTCAGTGAGCTCACAGGTCTGAGGAGACACATAAACCCAGGAATGGAAATGCTTTGCTGGCGATGGACAGTGAGTCTGGGAGAACACACTGAGGAGACACTTAACCCAGACATGGAGCGGGGCGTGGTCAGGTCATTCCCTGGAGGAGGTGATGTTTAAGCTGTGGCCTGAAACCTCAGTAGGATGTGATGACCTTAGAACATGGCTATACGTTCTTTGACATTCCTCCTTTAAATTACCTTCCCTTTGAATCTGGGTTGGCCTTCATGATCCACTTGTAACCAACAGGACACAGCAGACATGATGCTGCAGGATTTCCAAGGCTAAGTCATGCTGAACCGCCATGTTGAAAGGCCAACAGCCAAGACTGCCATGTGGTGAAGCAGCCCAGGCCACGTGGGAAGACCGTGTGTAGGTAGGTGCTCCAGTTGACAGCTAAGCCCAGGCACCAGACTTATGAGTGGAGAAGCCTCCAGCTGATTCCAGCCCCTCATAATTCAAGTCACTCCCAGCTGTTGGACAGCCTTCCCAGCAGAGGCCCAGCCATCACAGAGCAGAGACAAGCCATCCCTTCTATATCCTGTCTGAATTCCTGACCCACAGAGTCCATGAACATAATGAGATGGCAGTAGTCCACACTATTAGGTTTTGGAGCAGTTTGTTATGAAGTAATAATTGAAACAATAGGATAAAGGCAGAGTGAGGTGAAGGAAAGGACTTTACAGATGCCAGCAACAGTACATGGGAAGACCTGGTAAGAGTGGCTGACACAGAAGCTAACCAGCTTGCGGGCACGGTGTGGAGAGAGAAGGGTGAGGGGCAAGAGTGAGGACCTTGAAAGTATTTGGACTTTATCCCGAGTCTCCACACTGCAGCCCAAGGGGTCAAGGAGTCTTTTTTTTTTATGGTAAACATGGGGTCTTGCTATGTTGCCCAGGCTGGTCACAAACTCCTGGCTTTCAGAGATCCTCCTGCCTTGGCCTCCTAAAGTGCTGAGATTACAGGTGTGAGCCACTGTGCCCGGCCTCCAAGGGGTCTTCTTTTTTTTGAGACTGCGTCTTGCTCTATTGCCCAGGCTGGAGTGCAATGGCACAATCTCGGCTCACTGCAATCTCCGCCTCCTGGGTTCAAGCAATTCTCCTGCCTCAGCCTCCCGAGTAGCTGGGATTACAGGCACATGCCACCACACCTGGCTAATGTTTGTATTTTTAGTAGAGACGGAGTTTTACCATGTTGGTCAGGCTGGTCTTGAACTCCTTACCTCATATGATCCGCCCGCCTCATCCTCCCAAAGTGCTGGGATTACAGGTGTGAGCCACCATGCCCAGCTGGGGTCTTTTGAAAACACAAACCTGACCATTGCTGTAAACCTTTAAATGGCCCCTTATTACCCTCAAGATAAACTCTCAAGTTCTTGACTTGAAATTCAAGGCATTTTGCAGTTGACTCCCTCGCTCTTTTATAGATTTATCTTCGGTCACTTTATCTTTCATAGATTTATCCTCAAACTGCCTCAGCTACACAAGGCCACTCTCCAGTGACAATGCTTCCCGCCTCACCCATGCTATTTAATCTTTGTTCATGTGGAGGAATTAGAGGGACTTTAGGCTAATCACCTTGCCTTTCGAGGCCTCAGTTTCCCCATCTGTGTGATTAGGTGGTTGGACTAGAAGTCTCTGTTTGCTTTGTTTTGTTTTGTTTTTGTTTTTGTTTGAGACCGAGTTTCACTCTGTCACCCAGGCTGGAGTGCAGTGCCGTGATCTCGGCTCACTGCAACCCGTGCCTCCCAGGTTCAAGTGATTTTTTCTGCCTCAGCCTCCCGAGTAGCTGGGATTACAGGCATGCACCACCACGCTCAGGTAATTTTTGTGTATTTTCAGTAGGGACAGGGTTTCACCATGTTGGCCAGGCTGGTCTTGAACTCCTGACCTCAAGTGATCCACCTGCCTCAGCCTCTCAAAGTGCTGAGATTGCAGGTGTGAGCCACAACACCCAGACTTAGATATCTGTCTCTTAAGAGCATATCTAGCCTGGCATTCTAGGAGTCTATGAAAAGGAGGGAGAAAGGTGTCTGTAGCCAAACCTGCCTGTCTAGCTTCTTCTAGGTTGCCTAGCAATGGATGCCAACCATCTCCCCCATCCTTGGGGGTTTCTTAGCAACCCAGTTTCTCACCCTTAGCTGTTTTCAGGGTTTCCTTTTAACTAAATGTCAAGCTTTGCTCTTTCTCCTCCAGAAAACCAGAGGTCAAGGGTCTCTGTGCAGAGCTGGATACAAGCCAGAATACACAGAGACCTGGGTTTCAGGTCAGTAGAGGATTTGCTTTGTGACTTGGAGAAGGAGGTCTTTGACCTCTCTGGCTTTCATTTCAGGCTGTGATTACCTGTCATACGCTCCTCAGAGTTCTTCTTCTTCTTTTTTTTTTTTTTTTTTTTTGAGACCTAGTCTCACTCTGTTGCCCAGGCTGGAGTGCAATGGCGTGATCCCGGCTCACTGCAGCCTCCGCCTTCCTGGTACAAGCAGTTCTCCTGCCTCAGCCTCCCAAGTAACTGGGATTACAGGCACCTGCCACCACACCCAGCTAATTTTGTATTTTTAGTAGACACGGCGTTTCACTATGTTAGCCAGGCTGACCTTGATCTCCTAATCTCTGCGATTGCAGGCATGAGCCACTGTGCCCAGACTGTTCTTTTTTATTTTTTGAGACAGAGTCTCACTCTGTCACCTAGGCCGGAGTACAGTGGCACAGTCTCAGCTCACTGCAACTTCCACCTCCCAAGTTCAAACGATTCTTCTGCCTCAGCCACCAAAGTAGCTGGGATTACAGGTGAACACCACCACGCCGGGCTAATTTTTTGTATTTTTTGGTAGAGACGGGTTTTTGCCTTGTTGGCCAGGCTGGTCTTAGACTCCTGACCTCAAGTGATCCGCCAGCATCGGCCTCCCAAAGTGCTGGGATTACAGGCATGAGCCACTGTGCCCAGCCCTCTGTATTGTTCTGATTTTAGTATATGTGCTGCTGAAATGAGCACTTCCCTCTTCTCTTGTATGTGTTTGGTTCGATTACTAAATTTATTCACTTTTGCAATAAACCTTTACTGAGCACCTACTATGTTCCAGGCACTGTCTTAAGGACTGGGGATTTGTTGGTGAAAAGCAGACATAGTCCCTTCCCTCACAGACCTTATACTCTAGTAAATGGAAACATATAATGAATACACAGATAAATGCACATAATGATGTCATGCAGTGAAGGGGACAAAGTGTAAGGAGGGGCTACTATTTTAGGTGGGGGGGTTGTATCAGTCAAGATGGGCTAGGGAAGTCAGAGAAGGTTGGGAAGAAAAAGGCTGGCTTCCCCCTTTCTCCCCCTAACTTCCTGTGGATGCCTCACTTTGTGTGACCTCAGCTAGAGGCCAGCTAACAAAGGAGGATGAGTAACTTCCAGGGGTCAGCTCTGCAGAGCAGGAAAGAGCAAGAAATCCACTGGAAGCAAGAAGGCCCAAAAGTACCTTGGGAGGTATGCAGCTTTTTCAGCTCACTCACTGCCTGTAAACTGTCGGGGACCCTAAGATCATTAAAAAAATATTTTGAGGGCTGGGCATGGTGGGTCACGTCTGTAATCGCAGCACTTTGGGAGGCCGAGATGGGTGGATCACCTGAGGTCGGGAGTTCGAGACCAGCCTGACCAACATGGAGAAACACCATCTCTACTAAAAATACAAAATTAGCCAGGCGTGGTGGCGTGTGCCTGTAATCCCAGCTACTCGGGAGGCTGAGGCAGGAGAATCGCTTGAACCTGGGAGTTGGAGGTTGCAGTGAACTGAGATCGTGTTATTGCACTCTAGCCTGGGCAACAAGAGCGAAACTCTCTCTCTCTCTCTCTCTCTCTCTCTCTCTCTCTATATATATATATATATATATAGTGGTAAAATACAGATAGCATAATATTTACCGCCTTAACCATCTATAGGTGTACAGCTCATTTGACATTAAGTATAGTCACATTGTTGTGCAACCATCACCATCATCCATCTTGAGAACTCTTCATCCTGCGAAACTGAAGTTCTGGACCCACTATGCATTAACTCTCCATTCCCCACTCCCCCTAGCTCCTAGCAACCACATTCTGCTTTCTATATGTATGAATTTGACTATGGTAGATGTCTCATATAAGCAGAATCATACAGTGTTTGCTTTTCGTGACTGTTGTATTTCACTTTGCATCATGTCCTCAAGGTTCATCCATGTTGTAGCATGTATCAGAATTTCCTCCCTTTCTAAAGCTGAGTAATATTCTACTGCATGTGTATATCACATCTTGCTTATCCTTTTATCTGTTGATAGACACTTGGGTTGCTTCCACCTTTCAGGCTATTGAGAACAATGTTGCTATGAAAATGGGTTTGGAAATGGCTCTTCAAGATACACTGCTTTCAGTTCTTTTTTTTCTCTGAGACAGTCTCACTCTGTTGCCCAGGCTGGAGTGCAGTGGTGCAATCTCTGCTCACTGCAACCTGCACTTCCTGGGTCCGAGTGATTCTCCTGCCTCAGTCTCCTGAGTAGCTGGGATTACAGGCGCACACAACCGCACCTGGTGTGTGTGTGTGTGTGTGTGTGTGTGTGTGTGTATTTTTAGTAGAGACGAGGTTTTGCCATGTTTGTCAGGCTGGTCTCGAACTCCTGACTTCAGGAGTTCTCTGCCTCCCAAAGTGCTGGGATTACAGGAGTGAGTCACCGTGCCTGACCTCAGTTCTTTGGGGTATATACCTAGAAGTAAAATTGCTGGATCATGTGGTAATTCTATTTTTACTTTTTCAAGGAATCACTATGCTGTTTTCCATAGCATCTGCACCATTTTTCATTGTTATCAACAATTCACAGGGTTCCAGTTTCCTCACATCCTTGCCAAAACTTGTCATTCTGTTTTGTTTTATGGTAGCCATCCTAATGAGCATGAAGTGACTAGGATCATTTTGAGACCCAAACAGTCACAGGCTTTTTCTTGTTGTTGTTGTTGCCCAGGCTGGAGTACAGTGATGCAATCACAGTTCACTGCAGCCTTAACCTCCTTGGGCTCAGGTGAACCTCCCACCTCAGCCTCCCAAGGAGCTGGGACTACAGGCACACACTACCACATCCAGCTAATTTTTGTGTGTTTTGTAGAGACAGTTGTGCCATGTTGGCCAGGCTAGTCTTGAATTCCTGGGCTCAAGCAATCCACCCGCCCCCAGCCTCCCAAAGTGCTAGGATTACAGGCAGCCAGCCTCTTAGGCTTTGTAGCCCAGGTTTGTGATTTCTTTGGCAGTACAATTCTCTTAAAAACTTAGGTTTCGGCCGGGCGCGGTGGCTCAAGCCTGTAATCCCAGCACTTTGGGAGGCCGAGACGGGCAGATCACGAGGTCAGGAGATCAAGACCATCCTGGCTAACACGGTGAAACCCCATCTCTACTAAAAAATACAAAAAAAAACTAGCCGGGCGAGGTGGCGGGCGCCTGTAGTCCCAGCTACTCGGGAGGCTGAGGCAGGAGAATGGCGTAAACCCGGGAGGCGGAGCTTGCAGTGAGCTGAGATCCGGCCACTGCACTCCAGCCTGGGCGACAGAGCCAGACTCCCTCTCAAAAAAAAAAAAAAAAAAAAAAAAAAAACCTTAGGTTTCTGGCTGGGCGCAGTGGCTCACGCCTGTAATTCCAGCACTTTGGGAGGCCGAGGCGGGCGGATCACCTGAGGTTAGGAGTTCGACACCAGCCTGACCAACAGGGTGAAACCCCGTCTGTACTAAATACAAAAAAATTAGCCGGGCATGGTAGCACATGCCTGTAATTCCAGCTACTTGGGAGGCTGAGGCAGGACAATCACTTGAACCCAGGAGGTGGAGGTTGCAATGAGCCAAGATTATGCCATTGCACTCTAGCCTGGGCAACAAGAGCGAAACTCCATCTCAAAAAAAAACTTAGGTTTCTTATCCATTTAACTGTAGTTAATGGTACTAAAACCATACCCACAATACTTTTCAATACATTGTTCTTAAGTCTGCTTTTTTCCTTTGCTTCCTATCCCAAAGCTGTCACTCTCAATGTAACGGCAATTAGCAAGAATAACAGGTGGCAGAGTTGCACCTCTAATATGCTCTTGGCTCTGAGAGTTTTTACAGGCATTTTTCACTCAAAGCCTTTAAAAAAAAATGCAATCTTATACTTTAGCTGATTCTAGCCTTGAAGTACTTTAATTGATAAGAAAAAATTTTTGGCAGGGCGTGGTGGCTCATGCCTATAATCCCAGCACTTTGGGAGGCTGAGGTGGGCAGATCACCTGAGGTCAGGAGTTTGAGACCAGCATGACCAACATGGAGAAACTCCATCTCTACTAAAAATACAAAATTAGCTGGGCAAGGCGGCACGTGCCTGTAATCCCAGCTACTCAGGAGGCTGAGGCAGGAGAATCGCTTGAACCCGGGAGGCGGAGGTTGCCTTGAGCCAAGATTGTGCCATTGCACTCCAGCCTGGGCAACAAGAGCAAAACTCCGTCTCAAAAAAAAAGAAAAGAATTTTTTAAAACTTGCTGGGAAGGCCACACTCTTCACTTAGTCTTTGCCCTGAAGCATTTTAATGAATTGCTAATTTTAGTATGCTTAGCACCTTTTTAAAGCTCATCTCTTTCTACTTGGGATCCAGAAATGTCAGACTTTTCCACTTCTGCAAGGACCTACATTTCTGAACTTGTTTTCCTTTTATTTCGACTTGTAGGTCAGCCAGTTCATTTCTGAGCTTATCTTTCTCTTGAATATTTTGACAAATGCAGCCAAAGGTGCCCATAGAGTCTGCTTTCCAAGTTACTGAAGTAAAAGTTTTACCAAATGTTTTGCTTTTGTATGACAAGGATTACCAGCTTCCCTGCTGGCTGCCACAACCACTAAGTCACTGCTGCACATTTTGGTTTTGATGACATAAGCACCCTACTTCTGGTACCAATTTCTTTATCAATGAGGATAGGCTGCATTTTGACATAGTAACAAATGAACTCTGAAATACCAGTGGATTAACATGACGAAGGCTTATTTCCTGCTTAAACAGATTCTGATACTGTGACTTTCCACAGCAGCTGTCCTCACGCAATGGCTCAGCAGTCCAGTCCGCTTCCATCTTCTGGTCCACCATGTCAACATGCAGTCTCCACAGTTGTTATGGCAGGAGAAAAGATAATGGAGGGTCATGCATCAGCTCTTCAGTGCTGTAGCAGTTTTGAAACATAGTCCCCTAATTATTTGACATTTCTGCTACTGAGAGGGAGGAGTCTCCTCCCCTTGGATGTGGCCTTATGACAAGTAGAATAGAGTGGGAGTGATATTGGAGCAGTTTCTAAGCTCTGGCCTTAGGAATCTTGCAGTGTTTACCTCCTCTTTCTTGGGATACTCATTCTGGGGATCCAGCCACCAGGCTATGAGGAAGCTTAATAAACTGTGTAGAGTACCACATGGAAAACTGAGGCCCCTGGTCCTGAGCCCCACCTGAGCCCCAACAACAGCCATCACCAACTTGCCGCCAACTTGCCAGCCATCACCAACTTGCCAGCCAAAGTGGACAAGCCGCCTTGGAAGTAAATCTGTCCAGTCCCCTGTTTAGCAACCCAGCTATTGCCAAGTGGAACAGATATGAGCCTTCTTGCTGAGAATTGCCCAAATTACAGATTTGTTAGTAAAATAATGATTGTTGTAGTTTCAAATCACTAAGTTTTAGGGTGGTTTGTTAGGCAGCAGTAGCAACTGGAACAAACTCTTTGGCCCAGAAGTGACATGCATCACTCTGCTCATAGTTCATTCGCCAGAAGTAACCACAGGGCTTTGCCTAACTCCAAGGGGACTGGTGAAGCACATGGAAATTTAGCGAGCAGTCTATGTCTCTACCACAGGGTTTAAATAAACCCTCTTTGATAAGGTGACACATGAGCAGAGAATAAAGCAGGAAGCTAGCCATGCAGATATCAAGAGAAAAAGCAATAAAAGCACCGAAACAAAAAGTGCAGAGGTTCTGGAGCCTGGAGGTAGGACTTTGCCCAATATCTTTGTTCATTCAAGGAATAGCCAGGAGACCAGTGTGGCTGGAGTGAGGGAGTGGAGGAAGATGAGAGCAAAGAGTAAGGTTGGGAGGAGAAGGCAGTAGATCCTCTACGGATGCATAGACCACAGTAAGGATTGGTTTCAGATGTCTGCTGCTGCAAAAACAAACCACTTTAGTGTCTGCCAATATTCTGTGGGTTTTTGAGATTCCATGGAACCGTTCTTGTAGTCATGATGTTATCTGAGGGCGCTCATATGGCCTGGAATATCCAAGACTCACTCACATGATGCTGTCCAGTACAGTAGCTGGTGCCAGCTGTGGGCTGGAGGTTGCCTGGGGCTGATTTCTGGAGCTCCTCCATGTGGGCTTTCCATGTGGCTTGGGCTTCTTTGGCATGGGGACTGGGTCCTAGAGGGAACATCTCACAAGTGAGTGTTCCGAGAGGTGGGAAGAGGAAGAACTGGCACAGCATGACTTCTACCGTATTCTATTGCTGAAAGCTGCCCTTGTGTCAGAGGCATTCGAACCAGAGCAACTCCATCTTGAATAGGGGCGGGGTAAAATAAGGCTAAGACCTACTGGGTTGCATTTCCAGAAGGTTAGCATTCTTAGTCACAGGATGAGATAGGATGTCGGCACAAGATACAGGTCGCAAGGACTCTGCTGATGAAACAAGATATGGTAAAAAAAAAAAAAAAAAAAAAAAAAGCCCATCAAAACCCACCAAAACCAAGATGGCAATAAAAGTGACTCTGGGTCATCCTCACTGTTGATTATATGCTAATTATAATGCATTAGCATGCTAAAAGACACTCCCACCAGCACCATGACAGTTTACAAATGCCATGGCAACATGGGGAAGTTACCCTCTATAGTCTAAAACGGGGAGGAACCCTCCGTTCTGGGAAATTTCCACCCCTTTCCCAGAAAACTCATGAATAATCCACCCCTTGTTTAGCATATAATCAAGAAATAACTGTAAGTATACTCAGGCTGGAGTGGCACAATCTTGGATCACTGCAACCTCCGCCTCCTGGGTTCAAGCAATTCTCCTGCCTCAGCCTCCCGAGAGAGTAGGCTCTGCCACTCCGGCTATTTTTTTTTTCTTTTCAGTAGAGATTGGATTTCACCATGTTGCCCAGGCTGGTCTCAAACTCCTGAGCTCAGGCAGTCCACCTGCCTCAGCCTCCCAAAGTGCTAGGATTACAGGTGTGAGCCACCGTGCCCGGCCCTATTTACTTATGTTTTGAGACAGGCTCCTGCTCTGTTGCCCAGACTAGAGTTCAGTGCTACAATTACAGCTCACTGCAGTCTTGACCTCCTGGGTTCCAGCGATCCTGCCTCAGCCTCGTGAGTAGCTGGGACTAGAGGCATGTGCCACCATGCCTAGCTAACATTATATTATTGTTGGTTGTTCCAAATCTTCACTATTCATTTTTTTAAATTGTAGTAGAATACACGTAATAAAATTTACTGTTAGTGACATTTATTACATTTATAACATTTATAACATTCACGATGTTGTTCAATCATCACCACTATCTAGCTCCAAAATAATTTCTTTTTTTTGTTTTTTTTTTGTTTTTTGAGACGGAGTCTCGCTGTGTCCCCCAGGCTGGAGTGCAGTGGCCGGATCTCAGCTCACTGCAAGCTCCGCCTCCCGGGTTTAAGCCATTCTCCTGCCTCAGCCTCCCGAGTAGCTGGGACTACAGGCGCCCGCCACCTTGCCCAGCTAGGTTTTTTTTTGTATTTTTTAGTAGAGACGGGGTTTCACCGTGTTAGCCAGGATGGTCTCGATCTCCTGACCTCGTGATCCGCCCGTCTCGGCCTCCCAAAGTGCTGGGATTACAGGCTTGAGCCACCGCGCCCGGCCCAAAATAATTTCATCACCCAAAAAGGAAGCTCATTAAGTAAGAACTCCTCATTCCTCCCTTTCCCCAGACCCTGGCAACCACTTATCTGTTTTCTGACTCTATGGATTTGCTAATTCTGAATATTTCACATAAATGGAATCATACCACATGTGGCCTTTTGTATCTGCCTTACCATGCTTTTTTT
Organism: Macaca thibetana thibetana; assembly: GCF_024542745.1. Lineage (NCBI taxonomy): Eukaryota > Metazoa > Chordata > Mammalia > Primates > Cercopithecidae > Macaca > Macaca thibetana. The sequence goes on from NC_065587.1 coordinate 68,932,969, forward strand.
TTTTTTTTTTTTTTTTTTTTTTTTTTTTTTTTTTTTTTTTTTTTTTGAGACGGAGTCTCACGCTGTTGGCCAGGCTGGAGTGCAGTGGCGCGATTTCGGCTCACTGCAAGCTCCGCCTCCCGGGTTCCCGCCATTCTCCTGCCTCAGCCTCCTGAGTAGCTGGGACTACAGGCGCCCGCCACCGCGCCCGGCTAATTTTTTGTATTTTTAGTAGAGACGGGGTTTCACTGTGGTCTCGATCTCCTGACCTTGTGATCCGCCCGCCTCGGCCTCCCAAAGTGCTGGGATTACAGGCTTGAGCCACCGCGCCCGGCCCTTACCATGCTTTTTAAGCCTCTGCTGACCTAAAATTTTCTCCTTCCTTCCTTCCTCCCTCCCTCCCTCCCTTCCTTCCACAGAGTCTCTCTCTGTCACCCAGGCTGGAGTGCAGTGGCATGATCTTGGCTCACTGCAACCTCTGCTTCAAGTGATTCTCCTGCCTCAGCCTCAAGAGTAGCTGGGACTACAGGCATGCACCATCATGTCCAGCTAATTTTTGTATTTTTAGTAGAAACAGAGTTTCACCATGTTGGCCAGGCTGGTCTCAAACTCCTGACCCCAAGTGATCCACCCACCTCGGCCTCCCAAAGTGCTGGGATCACAGGTGTGAGCCACCATGCCTGGACAAATTTTCCGATTTCTTAATAGATAATCCATTTTGTTTTTCTCAAAAGTAGACAGTTTATCAGGTGTCATGTCTCTCACCTTCCCACCCTACTCACCTATAAACTAATATAAGAATAACAGTAACAATAATCATAATTTGCTGACTTCTAATTTTGTTCCAGGTACTTTGGATAAGTGTCTTATATGCACATCTCATTTCACTCTTTCAAATCCTCTGAGAGGCAAGTACTTAAATTATCTTCATTTTACAGTCAGGGAAACTGAGGCACAGAGTGTTCAAATCATGTAAGCAGTAAGTGGTGGAACCAAGATTCAAGTGTAGATCTGCTGGACTCCAGAGTTCAACTTACAGACACTACATTGTGGCTGTTCTTGGTGGACCCCTTCCCTCCTCCCCAGGCTCTCAGAGGATACGGGGGCCCTCCTTTTTTAGTCAGGGCCAGCCCATCCCCCTGTATATTTGACTTCATCTCTTCCCACTGCCCCAGAATTTCATCCACCCCTGCTCTGATATCAGGGGCCCCTCCCCTTCTGTCGATGGTGTGGGGCTCTTTGCACTTCACACACACACACACGCACATACACAGGTGCACATACACACACACCCCTTCTCCAAACCACTCCACAAAGTGCCCCTGCCTCCTCACTTTTTTGCCTCCCACATCACCTCTCAACCTACTGCGATCTGGCTACCTCCCCTATCACACCCTAAATTCTCTGGCCAAGATTCCCACTGACCTCCTTGTTGCCAAATCTAAGTCCTGTTGTCCTTCTATATGTCTCTTATGTACTTGGCAAGGCTGAACAGGCCCTTCTTGGAAATGTGTTTCTTTGGTTTCTATGACACAATGCACCCCCACTCCAACACACACATACACACATCCCAGATTCTTGCCCCCAGCCACCACCACCCACCATCTCTCTAGATGCTTCTGTGCTTCTTTCTCCTCCTCTGACCTCTTCAAATGTAGTATGGCAGTTTTAAAACATGTCCATAATTTTTTGAGATAGAGTCTCACTTTGTTGCCTGAGCTGGAGTGTAGTGGTGCGATCAGACGCATGCCACCATGCTCAGCTAATTATTTTTAACTTTTAAGTTTTTTGAAGAGATAGGGTCTCCCTATGTTGACCAAGCTGGTCTCGAGCTCCTGGGCTCAAGCAATCCTCCTGTCTTGGCCTCCCAAAGTGCTAGGATTACAGACTTGAGCCATGGTGCCCAACAATGTCTATGAATTATTTAAGACTCCTCCCACTGAGTGGCAGAGTCTTTGTTTCTTCCCCTTGAATCTGAGCCAAACTTAGCGACTCGGACTACAGTAGAAACGATTCTATGGTGACTTGTGAGGCTGGGTCATAAGGGCAATATGGCCTGACTCATGGGAGTCCTGAGCTACAGAGTGTAAGAGGTGTCAACACTCTGAGCTGCCATGCTGTGAGGAAGCCCAACTTGCTCACGAAGAGAGCCCACAGGGAGAGGCTTTGAGGCTATATGAAGAGAGAGATGCTTGGCCAGCTCCCAGCTGCTCCAGCTCCCCACTGCTCCGGCTTCCACTGTAATCACAAAAGAGACACCATGGCAGAACCACCCAGATGAGCCCTTCCCAAATTCCTGACCCACAGAAACTGTGAAAGATGATAAAATAATTGTCTTTGGAGTGGTGTGTTACGCAGTCATAGAGAGTCAAACAGGCATCTTAATCTGCTTGGGCTACTATAACAGCTTAGCATGGAGTGGGTGGCTTGACAACACACATTTATTCCTCAGGTCTGCAGGGTGAAGAGTCTAAGATCAAGGTGCTGGCAAATTCCATTCTGCTGGCAGCCAAGGGCCTGACTTGTGTATATAACCGCCATCCTATTGTAGCCCCACATGGCACAGAGAAGAGAAGAAGCAAGCTCTCAAGTCTCCTCTTATCAGGGCTGTAATCCCTCCCAAAGGCCCACTTCCAAATACCATCACCTTGGGACTTCAACATATGAATTTGAGGGAGATACAAACATTCAGCCTGCAGCAGAGGGCTTCCTCGGAGCTCTGACCTGAGCACACTTCATCTCAATGTCATTGTTCTTGCCAGGTCTACATCCACTGCTTTTTTTTTTTTCTTTTTCTTTTTCTTTTTTTTTTTTGAGACGGCATCTCACTCTATCACCCAGGCTGGAGTGCAGTGGCACGATCTTGGCTCACTGCAACCTCCGCCTCCCGGGTTCAAGTGATTCTCCTGCCTCAGCCTCCTGAGTAGCTAGGACTACAGGCGCATGTAAAATCACCACCCCTGGCTGATTTTTGTATTTTTTGTAGAGACAGGGTTTCACCATGTTGGTAAGGCTGGTCTCAAATTCCTGACCTCGTGATCCGCCTGCCTCTGCCTCCCAAAGTGCTGGGATTACAGGCATGAACCACCGCGCTTGGTCCCACTGCCCTTGCTTACAGTAACAGTATTTCAATTTCCCTTTAGGAAACCTCTTCAAGCAGGCTGTCAGTCCAAGAGGTTTCTCTGGGTTAACCACTGCCAGCCACCCAAAGGGTGAGCAAGTAACCAGCCAATCAGAGATACTCCAGTGGGTTCAGTAAATGACATATTACCCAACTGGGCTGAGGGGAATCAATATCAGGGCTTTTCCTGGGACTATAGGGAGAGAGAGATTCTTTTCCCAGCAGTTAAATGTAAAGTCTATGGCCATTTTGCCACCATATAGGGAAAATCTGCCTGACACTGAAGCCAACACAGATGAGGGAAGAGCCAAGAAATCAAAGAGAAAGATCCTGAGCATCTGGATACAGCCATGCCTGAAGCCAGTGTCCCTTGACTTCTCAATTATGTGAGCATTTATATTCCCTTTGCTTAAAGCCAGTTCAAGTTTAAAACTGCCATTTGCAGTGACAACAATTCTCTATGCTGTATCTAAGGCCAAGTCCTTGCCCCTGACTCTCGGCCAGTGTGTCCTGTACAGTGCCATTCAGCTCTGCCAAAAGCTAAGGGCATCAACTTCTCCACAGCTTGGCCTTCCCTCATCTATTTTACATCTCTGTTAATGGGAGCATCACCCACCTGACCTATAAACAGAACACTGGGCCTCTATCCCCTCTCTCTCTCTCTCTCTCTCTCTCTCTCTCTCTCTCTCTATCCCTCTCACTTACCTTACTTCTTAGTAACCAAGAAGTTCTGCCAACTTAACTTTATGGACATTGTTCAGACCTGCACCCTCCTTTCCATTTCTCCTGCCCACTCCAATCCTTCATTATTTCTCACCTAAATTTTTACAAAATCAATAGATAACTAACATAGAGGTGTATAGTAAAAAGTGAATTTCGGCCAGGCGCGGTGGCTCATGCCTGTAATCCCAGCACTTTGGGAGACTGAGGCAGGCGGATCATGAGGTCAGAAGATAGAGACCATCCTGGCCAACATGGTGAAACCCCGTCTGTACTAAAAATACAAAAAAATTTGCTGGGTGTGGTGGTATGTGCCTGTAGTCCCAGCTACTCGGGAGGCTGAGGCAGGAGAATTGCTTGAACCCGGGAGGCGGAGCTAGTAGTGAGCTGAGATCACACCACTGCACTCCAGCGCGGTGACAGAGCAAGACTCCATCTCAAAAAAAAAAAAAAAAAAAAAAAAAAAAAGTGAACTTCATTCCCACCCTTGCCATCAGTTACCCTCCCCCAAGGCATCTACTGTTACCTCTTTCTTGTCTATTTTCCCAGAAGTTCTCTATATGTGCCATCTTTCTGAGAATTTCAAATGGAGGCATACTATCAAGACTTTTCAGAACACTGCATTTTTCTTCTCTTGAAGTTTGATTAATATAAATAACTACAGCACTAATTTCTTCTTTTTAATGACTGCATAGTATTCCACAGAGATATAATGTATATAACTTGTCTTCCATTGATGGATATTTAAGTTGTGTTCCAGTTATCCGTTAGCACAGAACAAAACCCCCAAACCTAGTGATATAACACAACAACCACTTGATTATCCTTGTGAGTTCTGTGGGTCAGGAATTCAGGCAGGGCACAATGGGGCCAGCTTGCTTCTACTCTGCAATGTTTGAGGCTTCAGCTAGGAAGATTTGAAGGCTGAAGCTGATTCAATGACTGGTCACTGGAATCATCTGATTCTTCTTCTTCTTCTTTTTTTAGACGGAGTTTTGCTCTTGTTGCCCAGGCTGGAGTGCAATGGCACGATGTCAGCTCACTGCAATCTCTGCCTCCCGGGTTCAAGCGATTCTCCTGTCTCACCCTCCCTAGTAGCTGGGATGACAGGTGCATGCCACCATGCCTGGCTATTTTTGTATTTTTAGTAGAGATGGGGTTTCACCACATTGGCCAGGCTGGTCTTGAACTCCTGAACTCAGGTGATCCATCCGCCTTGGCCTCCCAAAATGCTGGGATTACAGATGTGAGCCACCATGCCCTGCCTCTTCTGGTTCTTCTTCACTCACTTCTCTTATGCTTGAACTGGGATGACTCAATGCTAAGCTTAGCTGGGACCGTGGTGCCTTCATGTGGCCTCTCCTGATGGTCTTGGCATCCTCACAGCATGGCAGCCTCTAGGTAGACATGGAGCCCTAGGTAGGCATGGTGCCTCAGGGCTCCAAAAGCTAGAGTTCTAGCAGAAGTTGTGCGTAGTTTTATGTCCTGGTCTTGGAAATCAGAGCATTACTTCCACCATACTCCATTGGTTGAAGCAGTCATCAGCTCACCCAAGATTCAGAGAGGGTACAAGGATCCCACCTCTCTACAGAGGAATGCTAAAGAATTTGTAGCTGTATTTTAAAACCACCACAGGTTGTCTCCAATCTGTTGCTATTCCTGTAGTTCATTTTACAGTCTAACATCTCTTGAATCTCTTCATTTCTCTGCACCAGGCCAAGATGCTGTCATCTCTGATCTCTTCACTGATCTCTTGCTATCACTCTTGTGCTCAATATACTGTTCTCCTGACAGCAGCCAGATGTCTTTTCAGAATGAAAGTCAGATCACACCCCACCCCTCTTTATAACCCTTCCATGGCTCCCCACTACCCTTGGGTTGAAGCTCAAACTCCTTACCTTGGCTTATGAGGCCCCACGAGGTCTCACTTCTGCCTGCCTCTCCAATGCCATCTCCTGTCACCATTTGGGGCCTTTAGTTTTGAGCTGCAAGAGTTCCTCCCACACACACACACACACACACACACACACACACACACACACTCTTAAATGAGTAAGTATTAAACAGAACATACAAAGCGCTTAAACACTTTGCACATAATGAGCATAATATGTTTGCTACTATTATTAGACTGTGTTCAGTAAATATTTACTGGGCTGCCTACTCAATGCCAAGCACTATGGGAGGCTCACAGATACAACATGAACAAGAAATATGTGGCCTTGGCCAGACGCGGTGTCTCATGCTTATAATCCCAGCACTTCGGGAGGCTGAGGCAGGTGGATCACTTGAGCTCAGGAGTTCAAGACCAGCCTGGGCATCATGGTGAAACCCTGTCTCTACTAAAAATACAAAAAATTAGCTGGGCGTGGTGGTGCAAGCCTGTAGTCCCAACTCCTCAGGTGACTGAGGTGGGAGGATGACCTGAGCCTTGGGATATCAAGGCTGCAGTGAGCTGTGATCATGCCACTGCACTCCAGCCTGGGCAACAGATTTTTTAAAAAATTTTTTTAAAGAAAAAAAAAAGCTAAAAAGGAAGATGTGGCCCTATCTTGCAGAGCTCATTCATCTGTGTGTCCCCAGCCCCTAGCACAAGGAGAAACAGAATGGATGCTCAAGACACGAAGGCATGTTTGTGCAAGGGTGCCTGATGATGGTTGGAGGGGCACAATGACTTTGCCAAGATCACACAGCAAATGTGGGACAAAACCAAGGCTGACAGCTCATGACAGGGCGTGAAGTAGATGCAACTGACTGGCACAGGCTGGCTCTCCAGGGAGATGGGCAGTGGGCACACATTGCCCAGGGCAGAACTGGGGCTAGCCCCTAGTCCTCCACCCAAACTCCCTTCTCAAGGTACAAGGGCTGATCCTGTACCAGGGAGGGGTAGTGACTCAAACAGGAAAAGAGGACGAAAAGAGGATGGGGACTGAGTGAGAAGTGAGGACTTCAGAGAGATTAGGGGCTCCCAAGGCAAGTGGGAGGGGACTTCCCGGTAGGAGCCCAGAGAGAGATGGGAACCTGTGAAGAGGGCGGGGCTCAGCGAGGAGATGCCGGTTTATATACTGGGGTGGGGGCTCCATAAAGTGGATAGAGACCTAGAGAAGGGACTGACGGTACAGCGAGGAGATGAAGGCTCAGTGAGGGGATGGGTCTTCCATGAGAGGGGTGGGGAACTGCGGGAGTAATGGGAGCTTCGGTAAGGAGTTTGAGGGACTGCATGAGGGGTTGGGACCCAGGGAGTCCGAGGGGTCTCTGTGAGGGACCTGGGGTGTCAGAGCGAGAAGGGAACTCTGGAAGGGGACAGGAGCTGGGGGAGCTGCAGCGGGCCGCTATCTGCAGAACCAGTCCCTGAGACGGGCCGGCGCCCCCCTCCCCCGCCCCCATGTCACCCCCGCCCCGAACTGCGGCGCAGGCGCGAACCGAACCCGCTTTTGCTAGGCTCCCGCTCCGGCTCCCGCTTGCTCGGCGGAGACTGCAAGCAGAGAGGTGAGCTTAGCCCTGCTCCACGCGCGGCCAGACCCCAGCCCCATCCCCTGGAGAATCCCCGCGCTCTGCCTGCATCCTCAGCCCAGGCTGTGTCCCGCCTGGGACAGGACCGCTGCGCCTGAGCCTCGGGTTTGGGAGGTGGGGGTCCCAGGGAAGTAGCAGGGGGCAGAGGTAGCACCAGCTCCATCGCCCCTCGACACCTCAGGGTTGATAGGCTGGGCAGAGACTTCAAAGGACACTCCCCACCCCCGCCAACACTTCAAACCAAAAACCCATTCCTACCCGTCTCTGCCTCAGTTTCTCTCTAGGGAAAAGGACGCAGTTAGTGTGGACCAGGGGATCGATGGTCCTGTCAGAAAGAGTGGTGCGGGTGCAGGTGGAGAAGGGGAGGGGGGAAATGGCCTGATTTCCCCGACCAACACCCCCCACTCCTCCCCCTTCTGGAGGACGCCCTTCTCCCCCGCCTGGGCAGCGCTGGACGCTGTAGTGGGCGAGTCTGAGGGTCTGGGAAGGAGAACTGAATGAGGCCGTGCTGAGGCAACAGATTCCATCCATCTTCGGCCCCTGGCTCCTGTCACCTTTGCCTATGCCTCCCACCCCTCGCCTCCTCCCTCCGCCGCAGTCTCCCCAAGTCGGACAACGCAGCCCCCTCCTCTTCCCGCTCCCTTCCCACCAAGCTCCTCCTGGCTCCCGGCTAGGGACACCTCCCTAGCTGTTCCCATGGCAACCCTCGTCCCGGTTACCTGCGCCCCGCCCCCCGCCAGCTAGACCTACTCCCTGCAACCCTAAAACGCGAGGGGGAGGGGCCAGGCCGAGGGGGAGGCACCGTCAAGGTCACCTTCCTTCTCCAGTACCAGCAGGACTGAGTGATTACATCTATTTGGAGTAGGGGAAGCGGTGAATTGGAGGGGAGGAGTCGACCCAGGCCAACAGTCCCGAAGCCGCCTCCACACCTCCTCACCTGCGGTCTTTAATAATGGTCTCCGCACTGAGGCTCCTACCGTCCCCCGGGCCCCATTTATTCTCCCCACCCGGACCTCCCCAGCGCCTCGCCGGGGCGGGATCAGCGCTGGCCGCACCCCTCCTCACAGCCCGCCCCGCCCACCTCCTCCGGTGAGCCCTCCTCTCCAGACCTCTCGCCCTCCTCCTCCGAGGGTCTGTCGCTTTTAGTGTCTGCCTTTTCCCTTTCTCTGTCATGGCTGTTGTTGTTATTGTTTTTCCTCCTTTTCTTCCCCGCTCTTCTTTTCCTGAATTGTAAGTGAGGAGGGTGTAAAGCCACTATTTATGGACAGGCTTTCTTGACAGCAATCTTGTGTGCCGTGTGACTCCAAGCAGAACCTCCAACCGTGTGTGTGTGTGGGGTGTGTGTGTGTGTGTGTGTGTGTGTATGTCGTACCTATCTGGGTATGTCTCTGTGTGCTTTGTGAGCATGTCTGTGTGTTTCTCTGTGCTGTTTCGGTGAGTTTCTCTATGCAGGGATTTGAGGACTACATCTGATTGGAAGTGAGAGGGACTGTCAGGACCTTTATTTTACCCTTTGGAACAAGCACATTGTTTCATTTTGTAGGATGCTGCTAATTTAGGCTGAGGGCCATTATGGAGACTGGGGTAGAAGCCCAGTCCTCCCCCAGCGCCTCCTGGCTTTGGTTTGGGCCAAACCTGTATATGGATACACAAGTACCTTCCATTCCCAAGATCTGTGTCTACTTTTGTGGAAAAAAGAGGGGAGGGGGTTATTTGATAGATTTCTCTGGAAATCTAACAGCCCTTAAGCCTAAGAGCCTCTAATCCTGAGGGCCCTTGACTTTCACTTCCTAGGGAGTCAAAATTCATTGGAATCTGGAGGCTTTCCGGGGAAGTCCTGGGGAGGACATTTTATAGCCTTGAAGCTTGGGAACTCCAGCCCAAGTGTCAGCCATGACAACTACCCCCCAGAAGGGGGTCTGAAGGAGAGTGGAGGATGAGGCACTCTCACTCCAGAGGTGGAGCCTAAAAATTTCAAGATGGAAGTAATAACAAAAAAAGTACAGTACTAATCACAACAGCTACCATTTCTCAGCATCAGACACAATAACTGTATGAAACAAGTATGATTATTAGGTCTGTTTTACAGATGAGGAAACTGAGACTCAGAAAGGTGGAAGCACTTGTCTAAGGTCACACATCCAGGAAGCAGTGTGTCCACGACTCCAGTCCAAGTGGTTAGGCTCCAGAGCCCACAGTCCCAGGTACTGGGTGGCCTCCAGGGTAAACATGTACATTTATTGACACCTCCAGTTGCCAGGCACTGGGCTAAGCCCTTCAGTGCATTGGCTCATTCGCGTTGTGCTTCGGGAAGGACAGGCTGGGATTCCAAAAGGCCAGACTGTGCTATGAGTGTAGGGTGTCTCAAGTGGGAGGAGAAGCGGGTGGGGCATAAAGATTTGGGGGGCTTATGAAGGTCACCATGAGCAGCTCCCACTAATCCCTCCCTCCGTCAGCTGCACCTTACCTGCTCCACAAGGATCCATGATGCCGAGCTGCAATCGTTCCTGCAGCTGTAGCCGCGGCCCCAACGTGGAGGATGGCAAGTGGTATGGGGTCCGCTCCTACCTGCACCTCTTCTATGAGGACTGTGCAGGCACTGCTCTCAGCGATGACCCTGAGGGACCTCTGGTCCTGTGCTCCCGCCGGCCCTGGCCCTCACTGTGTTGGAAGGTAAGGCCAGATGAGCAACTCCTGTGATTCCTCTGCCTTGATGGAGGAAATGAGTCTGAATTTGAGGCCCAAAGAAAAAAGAAGAGATAGCGTAGTAGTTAGGAGTCTTGCACATTTAAGCCACAGAAAATCCAATTCAAATGGGTTTAAATAATGAAGGGAGCCTTCATTGTATTTGTATTTACATGCAAATTATTTACATACTTATTGTATGTAAATAATTACAGGTGCAGTGGCTCATGCCTGTAATCTCAGTACTTTGGGAGGCTGAGGTGGGCAGATCACCTGAGGTCTAGAGTTCAACAGCAGCCCTGTCAACATAGCAAAACCCTGTCTCTACTAAAAATACAAAAATGGGCTGGGTGCAGTAGCTCACGCCTGTAATCCCAGCACTTTGGGAGGCTGAGGCTGGCGGATCTCGAGGTCACGAGTTCGAGACCAGCCTGGCCAACCTGGTGAAACCCCATCTCTACTAAAAATACAAAAATTAGCCTGGCATGGTGGCGGGTGCCCGTAATCCCAGCTACTCGGGAGGCTGAGGCAGGAGAATCTCTTGAAACCGGAAGGCAGAAGTTGCAGTGAGCTGAGATCTAGCCATTGCACTCCAGCCTGGGCGAAAGAGCAAAACTCCCTCTAAAAAAAAAAAAGAAAGAAAAAAAAAATGAGCTGGGCGTGGTGGCAGGCGCCTGTAATCCCAGTTACTTTGGAAGCTGAGGCAGGAGAATCACTTGAACCCAGGAGGCAGAGGTTGCAGTGAGCCAAGATCATACCATTGCACTCCAGCTGGGTGACAGAGCAAGACTCTGTCTCAAAAAAAAAAAAAAAAGAAGAAGAAGAAGAAGGGAAAATGTTGCTCATTTTTTAGAAGAGACCCAAGGTTGCATACTTTCAGGCAAAGTTTGATCCAGTAGTTCAACCCTTTACACCAAGGACTTTGCAAGTTTTCTTAGTCTTCAGCCTCCTCATGGTGCCCCCACCCTGGTAGCCTGTTAGCTTCAGACTCTCCCATGTTCCCCAAATAGCCACTACTGTGTGGACCCTCAGATCTTCACTCCACACCATCTAAGGGAAGTCAGCATGTCATGTGGTATTTCCTTCAGAAAAGAAAATAGCCTATAATCCCATCACTTTGGGAGGCCAAGGCGGGTGGATCACCTGAGGTCGGGAGTTCGAGACCAGCCTAGCCAACATGGTGAAACCTCATCTGTACTAGAAATACAAAAATTAGCTAGGTGTGGTGATGGGCGCCTGTAATCCCAGCTACTCTGGAGGCTGAGGCAGGAGAATCACTAGAACCCGGGAGACAGCGGTTGCAGTGAGCAGAGATTATGCCATTGCACTCCAGCCTGCACAACAAGAGTGAAATTCTGTCTCAAAAAAGAAAAAGAAAAATGGCCAGGGGTACTAGCTCACACCTATAATCCCAGCACTTTGAGAGGCTGAGGCGGGAGGTTTGCTTTAGCCCAGGAATTCAAGATCAGCCTGGGCAACATAGTGAGACTTCATCTCTACTAAAAATAAAAAGTTAGCTGGATGTGGTGGCACGGGCCTGTGATGCCAACTACTCAAGAGGCTGAGCCAGGAGGATCGCTTGCGCCCAGGAGGTAGAGGCTGCAGTGAGCCATGATTGTGCCACTGCACTCCAGCCTGGGCAACAGAGTGAGACTCTGTTAAGGAAAAAAAAAAAAAAGAAAAGAGAGAAAAAAGGAAGAGAGAAAGCAAAATAGCAAGATATTAAAAACATATTACCATTTACCTTAGCACCAAAAAAGAGAGAAATACTTAGGTGTAAATCTAACAAAATATCTGCAATATGAAAAGAACTACAAAACTCAAAAGATATCAAATAACTAAATAAATGGAGAAATAGTTCATGTCCATGGATTGGAATAGTCAATATTGTCAAGATGTTAGTTCTTCCCAACCTGATCTTTGATTCAATGCAATGCCAATCAAAACCCCAGCAAGTTATTTTGTGGACATCAACAAACTGACTCTATAGTTTATATGGAGAGGTAAAAGATTCAGGATAGCCAGAAATTTAAAACGCCATTTATAAGAAACAATGCTTTTCATTTCCAGAAGTCCTGACAAGCATTGCATTGGCTCTCATTGGGTCACTTGCCAGCCTTGAACTAATTACTATGGTTAAGAGATGGACTATGCTGACTGGTAGGAAGTGAGATTCATCTCACTTAAATCTTACTGTGGTTTCCCAGTGGTAGACTGGAGTATCTTGCCAGGGCAGCAAAAAAATGTGAAGAATTGATGTCTGTAACAGCCAAGGAGACTAGTCGGCCAGGGTGCACCAATGGGTCAAGGTGCAGAGGTGGCAATGAGCTGAGTCCCTGCTATGGGCATAGCTCTTTGCTAAATACTCTCGGGAGACTGAGGCAGAGGGTCCCTCCTGCTTCCAAAGGACTTCACTCTAGTGAGGAGGTAAGGTGCCAACCTGTGCAGAGAGACCAACTTACATAACCTCAGGTCAGGTCTGTAGAGAACACCAGGAGAGGAAATGATCAAGGAAGACTTCCAAGGAAAGGTTAGTGTGTATTTAAATTTTTTTTTTTTTTTTTTTTTTTTGAGACGGAGTCTCGCTGTGTCGCCCAGGCTGGAGTGCAGTGGCGCGATCTCGGCTCACTGCAAGCTCCGCCTCCCGGGTTCACGCCATTCTCCTGCCTCAGCCTCCGAGTAGCTGGGACTACAGGCGCCCGCCACCACGCCCAGCTAGTTTTTTGTATTTTTAGTAGAGACGGGGTTTCACCGTGTTAGCCAGGATGGTCTCGATCTCCTGACCTCGTGATCCACCCGCCTCGGCCTCCCAAAGTGCTGGGATGACAGGCTTGAGCCACCGCGCCCGGCCTTAAAATTTTTAAGCATCTTATTGCCAGGCACTGTGCTAGGCTCTTGGGAACACAGAATTTAAGACACGAGGTCCCTGTCCTTGAGGAACTCTTTTTTTTTTTTTTTTTTTTTTTTTGAGACGGAGTCTTGCTCTGTCACCCAGGCTGGAGTGCAGTGGCCGGATCTCAGCTCACTGCAAGCTCCTCCTCTCGGGTTCACGCCATTCTCCTGCCTCAGCCTCCCGAGTAGCTGGGACTACAGGCACCTGCCACTTCGCCCGGCTAGTTTTTTGTATTTTTTAGTAGAGACGGGGTTTCACCGTATTAGCCAGGATGGTCTCGATCTCCTGACCTCATGATCCGCCCGGCTCGGCCTCCCAAAGTGCTGGGATTACAGGCTTGAGCCACCGCGCCCGGCCGAGGAACTCTTTTAGCTGTGGTTTATTTAGTCCTTCAGCAAACATTTATTCAGCCTTTGCTCTGTACCAGCACATGCTAGGCACAGAAGACTCCTAGTGAGCCAAAACAGGCACAGTCTCTGCTCTCATGGGGCTCTCAGTACTGCGGGAGAGGCAGACATCACTTACATAGCAACCAAAATACATGTCCAAGTGTGCACAATGGTAAGTGTATTGAAGAATGAATAGGCACAGAGTTTGCCCAGAGTAAAGCAAGGGACCCAACTCAGTCCAGGGATCTCCTCCCTGAGGAGGTGAGGTTTGAGATGAGATCTAATGGTGCATAGGAGTTAACTCAGTAGAGACAGGGAAGGTAGAAAGGACAAGGAGATGAACTGGGATGGAGGGAAATGCAGGGTTGGCCGGAGAAACCCACTGCTGGGTGGGAGCTGGGCAGGAAATTAAGAGGCCTCAAGATTCCAAATAGAACATGATAGTTTATGCCTCCTCTCAGTTAGACCCCAGCAAGTGTGCTCTGTGATTCCAATCTCCTAAGGATGGATAGAGTGGTTACCCTTAAGTCTGGTGAGGATCCAAGAAGATCCCTTGGTCAGGGGCCCCGGGCTGACCCTGCTTCCTGGTCTGTCTGCTTCTCCCCAGATCAGCCTGTCCTCGGGGACCCTGCTTCTGCTGCTGGGTGTGGCGGCTCTGACTACCGGCTATGCAGTGCCCCCCAAGCTGGAGGGCATCGGTGAGGGTGAGTTCCTGGTGTTGGATCAGCGGGCAGCTGACTACAACCAGGCCCTGGGCACCTGTCGCCTGGCAGGCACAGCGCTCTGTGTGGCGGCTGGAGTTCTGCTCGCCGTCTGCCTCTTCTGGGCCATGACAGGCTGGCTGAGCCAGGACACCAAGGCAGAGCCCTTGGACCCCGAAACCGACAGCCACGTGGAGGTCTTCGGGGATGAGCCAGAGCAGCAGCTGTCCCCCATCTTCCGCAATGCCAGTGGCCAGCCATGGTTCTCGCCACCCGCCAGCCCCTTTGGGCAATCTTCTGTGCAGACTATCCAGCCCAAGAGGGACTCTTGAGCTGCCCACATGGTCTAAGGAGGAGCCAGATGTGGGTCCTGGATCCTTCCCCCTTCTCACTACAACCCCCTCTCAGTGTTTCCCCGACTTCTCCCTTTTAACAGGGTCCTTTTAGAGCCCAAATCCAGGTCAAGTCTGGCGCTCAAATCCCAGTGCTCCCTTCCCAAGTTTGGGGCCCCAGCCCTTCCAAGATGCCAACCTTCCTCAAGTCTTCCCAAAACTTCCTACCCACACCCTCTTCCCAAGGCCCTCAGGGGCAGAAAACATCTCCTTCAAGCCGTCCCCACTCCTTCCTCTGCATGACCTTGGGCAAGCCCCCTGCCCTTTCAAACCATCAGCTCCTGCCTCTCCGCCATGAGGGCTTTGGATCTGATTCCTCTTCTTGCCAGGCTGAGGACACGCACTGCCCTCCATAGACACAGATGAAGGGGTGGGGGTCATTCAGCTCGAATGGGTCCCAGATGCTCACTTGGACTTTCCCTGCAGGATGTATGAAGATGTATGCCTCTCACAGTGTGTCTTCTACCTGCATTTTGGCATCAGAGGCCCCCAGCCCACCCACCATAGGCAATTACTAGCCCCAGTTGATAGGTGAGGTGGGTGAAGGAGGCTGGAGGTGACAGTGTCCAAGGTCACACAACAAAGCAGCATGCAGGAACTAGAAACACATCTTCAGCCTCCTCCTGGGCCAGCTCTTGTGCTACAGGTGGGGCAGAGCCAGCCCCACACCTTCCTGGTTCCCTGAGTGTCCTCAGGGTGGAGGACAGGTTTGGCCCAGAAAGACTAGCCAGAGGCCTGATGGTCCCAGGTGGCTCTGGATATTCTTTGGATATGGATTTAAATGGTCTCTAAGAGCCGGGGGTAGGGGGCAGGAATCGTGGGTTGTCTTTGCCCCTCAAAGTCCACCTACCTAGAAACCAAGCCCACAAGCCTTGGCCGTGACCCTGATAATAAATGTGCCCTCTCAGAGGCACCAGCCAGCCGGAGGCGTCATCTCTCTTCTGTACCACTAGGGGGAGCTCCGATACGGCTGGAGAGCAGTACTCTAGGCTCTCGCCCACTCCCCTCCCTAACTTACCTTCAGTCTCCACCAGCCTGAAGGCCTCCTGGGGGAGTCTCAGGCCGCCCCCACCAGGGCACGCCCTACTGTCCTTGTGCCTCACACCCCCTCCTCATCCTGCACCCCTTCCATCCCACCTTCCCTTTCAATAAACAGCTGGGATGGATACTGACTTTGTTTCCTTTCTCCCTGGCCACTGGGGTGTGGGGAGGAGAAAGACAGACTCTTAGGAGCACCTACTGTGTGCTGGGCACGACCCATTATTTCTCCTCATTTGCTCCTCAAAATAACCTGTTGAGAAAAGAACTGGTCTTCTTCTTTTTTTTTTTTTTTTTTTTTTTAGTAGAGACGGGTTTTCACTGTGTTAGCCAGGATGGTCTCAATCTCCTGACCTCGTGATCCACCCACCTCGGCCTCCCAAAGTGCTGGGATACCAGGTGTGAGCCACCGCGCCCGGCCTTATTTATTTATTTATTTATTTATTTATTTATTTTTGAGATGTCTCGCTCCATCGCCCAGGCTGGAATGCAGCGGAGTGATCTCCGCTCACTGCAACCTCCACCTCCCAGGTTCAAGCGATTCTCCTGCTTCAGCCTCCCAAGTAGCTGGGATTACAGGCACGCGCCACCACGCCTGGCTAATTTTTGTATTTTTAGTGGAGACGGGGTTTCAGCATGTTGGCCAGGCTGGTCTTGAACTCCTGACCTCAAATGATCCGCCTGCCTCAGCCTCCCAAAGTGCTGGGATTACAGGGTGAGCCACCGTACCCGGCCTTATTGTCTTCATTTTACAGATGTGGTAACTGATGATCAGAGAGGTGAGTCCTTTGCCTAAGGCTTCCCCATGGTGGATTTACTTTTTATTTTTATTTTTAATTCTTTTTTATTTCAGTAGCCTTTGGGGCCCAAGTGGGTTTTGGTTACATGAATGAGTTCCATAGTGATTCTGAGATTTTAGTGCACCCATCACCAGAGCAGTGTACCCTGTACCCAATAGGCAGTCTTTTATCCCTCATCCCCTCCCAACCTCCCCGGACTCAGTCCCCAAAGTTCGTTATATCACTCCGTATGCCTATGCATCCTCATAGCTTAGCTTCCACTTATATAAGTGAGAACCTACTGTATCTGGATTTCCGTTCCTGAGTTACTTCACTTAGGATCATGGCCTCCAGCTCCACCCAAGTCCTGCAGTGGATTTAAATGCTCAGCCAAGGGCGGGGAGTGGTGGCTGGGCCAGGCGAGGTGGCTCACGCCTGTAATCCCAGCACTTTAGGAGGCCGAGGTGAGTGGATCATCTGAGGTCAGGAGTTCAAGACCAGACTGGCCAAAATGGTAAAACCCTGTAACTACTTTTTAGTAGTTACAATTAGTTGGACATGGTGGTGCACGACTGTAATCCCAGCTACTCGGGAGACTGAGGCAGGAGAATCGCTTGAACCGGGTGGCAGAGGTTGCAGTGAGTCGAGATCGCACCATTGCACTCCAGCCTGGGTGACAGAGTGAAACTCTGTCTCAAAAAAAAAAAAAAAAAAGTGCTTAGCCTGATTGGCCTATTGCCTGAGTGCGGAGCTCCTGTCTTTGGGTGGGAAGGAGATTTCTCAGCCACCTTGAGAACTCACTTCCCCTAGTTCTGAAAGGAATGTGAGGGCCAGGGTGTGGGAGAGGGGGCTGAGGCCAAACATGAGATCTTTTCCAGGCCTGGAAGAGTAATTAACCCCTTCTGGCACTCACCAGAGGCTGGGCCTTGTTCTTAGTGCCTTACAGAATTCAGGAATTCATTTAACCAAGACAACAACCTCTGAGGTGGCGGCTATTATTCTCAAACCTAGTTTTTCCTAAACTCCAGGCTTGCGTTTCCATCTGCATTCACCTGTATGTTGAATTTAAACTCAACTATCTCAAACTGTTCTCTTTATTACCCCTCCCCAACCAAACCTGCCTCTACTATGCTGCCCACATGTTAGAGAGTAGCGGCCCCATCCTTCTAGCTGCTCCAGCCAAAACTTCCTCTCTTTCCTCACACCCTGAATCCGTTCCATCAGCAAGTGCTGTCAACTTAACCTTGGAAATGTATCTTCTACCCAACTACATTTCGACATCCCCATGGCTGACTCTATGGTCTGAGCCACCATCGCCTCCCATCTGGATCATTGCACCAGCTTCCCCCTGGTCTCCTGGCTTCTGAGGTTTAGATCCCACCCTACCCCAAGCCTTGACTCCCCACGTCTAATTGCTACACAGCAGCCAGACAGATCTTCTTAGAACATAAGTTAGATCATGTTCCTCCTCCACTCCAAACCTTCCCATGACTCCCACCTTACTCAGAGTAGCCAAAACCCTCCCTGTGGCCTCCAAGGCCTTACACAATTTGCTGATTTCCACTGCCCCCGCACCTTCCTCTGTAACCCCAACTCCCATCGCTCTCCAGGTTCCTGCGTCCTCTCCAGCCAGGATCTTGACTCAGGGCCTTTGCCTCGCTGTTCCCTCTGCTGAGGTGCTCCTCCCCAGTTGACCACATGGGCAATTCCTTCAAGTCATTGCTCAAACACCACCTTCTCAGTGAGGCC
Organism: Macaca thibetana thibetana; assembly: GCF_024542745.1. Classification (NCBI taxonomy): domain Eukaryota; kingdom Metazoa; phylum Chordata; class Mammalia; order Primates; family Cercopithecidae; genus Macaca; species Macaca thibetana. Next base: position 68,950,928 of record NC_065587.1, read on the forward strand.
ATCCCTGAGTGGCCTATTTAGAATTGCAACCAGGCCAGGCACGGTGGCTCAAGCCTGTAATCCCAACACTTTGGGAGGCTGAGGCAGGTGAATCACCTGAGGTCGGGCATGGAGACCAGCCTGACCAACATGGAGAAACCCCGTCTCCACTAAAAATACAAAATTACCCAGGCATGGTGGCACATGCCTGTAATCCCAGCTACTCAGGAGGCTGAGGCAGGAGAATCACTTGAACACGGGAGGCGGAGATTGTGGTGAGCTGAGATCGCACCATTGCACTCCAGCCTGGGCAACAAGAGAGAAACTCCATCTCAAAAAAACAAAAAAATGCAACCTTGCCGGCCAGGTGGAGTGGCTCACACCTGTAATCCCAGCACTTTGGGAGGCCAACGTAGGCAGATCACCTGAGGTCAGGAGTTGGAGACCAGCCTGGGCAATATGGTGAAACCCTATCTCTACTAAAAGTACAAAAATTACTCAGGCATGGTGGCATATGCCTGTAATCCCAGCTACTCGAGAGGCTGAGGCATGACAATCACTTGAACTCAGGAGGTGGAGGTTGCAGTGGGCCGAGATCGTGCCATTGCACTCTAGCTTGGGGGACAGAGCGAGACTCTGTCTCAAAAAAATAAAGGGAAGCTAACACAGGGAATAAATGGTGCAGGCAGTTTGACAATATCAAAATAGAAAATACACATGCCCTTTGATTTCTCCCTCTTATGCAGGTGGATCTATAGGTTCAACTCTACATGTTGGAACACTATAGTATTATTTGTAATGAAAACATTTGGAAACAACATAAATGCTCACGGTAGGGGACTAGTTAATAAAATATGGTAAGACTGAGTGCAGTGGCTCACGCCTGTCATCCCAGTGCTTTGGGAGGCCAAGGCAGGAGGATCACTTCAGGCCAGGAGATCAAGACCAGCCTGGGCAACATAGGGCAACATAGCAAGGCCCCATCTCTACAAAAAATTAAAAATTAGCTGGGCATGGTGGCACATGCCTGTAGTCTCAGCTATTAATATTTGGGAGGCTGAGGCAGGAGGATCACACCACTGCACTTTAGCCTGCATACTGAGTAACAAAGCAAAACGCTATCTCTGTTTAAAAAAAAAAAAAAATTGGGGGGAAAGGACACTTCTTTTTTTTTTTTTTTTTTTTTTTTTGGAGACAGAGTTTCACTCTTGTTGCCCAGGCTAGAGTGCAATGGCACGATCTCAGCTCACTGCAACCTCCATCTCCTGGGTTCAAGCAATTCTCCTGCCTCAGCCTCTCGAGTAGCTGAGATTATAGGCATGCACCACCATGCCTGGCTAATTTTGTATTTTTAATAGAGACGGGGTTTCTCCATGTTGGTCAGGCTGGTATCGAACTCCCAACCTCAGGTGATCCACCTGCCTCGGCCTCCCAGAATGCTGGGATTACAGGCGTGAGCCACCACACCCGGGCAGGGCAAGTCTTCTTACAGAACAATTCCAATTAGTAAATGCAGAAGGATTGAGAGAAATTGAAAATCATCATTAGAACACCAGAATAATAATTGCTGCAGGCAACATCTAACAATGAACAATAAAATGAGTCAGTGAAACTTTAAGGAGAAACAAGGTTTTTTTTTTTAGAAACAGGATCTTACTACGTTGTCCAGGCTGGTCTGGAACTTCTGGGCTCAATGGGATCCTCCCACCTCATGCTCCCTAGTAGCTGCTGCTACAGGCACATACTACCCCACCAGGCTTGAAACAAGATATTTGCACAGACTCAAAGTTTCTACCTCCAAATATGTATTAATTAGTATGGCGGTTTTAACATATGCATACAAGTTCTTTGATGCTCTGCCATCTAGGAAATGGAGTTTAATTTTTCTCCTTTTGAGTGTGGGCTGGACTCAGCAACTTGCTTCTAACGAGTAGAATGTGGAAAAGCAAAAACAGTGACTTCACAGTGGAAAAATCTGTCAGACACCTCCTTAACCAAATGAAGGCTGGCACCGCTAGTCGAAAGTCTTGTTGATATCACAGCCTCTGAAATGATGTGGTGAGAAGGGCACTTCGCCTGGGTGGTACTCTTCCCCCAAATCCGTAACTTCAGCCTAATCATGAGAAGACCCATTCTACGAAAGATCTGACCAGCACTCTTCAAAGGTGTCCAGGTCACAAAAGACAAGGAAAGGACAAGAAACGCTCTCAGGTTGGAGGAGACTAAGGAGACATGGCTGAAGGATACCCCTGTGCTGTCCATGTAACTCTTCAATAAATCTACAATTACTTCAAAATAGAGAGCAAAAAATAACAATTGCTGGCCAGGCGCGGTGGCTCACGCCTGTAATTCCAACACTTTGGGAGGCTGAGAAGGGCAGATTACTTGAGGTCAGGAGTTCGAGACCAGCCTGGTCAACATGGTGAAACCCTGTCTCTACTAAAAATGCAAAAGTTAGCCGGACATGGTGGCAGTCACCTGTAATTCCAGCTACTCGAGTAGCTGAGGCAGGAAAATCTCTTGAACCCAGGAGGCAGAGCTTGCAGTGAGCTGAGATTGTGCCACTGCACTCCAGCCTGGGCAACAGAGTGAGACACCGTCTCAAAAAAAAAAAACAATTACTGTGGTCAAGATGGAGTAACAGGGATCTGGTTTAACACACCCCAAGAAAGACCTAAGAAAGGACCATTCCCTCTCCTCTCTGAGGTGGGAAGATCTGGGAAGGAGAGGAGGCTGACCGGTGAGGTCCACCTTCTACTTCACCCCTCTTCTATCCAAGATTCTGAGCAACCAACCCCCACACCACCCTGGAGGCCCCCTCCCTCCTGCTGAGTCCGGCATGCCCTCCCCATCCCTACTGACCCAGGGGACTAGGTTAGCTCAGAGACGTCTCTCTAACTCACCCACAACTGGACCAAAGAGGGAGTGACCTGGGGCCACTGCCTCGTCCCTGGGAACACTGTGCCAGGGCAGGGGGCTGAGATGCCCCAGGGTAAGAGAGACAAACAGTGATTTTTTTTTTTTTTTTTTTTCCTAAGACAGAGTTTCACTCTTGTTACCCAGGTTGGAGTGCAATGTGCAATCTTGGCTCACTGCAATTTCCGCCTCCTAGGTTCAAACGATTCTCCTGCCTCAGCCTCCGGAGTATCTGGGATTACAGGCATGCGCCACCATGCCCCCCGGCTAATTTTGTATTTTTAGTAGACACAGGGCTTCTCCATGTTGGTCATGGTTAGTCTCGAACTCCTGACCTCAGGTGATCCGCCCGCCTAGGTCTCCCAAAGTGCTGGGATTACAGGCGTGTGCCACTGCATCCGGCCAAAAACAGTGACAGTCATACAGATGGGGGAGGGATTAATGGGGGTGGAGTGAGAGAGAGCCTGCTGGGGCAGTCCGGAAGGCAGGCATTCTTTCTGTTCAGCAACATTCCTGCCCCCACAGTCTCCTCCCACAGCTTATATCTAGTGCAGGCTGAGAGTGAATCTGTCTGCCAGTGTTCAAGCCACTGTGTGAACCTGGGCAATTTCTTAACCTCTCTGAATGTCAGGGGTCTTTTTGTCTCCAAAATGGGAACAACAAGGACACCAATCCCTTGAGATTGTTGGAAGACTTAATGCACTTAACACAGGACCTGGCAAGTAGACATGGGCCCTAAATGCCAGCTGTTATATGAAAGAGAGAAGATGGAGGTTCAGAACTAGCAGGCAATACGTAATCTATAATGATGGAGGGCTCAGGCAGGGTCCTGTCCTCCAGGGACTCACAGTCTAGTGGAAAGGACAGTCCTGTGGACAGCAAATGGCAATATACCTGGGTAAGCACTGTAATAGAAGAACAAAGTAATATCCTATCACAGGGGCAGGCACGGGGGCAGTGAGAGACAAGCGCTTGTCCATGCCAGGCTCTGTACTCAGTCCATCACATACATTAGGTCTTGCAGTCCTCATACCACCATAAGGTGGTTACCATTATCTCCAATTCAAAGAAAAGCAAACAGTACTGAGTGTTTAAGCATCCTGTCTGAGATGGCATAGCTAGCGGAGTTGAAATTTGAACCCAAGTAATCCAGGTCCAGAATACCCCGGATGCAGAAATGACCCCACAGATTCTACAAATGAACTAATCAGGTTGGAGGTCATACTCATAACCCCTCACACAGGTCCACACAGACACAGGCAAGCACACACGTGTCTATTCAGATACACACCAATTCCTGTCTATGACAATTGCTCAGAAAATCCTCCACAACACCACACCAGGAATGATGTGCATTTGTTGAGAAAAACAATCGGCTCTGAAGACTTCACAGACACATGCAGTGAAATGTAAATTGAGGGACCCACCCAAGTTCTTGAATAGCACATTACATGCCTGGATGCACACCAACATGCATTCATGTACACACCAATGGGCATGTAAATGATGGTGAGGAGGTCTGCAGACACTGACGCACTGCATTTGCACTCACTCTGCTCCTGAATTTTTTAGCAGCTACATTTACTGAGCACCTACTCTAGGTAAGGAATGATAAAGCAGCCAGGCGCCGTGGCTCACGCCTGTAATCCCAGCAGTTTGGGAGGCTGAGGCAGGCGGATCACCTGAGGTCAGGAGGCCAGCCTGGCCAACATAGTAAAACCTTGTCTCTACTAAAAATAATACAAAAATTAGCTGGGTGTGGTGGCTCACACCTGTAATCCCAGCTACTCAGGAGGCTGAGGCAAGAGAATCACTTGAATCCAGGAGGTGGAGGTTGCAATGAGCCGAGATCACACCATTGCACTCCAGCCTGGGTGACAGAATGGAACTCTGTCTCAAAAAAAAAAAAAAAAAAAATGTTAAAAAGATAAAGCTCAGAGAAGTGAAGTGGTTTGCCCAAACTCAAATGGCTGCCCACCTCAGCCTCTGCAGTGCTGAGATTACAGGCGTGAGCCACCGTGCTGTGCTGTGAATTTATTTTTTACACAAATCTGAGTGCTCACTCTGTACTGGCCCTGGATGGGTCTCTGTGGATGTCTGGTGAGCAAGATGGACACAGCCCAGTCATTGCCACATTAAGAGCTTGAATGACACCAGTCAGGCTGGGGAAATGGGAGGGCCCTTGACATGCAGAGTGACTCAGCCAGTGTGAGCAGGGGTTGTCAGCATGCCTGGGGGAGCAAGAGGCTATGAGAGATGTGTGTGTGTACTTGTGTGCCTGTGTGTGTCCGTGTGTACATATGTGTGCGCCGGCACAGACAGATGTTGGCCAATGCAGGTGCCCCGACTAGCACAGTGCATCCTCATTCTTCACCCTCCCAGGCCTCACCCTGCCCCTGTTGTGTGCCAGCTGGGCCTGCCCCACGTCATGCCTGACACCCACGCAAAAGCTTCTTCTTCCAGTCACAGGACAAAGGCCTCCTCAGCCCAGACCCCGGACCCCAGGGGTAAAGACCTCCCGGACCCTAGTGCTCCTCAGCATGGACCTCTCCACCAGGATCCCCAGAGCTGTGAGAAACTCACACACCCAAAGCCCACCGCCCTGTGCCCATGTGCATGGAGTGTGCCCAGGTACACACAAGTGCTGGAGATGCCCCAGGGCGGTCCAGACAGATGTGCAGATGACACATTGGCCACTGAGTTTCCACAAACACTGAGCTAAGTGCTTTGGAGACATGCTGGGTGACCTTAGGCACGTCACCCTCTCTGAGCCTCGGTTTCTAATCTAAAAACAGGGTAATTATACTCACTCCCAGTCTTGTTAGAATAACCTAACGCATCATGACCTCAACACATCATGATTTTCTTTCCTGAGTTCCTGCCTTCCCAGCTATATTGTCTATTCCTCAGCAGTATCCACTGACTCTTATATCCCCGTTTCTCCTGTGACACTCCATTATACAGGACTCAAATAACTACCTGCTCTAAGAATTGCTGAGTGACATGTAGTCCTCATAAATAGCAATAATAGTCACTAACATTTATATAACAACAAGAGCCAACAATTTTGATTTTTTATTATGTCGGGCATTGCACTGAGCACTTTACATTCCTTCATGCATTTGACAAACGTTCACTGAACAACTGGTAGGTGCTGGGCTAGACGTGGGGATGCAGCATCTTTGCCCTCAAGGTTCTTACATTCTAATGGGGAAGAAGGGACAGACAAAAGACAATTTGGCTGGGCACAGTGGCTCACGCCTGTAATCCCAACAGTTTGGGAAGCCAAGGCAGGCAGATCACTTGAGGTCAGGAGTTTGAGACCAGCCTGGTCAACATGGTGAAACCCCTGTCTCTACCGAAAAAATGCAAAAATTAGCCAGGTGTGGAGGTGGGCACCTGTAATCCCAGCTACTCGGGAGGCTGAGGCACAAGAATTACTTGAACCTAGAAGGTGGAGGTTGTAGTGAGCGGAGATTGAGCCACTGCACTCCAGCCTGGGTGATAGAGTGAGACTCAGTCTCAAAAAAAAAAAAAAAGATAATTTAATACATAAATGGGATAACTTCAAACCTTGACAAGTGCTATGAATAAAATAAGGAAGAGTTATGGATTAGAGACAAACTGTAGGGATTAGATGGGGCATGATACTTGATGAGTGGTCAGGGAGGGCCTCTCTGAGGAGCAGATATTTGATCTGAGACCTGAAGAAGAAGAGCCTGGAAAGATATAGGAAAAGTTCCAGGCAGATGGCGCAGCAAGGGCAAAGGCCCTGGGGCAGAAGAACTTGGTAGGTTCGAGGACTAGGAGAAAGGGAGTGTAGCTGGAGGATGATTCAGCAAGCCTGGCAGGTCTGTTCTGGATGACTCAGCAAGCCTGGCAGGTCTGTCCTGGATGACTCAGCAAACCTCGCAGGTCTGTTCTGGTTTCAGAACCCAGGCATTTTGTCCTTCACTCCGGGCAGCCTCAAAGACGTGCATCCCTGCCATACACAACAATGTGTGCACACTGGCACACATGCACATGTACGTGCACACACATCTGCATGCTGACACACAACTAAGGGCTGGACCAGCCATGATAGTCTAAGACGCTAACATTTTTCTCTAGTGTCTTGTGGGGCCAAGTAGGAGGGCCAGATGTCACCTTACCCCAGCCTTCCAGAAGCTCTGGGCCAAAGAAAGATTAAATGGCAGAAAGAGAGAAATGGCTTAGTAAGGAGGTGTAGGGGGACTCGGGTGGCCTGTGGGGGTACGGAGATGGGGGGAGATGATAGAGCCGCTGGGGACATCCCCTCTAGGGAAGTGAGGGAGCGCCGAGGACAAAGAAGCAGAGGGAGTGAAGACAGTTCTCAGAAGCGTAGGGCCTCCACACTCACCACAGCCCTCACTCAGCGGACATGTCCTGCTTCCTCTCACCTCCCCGGCTTCACCTCAGAGATGGGACACTTGTTGCCCACCAGGGCAGCCTGGGTGGTGCCGACTATGAGACAGCTCCTCTTCCACATCTGCCTTCATGGCTGTAAAATGTGGAAAGTTTCATCCACTAGAAAAAGAGAAATACCTATGAAAGCTGCAGGAAGACTTTTTTTATTTTTTTGAGATGGAGTTTTGCTCTTGTCGCCCAGGCTGGAGTGCAGTGGTGTGATCTTGGCTCACTGCAACCTCCGCCTGCCAGGTTCAAGCGATTCTCCTGCCTCAGCCTCCCAAGTAGCTGGGATTACAGGCGTTTGCCATCATGCCCAGTTAATTTTTTTTTATTAGTAGAGACGGGGTTTCGCCATGTTGGCCAGGCTGATCTCGAACTCCTGACCTCGGGTGATCCACCCACCTCAGTCTCCCAGAGTGCTGGGATTACATTTTTCTAAATCAGTTTGGTAAGAATCAAAAATTTTGGTAACACCCAGTGCTGTTGTAGTTCTGGGAAACAGGTACTCACATCCTTTGCTGGCAGGAGGTAGACTGATAACAATCTCTATAGAGGAGGAGCCAGAGATCTCTATTAAAAGTGCAAATGCACAAATATTTGACTGTGCCTAGAAACTCTTCTTCTAGGCAGGGCGTGGTGGCTCACGCCTGTAATCCCTGCCTCCCAGGCCGAGGTTGCAGTGAGCTGAGATCGCGCCATTGCACTCCAGCCTAGGCAACAAGAGCGAAACTGTCTCAAAAAAAAAAAAAAGAAAAAAAGAAAAAAGAATTGGAAAAGAAAGAAAGAGGGAAAGAAAGAAAGATTCTAGGTAATTAAAGATTCTAGCTAATTAAAGGAAATTAGCTCAGAACTTCTCTCTACAACCCCATGTATGAACATTGCAGCATTTTTTGTTATAGCAAAAGACTGGAAATAATTAAATGTTCATTGACAAGGGATGGTTTAAATAAACCAGTACATTCCTAACCATGGAATAGGACCAAGCTGTAAAAACTGACCAGGCAGGTCTTTCTGAACTTTCTGATATGGAAGAGTCCCCAAGATAAATTGTTAAATAGGAAGGAAAAAGGCAATCTGAAGAACATGGAGTGTGCTCCCGTCTGTGTAAAAAAGTGACAATAAATAGTCATATTTTATGTCTTGAAGGAAACACAAGAAAATGGCTTGACCCCAGGAAGACGAACTAAGAGATGCGGATAGGAATGGGAGGGAGACTTCTCAAGTATTACCCTTCTGTGCCTTTGAATTTTGAGGAAACCCCGTCTCTACTAAAAATACAAAATAATTAGCCAGGCATGGTGGCGCATGCCTGTAATCTCAGCTACTCAGGAGGCGGAGGCAGAAGAATCGCTTGAACCCGGGAGGTGGAGGTTGCAGTGAGCCGAGATCGCGCCATTGCACTCCAGCCTGGGCAACAGAAGTGAAACTCTGTCTCAAAAAAAAAAAAAAAAAAAAAGTCTGCTCAAAAGTGCCACATACTCCTACACACTCCTTGCCCTCAGCTAAGTTCTGTCCCCATGGAACTCTCCCTGGAAGAGATAATCTGTCTCCCAAGACAGCAGGCCTGGGCGTGAGTCCTGATTCCATCACTGACCCTAAGTGACCTCAGGCAAGACACCCACAGCCCTGGCTTGTACTAGACAATGCTCTCCAGCACTGACACTCGGTCTCTCCCGCTGGAGGGGCAGGCACAGTGTCTTCTTGCTCTGTAATTCATTCAGTTCACCTAAACTGAGTTACCTACTCTGGGCCAGAGTCTGGGCTTGTCCGTTTCTTGCCCTCCATGCCCCACTGCAGTGTCTGGCGTGGGAGGTGGTACCCTATAGGAGTTCTGGACAGATTCAGCTTACGGATGAGGAACGGATGGTGGGTCAGATGCACGGTAAGGATGGTCAGGTACAGGTACATGGTGATTGAATAGATTCATGGGGTGGGTCTTTAAGACAACAGCCTTTACTCAATCCTAAGCCCTCCCCACAGCTACCACCCTATTTTTTCTCCCCTTTGCAGAAAAGGTCTTGGAGAAAATTGTCTATCCTCACTGTTTTTAATTTCTCTTCTCTATCTCTCTCCCTCTGAGACAGGATCTGCTCTCTCACCCAGGCTGGAGTGCAGTGGCGTGATCGTGGCTCACTGCAGCCTCAACCTCCTGGGCTCAAACGATCTTCCCACCTCAGCCTCCCAAGTAGCTGGGACTACAGGTATGCACTACCACGCCTGGCTAATTTTTGTATTTTTTGTAGAGACTGGGTTTTGCCATGTTTCCCAGGCTGGTTTTGAACTCCCAGGCTCAAGTGATCCATCCACCTCAGCCTCCCAAAGTGCTGGGACTGCAGGTGTGAGCCACCACACCAGGGCCTCTTGTCTCTTAACTCCATTCCAATCATGCTTCTACCTGTCACTTCCCCAGTTGAAACTGCTTTTGTCAATTTCACCACACTGCTAAATCCAATGCTCAGTTCTCATTCTTCATCTTTTTTTTTTTTTTTTCCTTTGAGACAGAGTCTTGCTGTGTCATCCGGGCTGGAGTACAGTGGCACGATCTTGGTTCACTGCAACCTCTGCCTCCTGGGTTCAAGCGATTCTCCTGCCTCAGCCTCCCAAGTAGCTGGGACTTCAGGCACAAGCCACCAAGCCCAGTTAATTTTTGTATTTTCAGTAGAGATGGCATTTCACCATGTTGGCCAGGATGGTCTCAATCTCTTGACCTTGTGATCCACCTGCCTTGGCCTCCAAAAGTGCTGGAATTACAGGTATGAGCCACTGCGCCCGGCTCATTCTTCATCTTCTTAACCGATCAACAGTTTGACACAGCTGACCACTCCCTGCCCCTTGATGTACTTCTCTTCACTTGGTGGCCAGGCCTCCACTCTCTGCTGGCTTTCCTCCTTCTCAGGCTCCCTGCTTCTCCCATTCCTGTTGGAGCAGTCAGGACTCGGTCCCTGGAGCTCTCATCCAGTCTCACGTCTATGACTCCCAACACTGTATCCTCAGCCCATACGTCTCCCCTGAACTCCAGCCCATACATTCAAATACCTACCTGATGTCTCCTCGAGGGTGTCTAAAAGCCATCACAGACTCCACAGAAGCAAAGCTGAACCTGGGCTTCCCCCAGACACCTCACTCCATCTCATTTGATGGCAGTTCCATACCTGTCACTGTTCAGGCCAAGAAACCTTGGCAGCACCTTGACACCTCCTTTTCCCTCACACTCCACATCTAGACCTGTTGACTCCACCTTTAAAATATACCCAGAATCCGGGCCAGGCGCAGTGGCACACGCCTGTAATCCCAGCACGTTGGGAGGCCGAGGTGGGTGGATCACCTGAGGTCAGGAGTTTGAGACTAGCCTGACCAACATGGCAAAACTCCTTCTCTACTAAATAAAAAAATTAGCCGGGCGTGGTGGTGCATGCCTGTAATCTCAGCTACTTAGGAGGCTAAGGCAGGAGAATCAGTTGAACCTGGGAGACGGAGGTTGCAGTGAGCCGAGATTGTGCTATTGCACTCCAGCCTGGGCAACAAGAGTGAAACTCTGTCCCAAAAAAAAAAAAAAAAATACACCCAGAATCCAATCACATCTCACCCCTAGCACGGCCACTGCCCTGCTCTGAGCCACTGGAGTTTAACAGAATTATTGCAACATCTGCTCCCTTGTCTTCCTGTCCTTGCCTCATTCAGTCTATTCCAAGTACAGATCCCTAAATGATTTTATTTTAAAAGTAAGTCAAGGCTGGGCATGGTAGCTCATGCCTATAATCCTAGTGCTTTGGGAGGCCGAGGAAGGAGGATCACTCAGGTGCAGGAGTTTGAGACTCACCTGGGCAATGTGGCAAGACTCTGTCTCTATGTTAAAAAAAAAAGAAGAAAAAAAAAAAAGGCTGGGCATGGTGGCTCACGCCTGTAATCTTAGCACTTTGGGAGGCTGAGATGGGTGGATCACCTGAGGTCAGGAGTTCGAGACCAGCCTGGCCAACACGATGAAGCCCTGTCTCTACTAAAAATACAAAAATTAGCCGAGCGTAGTGGTGCACGTCTGTAATCCCAGCTACTCAGGAGGCTGAGGAAGAAGGATTGCTTGAACCCAGGAGGTGGAGGTTGCAGTGAGCCTAGATCGCGCCACTGTACTCCAGCCTGCATGATGGGAGCGAGACTCCATCTCAAAAAAAAAAAAAAAAAGGTAAGTGAGATCATTTCCCTCCTCTCCTTAAACCCTCCCCTGCCTCCCCATGACTCCGAGCATCCTTTCAAAGGCCTCCAAGTCTCCAGATTATCTGAACTCCCTTTACCTCTCTGACCTCATCTGCCGCTGCCCCCCTGTCACTTGCTGCACTCCAGCCACATTGACCTTCTCTGATGGCACACCAGTCAGCTAGTCAGCTTCCCCACAGAGCTTTTGCATGAGCTGTTCCTCTTCCTGAACAATTTGCCCTTCAGATAGTCTCAGGGCATCCACTGGAACACTCCACTCAGTACAGCCACTGTCCGCCCACCCAACAGTCCTCATCCTCTGTACTTACTCTTTTTTCCTCTTGCATTCATCACCCTCTAAAATATGCTATAATGTATTTATTATGGTAATTATTTCTTGCATGTTTCTTTCTTTTTTTTTTTTTTTGAGACAGGGTCTCACTCTCTTGCCCAGTTTGGAGTGCAACAGCGTGATCTCAGCTCACCGAAATCTTGGCCTACGTGGCTCAAGCCGTCCTCCCACCTCTGCCTCCTGAGTAGGTGGGACTACAGGCACTCACCACCATGCCTGGCTAATTTTTGTATTTTTTTGTAGAGATGAGGTTTCACCATGTTGCCTAAGCTAGTCTCAAACTCCTGGGCTCAAGTGATCCTCCCGCCTCAGCCTCCCAAAGTACTGGGATTGCAGGTGTGAGCCACTGTGCCTGGCTGCACATTTCCTTCTAATGGGATGTAAGCACCACTTTTGTCTGTTATTTTCACTGTAGTATCGCCAGCCTTTGGAATGTTGTCTGGCAAGTAGTAGGTACTCAGTAAATATTTGTCGAAGAAACGGATGAATGTATAAATAGCATGGATTGATATGGGAAAGCTATGTAGGTGGATGGATGGATGCTTGTCCAACGGAACGTAGATGAAAGAACAGCCAGCAATTCGAATGGCTAGATGGTGGGAATGTGTTATGAAAGAATAATTCATAGATGGAAAAGGAATGAATAGATGGGTGGAGGGATTTAATCCCTTCAGCTACTATTTACTGACCACTTGCCGTGTGCCAGGCACTGTATGAGGTGCTAGAGACACTGGTGAGCCACAGGCAAGATGCCTGTCCTAAGGGAGCCTGTAGTTCAGTGGGGGAGGCAGACACTAAACAAATAACAAATGCATGCATAATTCCAATTATAGTGAGTGTTCTGGTGGAAAAGAACAGGATGCTCTGGGAGAGAATAATATGGATAAGTGATGGAAAAATGGACAATAAATGGGTAGATGGGGATGGATAGGATTGGGGCTACCTGCCTTAAAGGGCCTTTCAGACCACATGCACATCCCACATTACCAGACCAGCTCTGCTCTCAGAGACTGTCCCCTCTCTCCCTGCCCTGACTCAGCACCTGCCTGGCCTATCCCCAGTGGTCCTGCCTGACTCCACCTCCAGCCCCGACCCTGCTGAGTAACAGTCAGGCTGGTCAGGGGGCTGCCTCATGTTCAACCCAGCCCCTCAGCCTTCCTCGACCTGGGGAGGGGTGGGGAGCAGGCCAGAGGGGAGGGGAGCAGGTGCCAAGCTCTTGATGCCTGTGCCGGAGCACTGCCCTGTTGAGACTAGAGAGAGAATCTATGTCCAGGGTATCTGGGGCTAGAGTTGGGGTTTATCTGGGGCTGGGGTCACACATGATGGATTAGAGCTAAATCTGTCTCCAGGATTATAACTAAATCAGGAGTTAGAATTCAAATTCAGTTTATGGATCATGTGGGGAAAAGATGGCTGCCCAGTGAACGACCAAGACAGTGTTCAGTATGGGGCCTGGGTCAGGGTTAGCTGTGGCTAGGGCTCAGGGCTTAGCGATCACGGCTCAGACTACATTCAAGGTTTCAGGCCAGATTGAAGTGCAAATTCAGGCAATAGGGTTCACCTCAGGACCAGAGTCAAGGATCTGGGCTCAGTCAGTGTACAGGGCACTGGCCTTGTCTCCTCTTCTTCCGGAGGGGAGCCAGGTGGATGAGTTGGATCTAAATGCCCTGAGGAGCAACTTCCAGCTCAAGTTCCATCACCCAGGCAGCCTAAGCCCTCTCAGCACTGGCCCCAAAGCCTTCCTCCATCCCTCAACTTCCTCCATCACTCCCTGACAGCCTGGCCTGGCTCAGTGTCCCTCACAAGGCCAAACAGTCCTCACTCTGGCACCCCAGGAGACAGGGTAGGGGTGGGGACTATGGGACAGGGTGTTTGACCCAGGAGGGCGTCTTGTGCAAGGTTTTCTGATGCAACTGGCTGAGTGCTTCAGCGCTCCACCTCCACCCCCCAAGCTTTTCTCAGAAAGGCAAGGGCTGGGCAGTTATCCAGACTGAACACACATAATCCCCTTCCTTCTCTGGCCTCTGATGGCTTCAGGACCT